>NC_066579.1:161854466-162179903 GCF_024323335.1 Lathyrus oleraceus | reverse complement strand
AACTAACCTAAGAAATAGGAAAGGAATGGTCTTACGACCAGAGATTGCAAGGCACGGGAGTCGGTTACGCAAGGGGAAGGTATTAACACCCATCACGTCCGCCGTACTCGACGGGATCCACGCTCAAAAGAATAGGAAAAGGTTGCTGATAAACTGCTCAACGAAATGCACACACTAGAATAATAAAACAGGTGAAAGAAGATGAAGGAAGCGGACTCGGCAGGATGTCGCATCCTGGGCCTACGTAGTTTGTCAGAAACAAACATCAGAGTCAACGTAGTTCGGGGAAATGGGAAACATGCTCGCTAGGACATCGTATCCTATGCCTACGTATCTTCTCTATCCAGAGAAAGAATCAGAGCACTCGTAGCTCGGCTAACGCACGCCGAAACAAAACACCGAAAAGAGACGCTGAGATGTCAAAAGAAACTCTTAAAAAGGAAACAGAATGCCAATAGATGGACTTATATCTAACTCTTCAAAACAAACAGGAAATAGAATGCTAATAGATGGACTTACTTCCGACTCCAAACACACAAACAAGGATGCCAATACATGGACTTATATCCGACTCCAAACAAAAACACAAACAAGGAAACAGAATGCCAATACATGGACTTACATCTGACTCCAAACAAAAGCCCACGCTAACCAGCGAACACCAAAGAAAAAGGTTATCAGATTGACAAGCTAATAGGGAGTCGGGAACTCGAGCCTAATAGTTGTCACACAAATACCAAGAGACGCTGAGACGTCAAAAGAAACAAAAAGGTTGCACACACACAAAAAAACAAAAGGGTTTGCCCGGAGAGATCTCGCACGATCTCTTGCCTACGTATCTCGTCTGGTATGAGAATCAGGGCGACGTAGTTCCCCTTAACAGGGGAGAAACTCTCTCCTAACCAGAGACCAGGGGAATAACAAACTAATAGGGAGACTGACTCGAGCCTAAAAGTTGCCATGCAAACAATATCCCTAGGTTAAGGTCTCTAACAAGAGTTTGACTCACACGGGAAGCGAGTCAACTCAAGTCTTAACTCTACATACGTTCAACTTCCTCGAAAGTTGATCGTACGACTCCTACAGAAAAGGAGATGAGAAGTGGAAAGCAAGTAAACATACCATAAGCAATCATCACACTCTATATACAAACAAGAGGCTCAGACAAATGGTTGGGCTTTAGTCAAGAGGGGTCATATCAACCTCGACAAACAAGCCAAAACTGTAGGGGTATGTTGAAGCTCTTAACCACTAACATTGAGAGTTAGGGTGAAGTTGATCAAATATGAAAATGAGGATTAGACCTCATGCTCTTAACCCTGGCCTGGGTGAGCTCAAATCAAAGAAAGCGTGGGGATCTAGAAAGAGGGACCCTATTCCACTTGACTGACTCTATACAAGATCTTGGGTACATTGTTCAAGAGCGCCAGCACGTAGTGCGAGCATAATGAACGACTAACCGAATAACAGGGGATTGATTGCTAATCCCTTCTATCTGTCAATTGCCTCTTCACTTAGGAGGACTTATCAAGTAGCATGCCTCATTTAGAGGTCTTTGGCACAAATGTAAACAAACACAAACATTGCCTCTTAAGGAGGACTTCAGCCAAATGCCTGCCAAAAAAGTGACAGGACTTCCAGACTACATGGAGTAAGAAGGCTAAACTACATCAGTGGTGTATCAACCACAATCCAAAGCAAAGCTCAGGCAAGATCTAGCAAGCGACTAATGTACCTGTACAAAATCTTAACAATTAGTATCTCAGACAACCAATCAGAAAACACACAGTGAAACTATCCAATATCTACACAATGCAAGTCATAAGTGCAAGCAGTCAAGTGAGTTCATCACATTAATTGACCTACAAGACAACAAGAGTTAGTAATCGAAGGTATTGGCATCTCACAAAGTGAAACCAAACCAACCATTAGTGCCAAATGCTCAAACCTGAAACACAAAGCACAATTAGTATGTGTACAAACCACTAGTACAAAGACTAGGTTCAAAAGAAAATCAAATGACCAAAACAGAAGTCAATATTTTGCACAAATCATATTCAATCAATCAAGAAAAAGTCCTCAAAAGGACCAACACCAACTCATAAGGCAAATGCATCAAACCAATCATGTTATGCAAAGGCAAACAATATGCCCAAAGTTGGACATCCAAATTAGAAAATCCAAATCAAAACAGAAAAGCATCCAATGATCATGAATTTTTTTATGTAAATTCAACATGTTATGAACATAC
Organism: Lathyrus oleraceus; assembly: GCF_024323335.1. Taxonomy (NCBI): domain Eukaryota; kingdom Viridiplantae; phylum Streptophyta; class Magnoliopsida; order Fabales; family Fabaceae; genus Lathyrus; species Lathyrus oleraceus. The sequence continues at coordinate 162,177,652 of NC_066579.1, read as the reverse complement.
ATCATGCAAAAAATTAGATCCAGAAGAGGTCAAATGATAGATGAATAAAAATGCACAAGTGCTACATCCAAAATGTGACACAAATTGTCACACTACATGTTCGAGTGTCAAAACAGTGATGGTATATGATAAAAATACCAAACAAAAGCTCAAAAATCATGTCACATGTGAGGATCAAGCATGTCAAATTTCAGATCAATTGGATCATCAATGGAGATTTCACAAACAAATTAATGTAGCATGTCAATTTGACATAATGTTCAATTAAACAATCACAATTAAAAATCCAGAATCAAACAATTAATGAAATAAATGCTAAGAAATACTAGACATTGAAACAAACTCATGAAAAAAAAATGGAATCAAATTGAGGCATTTTTCAATTTTTAATGAATTTTTGAAGTTGAAGAAAATAAAATGAAATATAATGAAATGATATGGAAAATAGGAGGGGAAATGAAGTTTGAAATAATATTCAGCATATGCACAAGGCCAGGTTCGAACACACGCTCCAAGGGACAAGAGAATATTCAAATTGGAATTTCAGAAATACATGCGCCAGGTTTCGAACTCATGCGTGGACGGTCCAAGAAGCGTTCAAAAATTAAATTCAAAAACACATACGCGAGGAATCGAACTCATGTAAGGCCAGGTAAATGAGAAATCAAATTGGAATTTACAAAATGCTTGCGCCAGGTTTCGAACTCGTGCGTGGACGGTCCATAAGCGCATGAAGCCAAACCCTAGGGTCTGAACCAGACGGCCGGAACAGTGTTTCCGGTCGTCTTCTCCGATGGTACTCCGGCGGATATGCAACGAAAAATTTCCAGAAACCCATAAAATTGGTATCGTTCAAAAGGTCTCTCATCACACATCTCAAAAATCATATTCATTCATCCTAATTCATCCTAACATGCTCAAATCGAACAAAAACATTTTCACCATCCAAACTTTAAATCAACATAACTTCCTCATTTCTTCACCAAAATCAATTCTAAACATATCAGCATGATCACCTAAGTAAGATCTACATGATTATCACAAGAAATTGGCAAAAAAGAGAGGTCGAAAATTCACCTACTTGAAATGGCAGTGATGTGAATCCGTGTATTCAAGCTTCCAAATGATCCAGATCGTCTCCTATGCTTGTATCTTGAAGCTTTGATCACAAAGAAACAGTCGAACACTCCTAGATCTGGCTGAATTTCAACAATCCATTAACATGAAGATGCATTCGATCTGCTTGAATATGGACAGAATTCTCCAAACCAAATGTTGAATCTTGCTCAGTGGTACTCCATGATCATGATTATGCAAGCAAATTCAAGAATTATGTGAAGAATTTTGAGTTTTGAAGAGAGAGAAAAATGGAGGGAAAATGAAAATTCTAGATCTCAAAAGTTAGTTATGAGCAAAAACAGTTAGGGTTTGGCTTTTATTATCATGTGTTAATGACAATGCTAATCCAAATTAACCATTTGCTAATCATGCTTAGTGAGTTTTGAAGTGAATTGCAAAAAATGAATAATGAACTTGCATGGCCAATCCACACGTGCACAGTACCATGTTATGCTTCAACTTCACTTAAAACCAGCCAATAAACACAATGGAAGTGGTATTTTATTTGTATGATCAACCAAATTTGAATTATGAATTTTCCCTCCAAAATGCACATGTGTAAGCCAATGATCATATGAGCTTCTTTCATACAAGGCAATGGTTGATTTGGAATCTCTTGGTCACAAGGAGCATTTTGCAAAAAGAGTGGACCAATTTGGAGTTTTGGATCAAAAGTTATGCCACTTTGAACTTCCATGCATACTTTGTGATCATTTGGCCATAACTTCCCAACCAATTATCAGATAATCATGAAATAGGACTTTTTGAAAAGGGGGGAGAAATATCTTCAACTATCATGTTCACCAAAAATCCATTTGAAACTTATTTGATGTTGATAAGTCAAGTTAAATGTGGACCAAAAACTTGCCATTTTTGGAAACTTTCAATTACAGGTCACTTTCCATTTTTGGAAACTTTTGCCCTGACTTCAAAATCTTCAAGATAGATGTTTGAAATGACAAATGGAACTCTTTTTAACATGATTGAAGTGTTGAAACTCATTTCCCCACTTCATAGTCCAAAGGATAAAACCATTTACTTCTCAATAGTAAGGACAGTTTTACCCTCATAAGGATAGGAAATGCCCATAACGACCTTAGGAAGGTATAACTCTCAATTACTGGATCATAACCTAAAACATTTTCCACCCCTCACACTTTGCAAGTCCTATAAAATCACCACTTGGTATACATTCATACTAGAATCATTACCAAGTTATATTTTTCTAAACTGTTTTTCAAAATCAAACGAGATAAATACTTTGTATACATTCATACGAGAATCATTACAAAGTTAAACTCTCTTTTCGAAACATTTTTAAACAATTCACCAACACTTTTCAGACAAAAATATAAGTGATCCAGCAATTAAGAGCCCATGGATAACCATGGATACAAAGGGTGCTAATACCTTCCCTTTGTATAATGTACCTCCCGAACCCAAAATCTATTGAGGTCTTTCCTGTTCTTTTCCACCTTTCCTTATTGGATAAAAGAAAAGTCGGTGGCGACTCTTGCTATCCGCGACATTGCGATAAAAAGCAAAATACCCCAAGTCAGTTCACCGTATGACATCGGGGATTAACACTGCAAATTGAACCACCATCATGGTCATGCTCATAATCACTTACCAAACATATATCTTTGTGCATTGTCACCAAGGACCTTCTAATGAAACAGACATCATATACCTTGAACTCCCTAGGACAACCATCTACCATGTTGACATAAGGATTACCATGAACAGGTAGTGGGTTAGCTTTGACATTCGGTGCACGGTCCTCAAAGAACACCATCCCACTTTTGACAAACTTCTGGACTTCGTACTTCAAAGGGTAAGAGTTCTCAATATCATGACCAGGAGCCCCTTGGTTAAAGGCATAGTGAAACTCTGGCTTGTACCACCATGGAAGTGGTTCAGGAATCTGTGGAGGATTTCTTGGTTGAAAAAGGTTCTTGAGAACCAATGATGGGTATAATTCAGCATAAGTCATAGGAATCGGGTTAAAAGAGACATTTTTCCTCTCGAAATTCTGTTTTTGTTGATGATTGTTGGTGTTATTGTTGTTGTTGTTTGCTCTTTGTGGTGTCTGTTAATGACGTTGTTGTTGAACATGCATTAATTGATTGTTTGCAAATACTGGAACAACATATGATATTTGATGGTGATGTTAACGGGGTTGTGGACTTCTTCTAACATGAGGCCTCATTTTCCTCCCAACGAATATGGCATTAGTCTCACCTTCTTTCTTTCTAGAGAACCCACTGTCGTACTTCTTGCTAAACGAAACTTCCTATTTAGACAACAGTCCTTCTCGAACACCTTCTTCTAATCTCATCCCCATGTTCACTATTTCGGTGAAATCACTGGGGGCACTGGCAATCATCCGCTCATAGTAAATTGAGCTCAGGATCTTGAGAAAAATCTTAGTCATCTCCTTTTCTTCCAAAGGAGGGGTAATCTGAGCGGCAAGCTCTCTCTGTCACTGAGCGTACTCTTTGAACATCTCCTTATCCTTCTGAGACGATGACCTCAATTGGTCCCTATCTTGCGCCATATCCACATTATACTTGTACTGCTTCATGAAATCCTCACCCAAATCATTGAACATGCGGACACTCGCACTATCCAAACCCATGTACCACCTCAGAGTGGCACCAGTCAGACTGTTTTGGAAATAATGAATCAGTAACTGATCATTATCAGTTTGCGTTGACATCTTTCTAGCATACATGACAAGGTGGCTGAGCGGACAGGTATTCCCCTTATACTTTTCAAAGTCTGAGACTTTGAACTTCAACGGGATTTTAACATTGAGAACCAAGCAAAGTTCCGCAACACTCTTACCGAATAAATCTTTTCCCCTCAAGGTTTTCAACTCCTTTCGCAGCTCAAGGAATTGGTCTTTCATTTCATCCATCTTTTCATACACAGCCAGACCCTCAGACGGCTCGGAATGATATATGGTGTCCTCAACACGAGGTAGAGTGTGAACAACCGGTGGTGGCACATACATGACCGGGCTATATGTCGGCTTGAAAGAAAAAGTAGGCGCAAAACCCTCAGTCACAAAATTGGGCGACATTCCCCACGGGAATCCGGCAGGCATGGCGGGAGCGAACTGAGTAGCAGGAATTGTTGAAGAAACAACCTCTGAAATGACAGTCCTCTAAGGAGAAGGAGTTGCAGGCGTTGGAGAAGATTGACTTTGAGAAGCTAGGACTGATTCCATCATGGCAGTCAGGCGGGCGATCTCGTCCTTCAAGTATTTGTTCTCTTGCTCTAGATGTTCCATGATTCTTGGATGGTTGGCACGGGTATTGTATCGATGAGTCAGCTTGGCTGAAGCACAGAAGAACAACATATAAGACATCTAACGAAAGAGAAACCTGTATGCAAATGATGCATGGAATGCAATGCTTTGATTGTTTTTATTTTCAAGGAACTTGTTGTTTTATTTGTAAAATATAATAATAATAACAATTGCAACAATTTTGATTGAGCACAAAATCTCTTTTATTTATATAATTGCAGGGATTACACTGAGTACAATTTCAGAAACCAAAAACACAAAAATACAAGAGAAAATGAGACTAGTCATCCTAAGGATCCCTAACAACACTGCTAGAAGATCGGGCCGCAGGAGCGTACTTCCTTCGGATGCGTCGAATCTCAGACTCAAAAGAAGTCTTCATCCGAGTCTTCTCGAGGACAAGCTGGTCAACAATTTTCCTCCAAGCAACGGAATGCTGAGGCATACTAGAGGAAGATGAAACCTCTGGCTCTATCTGCCTCTTCACTACTCGGTCTTCAAGAAGCTTAATAAGTGCATCTTTGTCCTTAGACTCAAGCTGCAACTCCTCATGCTTTCGGTTCAAAGCATGGGAACACTCTTTCCACATATCTGTAAGACCCCAATTTTGTCCCTAAGATCCCTCATGGCATCATATCATATCATATCATTGCCTCAAGGATCATTGTGCACCTTGTCTCCTTCCGTGTGGGTGGGTTGTATTTTGAGAGTGGTTCTTGATCACCAAGCATGTTTTGCTTTTGTATATCATTGCTTTTCTTTTGTTTACTAACCAAAAAGTACAAAAATATGTCATCTAACCTTGTTACTTGCAGATGAAGCAATTACAGGTCAAGGCAGTCATTGAGCTATAGATGGTGGCCATTTTGAAGAATTTGGGCACCATGATCATTCACAAGAGTTCATATGAGTTGTGATATCATTTTGAATCAAGATCTCAAGTGGTAGATGCTTGAATTTCATCTGATCCCAGCTAGGTCAACTAAAACCCTAGAAAAGTCAACACAAGTCAATTGTGCATTCAATCATGGATTTGAAGGTGGGAGATGGTTAGAAAGGCCTCATTCATGTCCATACAAGTCTCATTTAACATTTCAAACATCAACAATGAAGAATTTGAGGTCAGATGAAAACTTTCCAAAAATAGTAAGTGACCTGTAATTTGGAATTGCCAAAAATGGAAAGGTTTTCTCCTCAAGTTTACATCATCAAGAAAGCTTCAAATGAAATTTTGTCCAACATTAAAGTTGAAGATCTTGCTCTCACCTTTCCAAAAAGTCCAAGATCATCCATTTATCATTTGTGGTTAGAAAGATATGATCAAAAGATGGCCAAGTGGGGATTGGACTTCAAAAGGGCATAACTTCTCAACCATTGCTCCAAATCACATGGCTCTTTTTTCTAATTTCCTGTCATGACCTATAATTTCATAATCTTGCATTACATTGCATCATTTCTCATTTCATGATCATTTGCAAAAATCTTGATTTTTGGAGGGAATTTTCACAATTTAAAATTGGTAATTCATTTGAGTATTCTGCAAATGCCATTGGTCTTAAAATGTGTTTTTGAGTGAAAATCATGCAGCCACGTGCACTGTTCATGCCATGCTCATGCACAAAGGTGAAAATCCCAAATTTGCCAAACACCTCCAATTCCCTTAATTTTCATTAGCATTGGTTAAACATGTTTAGAGTTTGATTAATAGGGAGTATATATAGCATAATCATAACAGAAAATCATAACCACACTTCACAAATTCAGATCTCAAATTTTTGCTCTCAATTTTCTCTCAAATTTTTCTCATTTTTTTTCATATCAATTCACAAATTCTTGTTTGATTATTCATCTAACATCATCACTGAGCAACATTCAAGCCAAATCCAGGTGAATTCGTGCATCTTGAAGCTGTTCAAAGCAAGAATATCATCAATGGTGAATTGAAAAATCCGTGGATTCAAGCTCAATTAAACATCAAGAACTCATCCAATACACTCCATAAGCTTGCTGAAGGAAGATTTGATCACTACAAGGCCTAGAACTCGTGGAATTGCAAACTGCTCTACAAGAGGTGTTGAAATCGATCCTCTCCTTTCTTAATTTTGTTGTATGATTGTTGTAGATCTCGTTTGTGTGATGATTCTGAGCTTTATTTCACTCGATTCCATGCTATATCCACTGAGATTCGATGATTTGAAGTTTTCATGTTGATTCTTGATTCGCTCGATTCATGCATGTTATAATGTTTTTGGACATGTTAATTGTTGATTCTTGATGCTGGATGTTAGATCTACATGATGCTATGCCTAATTCGCGTTTCTGGAACATTTGAAATTTTTCTGGAAAAGTGATGATGAAGATCATGAGGATCTTCATCGTGTTCATGTTTGCTGGAAATTACCTGCGGAATCTGTCATGACCTTCATAGCCTTTCCTGCGGATTTTCCCGCGTGTTCATCCGCGTTACCTGCGGATTATGAATCTGCATGCGCCTAGGGTTTGGTCCAAAATGACCGTGTTTTGTAGCGCGCGCTTTTCAATTCAAATGAATTCTCCCTTCGATTCCCCGTGCCTGCATTTTCCAAATTTGCTTTGTTGAATTATTTCATTTCTTCATGTATCCATGTGCTATGCTCTTTCATGTTTTTTTTAATTTTTCTCTTCACTTAAAAAATCATAACTCCATAAATATTCATCCAAATCACATGAGATTTTTTGCACTTTGTTCCTTATGATGTCTACTATTTTTTGGCTATTTTTCCAGAATTTGTGCTCGGTTGGAATTTAAATTTGCTTAGGGTTTGTGTATGCATATGCTATCATGTACCTTGCTTTCCATTTTCTTTGTGAAATAATGATGGTTGATCCAATGAATGTGAAAATTGACATGCTTAAACTAGACACCTTGCTGGTCATTTCGGTATTGATTTTGCATTTTTCTCATTTTTGGATGTTGAGTTATGATCTGATTAATGTAGGTGCGACAATGTGTGTCACACCATTTCTTGTCCAACTTGTTGATTTTCTTTACCATGCCAATTAAATGCCAAATGATCTGATTGTTTGCATGTTGCTTCTTCTGGATATTAGGATTGATCATGCATTTTTGTGGAATTTTAGGATTCATTTCTGATTTGTTTGATATTTTTCTTTCTGGCTTGTCATTTGTGGACTTTTGAATAGTCATGAACTTCAATGATTTGTGAAATGCTGGATGTTTATCATATGAACTTTGAATTTTGCACATGTTTTCTAGACACTTTGAAGTTTGTTGTGGCTTTGGTTTGAGTCATTTATCATGTGTCATCTCTGTTTTAGGATTGCCTTAAGTTGATGTACCAAATTGTGCCTCATTTGAGTTTGTTTGTGCTTACCTTGACTTGATGAATTTGACTGCCATGCTTATACTTGTCCAAATTCCATGATTTTTGGTGTGTTGATCATTTGATGTGTCCTGTTTAGCCATGATTTTTCTTGAGATTTATTGAGCCATTTTGGAATTAATATGCATTTGATCATTCTGTTGCTTCAATGAGCTTTCAATTTGCATGCCTTGCCTTATGTGATGTGTGAAATGAATTTGGTAATTGATATTGACATGAGACCTTTTGGAAATATTTTAGCCGAACTACGGCGTTTTGATCCTTACCTTTCATGGAAGGTACGTAGGCAACGGGTTCATCCGTTCAAACACAAAAATAATAACTTGTATATTCTTTTCTCATCTTCCCAATCATGTCTGCACAATATGTCATAAACAATTAAACTTTTTATACAACAAGTGTGAAAAGGGCTCCCTAGGAGTACCTAGGACGTTTTGGGTGCCTAACACCTTCCCATTGCGTAATTAACCCCTTACCCAGATTCTCTGATCTTTTCATTAGTTTTCTATGTGTAAAACTTCTTAGGCTTTTGTTCGCTTTTTAGCCAATCCTTTGGATAAATAAAAGTGCGGTGGCGACTCGATTCTTTGTATGCTTTGCTTTTGATTTAGTCAATAAATCATAAAGTGACGAATACACCGCTACAGAAAAGTGGCGACTCTGCTGGGGAGTTCACTAGACCTTCCTTGGTGGAGTATTCCTTAGCCAGTTGACTTGCGAGTCCATTCACTTGGTGGAGGTCATGTTGGATTAATAATGTCACACAAGTTATTTGTGGTTAGGCATTATTCTTTCAATCATGTGCCTTAGAAGCCAAGGACCGTAGTTTACCAAACCCATCTTGGCCTATTTTTAGGACGTAGTGCGGAGGTCGTTCAGATGTCAGATTTGATGCGATTGTTACGCGATACTACACTCATAAGAGTCTCTCTTGAGAATATTTTTGGAATACGAGTATTCGTTTCTCCGATAATATCCGAAAGATGGGACGATGATTATGGGAACCTCTGGTAGAACATGTCTGACAGGTTTAAACCCTAGTACACTCCCTTTGGGTGGTTCTTAACCGGGACTTCATGCTCGTGACTCTCAACAATCCCGTGATTCATGGTTGAGTCGTTCAGACATCCTTAATATCAATGGAACTTGGGCGTTGATAATGTGCAAACCATAATCCGCCAAAATGGATGATTGATATTAAGGATGATTGAACCGGTTCATGTATTGTTAATATCAATGGAACTTGGGTGTTGATAAGGTGAAAACCATAATCCACCAAAATGGATGATTGATATTAGGGATACAATGAGCTTTCCCATGACCTTTGTTTGGTGTGACTTGCTTGATCCTTGAGTGTGATTGTTGCATTCATGGATTCATGCATTCATCTGCATTCATGTCATCAGAAAAATCAGGAAAAATTTCAAGGAACTTAAAGGGTTTATTTGCAAAATTTTCAGACATGGAAAGACCAAAAAGGCATACAAAGAAGTACAGCTTTAGACAACCCGATGTGAAAGAGTTAAGGAATCTGACATCTTATGTATTAGATCCCTTGGGTTTCAAAGCTCGGTATGGGAAGCTTCTGCCTCTGTTGACTACTCAGGTTGACGAAGGGTTGATGAGTACCTTGGCTCAGTTCTATGATCCTCTATATCACTGCTTCTCATTTCCGGACTTCCAGCTGTTGCCTACGCTTGAGGAGTATGCTCATCTTATTGGGATCCCGATTCTGGATCAGGTGTCGTTCAGTGGCTTGGAGAGTATTCCGACTTCTCGAGAGATTGCAGACTTGTTGCACATAGATGAAGCCTTGATTAAAGCTAGTATGACTACCAAAGGTGGAATTCAGGGTCTTCCTTCCGAGTTCCTCATTACTCAAGCTACCATTTATGGGAAGGCCAGGAGTGAGGATGCCTTTGAGGCTTTATTTGTGCTGCTCATCTATGGATTGGTATTGTTCCCCAACATCGACAAATTTGTGGATGTGAACGCCATTAGGATCTTTTCTGTTCTTAATCCCGTTCCGACTGTGTTGGGTGATGCCTATGTCTCTTTGCATCTGAGGAATGCAAAGGGTGGAGGAGTTATTGTGTGCTGTTTGCCTCTGCTATATAAGTGGTTTATTTCTCACTTACCGCAAACGCTTGCTTTCAAGGAGAACAAGGGATGTCTACGGTGGTCTCAGAGACTCATGTCTCTCACTAATGATGATATCTCTTGGTATGATCGCGTGTATGATACTGTGCAGATCATTGATTATTGTGGTGAATTCCCTAATGTGCCTCTTCTTGGTACATTTGGTGGGATCAGCTACAATCCTATTTTAGCACGTCGTCAGCTTGGGTTCCCCCTAAAGGATAAACCTCATAACATTCTGTTAGAAGGTGTGTTCTTTCAGGAGGGTAAAGATCCCCAAGGCCTGAAAGCCAGATTTGTCCGTGCTTGGTGCAAGATCTGCAAGAAGGGTAGGAGTGAATTGGGTCCGAAGAATTGCATTGCTTTGGAGCCTTATACCTCTTGGGGCATACAGAGAGCTGCTGAGTACCTTATGTCGTATGATCATCCGAGACCTACACCTATGGTTGTGGCTGGACCTTCAACCCTCCCTAACCAAGATGTAGAGGAGTTGAGAGAAGAAGACCTTTCACGTGCTTGGATCCGTGAAAGAGAAGAGTTGCTTCACCAGCTGAAGGAGAAGGACGCTCTGATTGAGTTTCTCGAGCATCAGGTGATCGACGATCCGAATGATACTTGGACTTCTCTGCTTCCTCAGTCTTCCAAGTTCTGGAAGAGGAAGTATGACCGACTTGCAAAGGAGAAAGCGAATATGGAAGCAGCCTATGAAAGAGAGATCAAGAAGCTGTGTGCATCTCGTCTTCCAGCATCCCGAGCTTCTAGGGATCCATAGGATGTCTATTTTCCTTTTCCCTTGTAATAATCAAAATGCTGTACTTCTTTGTTCAAAATATATTTGACGAGATATTTTCCATACGATATTAAATGCTTAAAAATCAAATTTGAAAATAATACCCTAAGGGTTCCTTGAAAATAAAAACAAAGCATATGCACAAGCATTGCATGCATCATTGTTGCATAAGCAGGTCTTCCTTCTGGTCTTCTTGTCTGTGGCCTAACTTTGTGCTCTTCATTTATTTTGAAGACAAGCTGACTCACTGGTACTATACAAGAGCCAATTCTGCAAGAGTAATGGATCAACTTGAGCAAGAGAACCGTGAACTGAAAGAAGAGGTCGCTCGTCTGAGTGCTCTGATGGAGCAGTTTCTGTTTGCTCAGAACCAGCCTTCTCCACCTCCTGTAACTCCTCCCCAGAGGACGGTTATATCTAAAGTTGTTGCTCCGACTGTGCCAGCTGCCAGTGCTCACTTTGTGCCACATGCCATGCCAGCCGGGTTTCCGTGGGGTATGCCTCCGGGTTTCATGCCTGATATTCCAGCACCGACTTTTGCTTCTATGTCGGCATCTAGCCCGGTCCTTGCTGCTGCTCCTCCTGTCGTGCATACCATTCCCAGGGTAGACGACACCATCTATCATTCTGAGCCGTCTGAGGGACCAGATGTTAATGAGAAGATGGATGCAATGAATGATCAATTCCTCGAGCTCCGAAAGGAATTGAAGACCCTCAGAGGGAAAGATCTGTTTGGCAAGTCTGCTGCTGAACTTTGCCTTGTTCCCGGTGTTAAAATTCTGATCAAGTTCAAAGTGCCTGACTTTGAAAAATATAAGGGGAACACCTTCCCTCTCGCTCACCTGGTTATGTATGCCAGGAAAATGTCTACGCAAACAAATAATGATCAGCTTCTGATCCATTATTTCCAGGATAGTTTTTCCGGTGCGGCTCTTCGCTGGTATATGAGCATTGATATTGCAAACATCCGGTCCTTCAATGATCTTGGCGAAGCCTTCGTCAAGCAATATAAATATAATGTTGATATGGCGCCTGATCGTGATCAACTCAGGGCCATGTCTCAGAAGGATAAAGAGACATTTAAGGAGTACGCCCAGAGGTGGCGAGAGTTGGCTGCTCAGATTACTCCTTCGCTAGAAAAGAAAGAAATGACTAAGATCTTTTTGAAGACTCTTAGCTCATTCTATTATGAGCGGATGGTTACGAGCGCTCCCTCTGATTTCACCGAGATGGTGAACATGGGGATGCGTCTGGAGGAAGGAGTCCGTGAGGGACGTCTGTCGAAAGATGAGAGCTCTTCTAAACGGTATGGGGCGTTTAAGAAGAAAGATGGGGAGGCACATGCTGTGCAGTCCCATGCTAAACCAAGAAGACCCTCTGTTCAGAGGAAGCCGGTACGTCGGACCAGCAATCAGCACCAGGTGGCTCATATAGCACCTATTTTCAGGGATAATGCTCAATATAAGCAGCCCAATCAGCATCAGCATCAGCAACAACCTCAGTATCAACAGTAGCACCGTCCACAGCAACAGGCTTACCAGCCTCGTGGCTGCACAAGTAACCAAGCCAATCTGAATTATGATAGGAAGAAGATCAATTTCGATTCCATTCCGATGTAATACGCTGAATTGTATCCTTCCTTGTTGGAAAGGAAGCTGGTTACTCTCAGGGATCCTCCAGCTGTGCCTGCGAATCCACAATGGTGGTATAAACCAGATCAAAACTGTGTTTATCATTCCGGTGCTCCGGGTCATAACATAGAGAATTGCTATCCGCTGAAGACTAAGGTTCAAGACCTTATGAGATGCGGTATTCTGAGCTTCGAGGACTCAGGCCCGAATGTTACAAAGAACCCATTGCCCGAGCATGGGAAATCAGTGAACATGGTCCAGGGGTGCCCTGGGAAATACAAAGTCAAATATGTGAGTCATATTAGACAGCCATTGGTCGAGTTGCATCGTTTGCTGTGCCAGTACAACCATATGGAGCATGACCATGACAGATGCCGCATTTGTTCTGTCAATAGACTGGGTTGTCGCCAAGTGCGAAGAGAGCTTCAAGAACTATTGGACGAAGGAACCATAGAGATTCTTCAGAACCGTAATGTTGATGAAGATGAACCAGAAGTAAATGTTATTTCTCCTGTGTTCAAGCTACCCGAGCCTGTTGTCATTCGTTATGATGGCAGCAAGCCGAAGGTCTCTCCTTCTCTAATAATCAAGCCTGCAGGCCCCGTGCCTTATTCTTCGGAAAAAGCAATTCCCTTCAGATACAATCCTGTTGCTGTGGAAAATGGGAAAGAAGTGCCATTGCCTTCAACTTCTGTTACCAATATTGTTGATGTGAGTGGGTTGACCCGGAGTGGTCGCGTGTTTTCAGCACCCTCTAAGCCTCAGGCTAGAGCTGTTACTTCTGATTCTGCTGAGCGTCCGGTAGGGACTGCTGTGAATGTTCAAAACCCGGCACTTGCTGTTGCCAAACCCTTCTCTGTACAAAAGACTCCTATTTCTTCTGGTGGCCCGAGTGGCGTTGTGAATGAAGAATGTGATGAGATGTTGAGGCTCATCAAAAAGAGTGAGTACAATGTTGTAGACCAGCTTCTATAAACGCCATCCAAAATCTCCGTATTATCTCTGCTTTTGAATTCAGAACCCCATAGAGAGGCTCTGCAGAAAGTTTTGGATCTGGCGTATGTTGATCACGATGTCACCATAGAACAGTTTGACAGTATCGTTGCAAACATCACTGCTTGTAACACTTTGAGTTTCTGTGACGCTGATCTCCCTGAGGAGGGAAGAGACCACAACATGGCTTTACACATTTCCATGAACTGCAAGTCTGATGCCATGTCCAACGTGCTGGTGGACACTGGATCATCTCTTAATGTATTGCCAAAGACCACACTCTCTAGATTGTCATATCAAGGTCCTCCTATGAGGCAGAGTGGTGTTGTTGTGAAGGCTTTTGATGGGTCGCGTAAGACCGTGATTGGGGAAGTTGATCTCCCAATCAAGATTGGACCAAGTGATTTCCAAGTTACCTTCCAGGTAATGGACATCCACCCATCATATAGCTGTCTCCTTGGTAGACCATGGATTCACGAGGCTGGCGCCGTGACATCCACCCTACACCAGAAGCTGAAATTTGTCAAGAATAAGAAACTGGTTGTGGTAGGGGGAGAAAAGGCTCTCCTGGTTAGCCACTTGTCTTCTTTCTCCTATATTGATGCCGAGGATGAAGTTGGAACTCCTTTCCAAGCTTTATCTATTGATGAACCAATTGAGAAGAAGTCTCCTTCATTTGCTTCCTACCGTGATGCGAAGCTGGCCATTGAATGTGGTGCAGTTGCTGGTTTGGGGAAGATGATTGAGCTTGAAGACAATAGATCCCGGGCTGGCATTGGCTATTCGTCTGGGGCATTCAACGAGCAAGGTTTGTTCAAGAGTGGAGGTTTCATCCATGCTGATCAACCTGAGGAAGCTGCTGCTATCTTGGAAGAGGATGCAGAGGACTTGAGCAACTTCATCATACCTGGTGGTGTCTGCCATAATTGGGTCGCTGTAGATGTTCCTACAGTCATTCATAGATCAGAGTAATGGTTCACTTTGTTTAAAACCCTTCTCCCATGCCAAAAGGAGAAGTGATGACATTGTTGGCAGCATTTATACAATGATATTTCATTCAATTAATGCATTGTTAAACATTTGTTTTTCCATTTGTTTTCACTTTTTGCTTTTGCATGAAATCAGTGATCACAAAAAACCCATAAAAACAAGAATAAAAGCAATTTTTTCATCTGCATAATGATTTGCTTGTTTTAAATTCTAAAGTTTTTTATTAACCAAAATCATTATGCAGGTTGATTCTAAAACCCATTGAACATAATGATCCAACGCCATCTCCCAATTTTGAATTCCCTGTATTCGAGGCAGAAAAAGATGATATTGAAGAGATTCCTGATGAGATTACCCGTCTCCTTGAGCACGAGAAGAAGATCATTTAGTCGCACCTTGAAGATCTGGAAACAGTCAACTTGGGGTCTGAGGATTGTGTTCGTATGGTGAAGATTGGGGCACTTCTTGAAGAGTCTGTCAAGAAGAGATTGATTGAGTTGCTACAAGAATATTCCGATATCTTTGCTTGGTCATACGAAGACATGCCGGGTCTAGATACAGATATTGTGCAACATTTCCTGCCTTTGAAGCCTGAGTGCGTGCCTGTGAAGCAGAAGCTCAGAAGAACTCATCCAGATATGGCAGTGAAGATCAAAGAGGAAGTTCAGAAGCAAATTGATGCGGGGTTTCTGGTGACTTCTACATATCCTCGATGGGTGGCCAATATTGTGCCTGTGCCTAAGAAGGACGGAAAAGTCCGTATGTGTGTTGATTACAGAGATTTGAATAATGCTAGTCCTAAAGATGATTTTCCTCTACCACACATTGATATGTTGGTAGACAATACAGCTAAATTCAAAGTCTTTTCCTTTATGGACGGATTTTCCGGTTATAATCAAATCAAGATGGCACCCGAAGATATGGAGAAGACAACATTCATCACACCTTGGGGAACATTCTGTTATCGAGTGATGCCCTTCGGTCTGAAGAACGCCGGAGCCACGTATCAACGTGCTATGACTACTTTATTTCATTATATGATGCACAAGGAGATAGAGGTCTATGTTGATGATATGATTGCTAAGTCCCGAACGGAAGTTGAACATGTTGAACATTTTTTGAAGCTTTTTCAGCGTTTGAGGAAGTTTAGACTTCGTCTGAATCCGAACAAATGTACATTTGGAGTCCGTTCCGGCAAGTTGTTGGGTTTTGTTGTCAGCGAGAGAGGTATTGAAGTTGATCCTGCAAAGGTCAAAGCAATACAAGAGATGCCTGCACCCAAAACTGAGAAGCAAGTCCGAGGTTTTCTTGGCCGCTTGAACTATATTTCCGGATTTATATCCCACATGACTGCCACATGTGCGCCGATATTCAAGCTCCTCCGGAAAGATCAATCTCATGATTGGACCGAGGATTGCCAGAAAGCTTTCGACAGTATCAAAGAGTATCTGTCTGAACCTCCGATCTTGTCCCCTCCTGTGGAAGGAAGACCTCTGATCATGTATTTGACCGTTCTTGAAGACTCGATGGGTTGTGTACTCGGTCAACAAGATGAATCAGGGAAGAAAGAATCTGCTATCTACTACCTCAGTAAGAAGTTTACTGATTGTGAGTCTCGATACTCTATGCTTGAGAAGACGTGATGTGCTTTGACTTGGGCTGCTAAGCGTTTGCGCCAGTACATGATAAATCATACCACTTGGTTGATATCCAGAATGGATCCAATCAAGTATATTTTCGAGAAGCCTGCTTTAACTGGGAGGATTGCCCGTTGGCAGATGTTGTTGTCTGAGTATGATATCGAGTATCAAGCTCAGAAAGCTATCAAAGGTAGTATCTTGGCTGACCATTTAGCGCACCAGCCGATTGAAGATCATCAGTCAGTGCAGTATGACTTCCCAGATGAGGAGATTCTGTATTTGAAAATGAAAGATTGTGATGAGCCTACACTTGATGAAGGTCCAGAACCTGGTTCCAGATGGACGATGGTGTTTGATGGCGCTGTGAATCAGTACGGAAATGGAATTGGGGCAGTAATCATTACTCCTCATGGCACGCATATTCCGCTTACAGCAAGGCTAACTTTCAAATGCACGAATAATATGGCTGAGTATGAGGCCTGTATTATGGGACTGGAAGAATGTATTGATTTGAGAATCAAACATCTTGATGTGTATGGTGATTCGGCCCTGGTTGTCAATCAGATCAAGGGTGAATGGGAGACGAATCAGCCAGGTCTCATTCCATATAGAGATTATGCAAGAAGGATTTCAACATTCTTTACAGAAGTTGACTTTCATCATATTCCTCGAGAGGATAATCGGATGGCAGATGCTCTTGCTACGCTTGCTTCCATGATTATTGTGAAATATTGGAATGAAGTTCCCAATATTGCCGTGATGCGCTTGGATAGACCAGCTCACGTGTTTGCAGTTGAAGAAGTGAATGATGACAAGCCTTGGTATTTTGATATCAAGAATTTCCTCCAGAACCAGGTCTACCCGCCTGGGGCATCTGTGGAAGATAGGAAAACTTTGAGAAGGTTGTCAGGCAGTTTCTACCTCAGTGGTGAAGTGCTGTATAAGAGAAATTTTGACATGGTTTTGCTCAGATGCGTGGATAGACACGAAGAAAACCTGTTAATGACTGAGGTCCATGAGGGTTAATTTGGTACTCATTCCAATGGACATGCCATGGCTAGAAAGATGTTGAGGGCGGGCTACTATTGGCTGACAATGGAGTCTGAATGCTGCAAATATGTGAAGAAATGTCACAAGTGTCAGATTTATGCGGATAAGATTCATATTCCTCCGACACTTCTGAATGTGATTTCATCACCATGGCCTTTCTCTATGTGGGGAATTGACATGATCGGCATGATTGAGCCGAAAGCATCCAATGGACACCGGTTTATTCTCGTAGAAATTGATTACTTCACCAAATGGGTTGAAGCCGCATCGTATTCGAACGTGACCAGGCAGGTGGTTGTGAAGTTTATCAAGAATCAGCTGATTTGCCGTTATGGTGTGCCAGATAAGATCATTATTGATAATGGATCTAATCTGAATAACAAGATGATGGATGAGTTGTGCGCTGAATTCAAGATTGCACACCATAATTCCTCTCCTTACAGACCAAAGATGAATGGGGCTGTTGAAGCTTCTAATAAGAATATCAAGAGGATTATCCAGAAGATGACAGTTACGTACAAAGATTGGCATGAGATGCTGCCATTTGCTTTGCATGGTTATCGTACATCTGTCCGCACTTCAACAGGGGCAACCCCTTTCTCTCTTGTTTATGGCATGGAGGTTGTTCTCCCAGTAGAGGTGGAGATCCTATCAATGAGAGTCTTGATGGAAGCCAAGTTGACTGATGCTGAATGGATTCAGAGTCGTTATGACCAATTGAATTTGATTGAAGAGAAGCGATTGACTGCCATGTGCCATGGTCAGTTATATCAGCAGAGAATGAAGAAAGCATTCGATAAGAAGGTCAAGCCTCGTGTGTTTCGAGAAGGAGACCTCGTGCTCAAGAAAGTCTTGTCTTTCGCGCCCGATTCCAGGGGCAAGTGGACTCCAAACTATGAGGGTCCATATGTTGTTAAGAGAGCCTTTTCAGGCGGAGCTTTGATGCTTACAACAATGGATGTGGAGGATTTCACTCGTCTTGTGAATTCAGATGCAGTCAAGAAATACTTTGCCTAAAAATAAAAAAAGTATATGCAAATAAAAACAGAATAGCTCGCTAAGTTGAAAACCCGAAAGGGCGGCTTAGGCAAAAATGAGCGTCTCGGTGGAGAACCCGAAAGGGCGATCCAGGCAAAAATTAGAGACTTGAAAAAAAGAGTATATTTGCCTCCCGCTAGATTGAGTACCTCACCCTGGGGCAATCTAGGCAAAAAATTAGGGATTTGGCAAGTAACTGCACCATGACAAGACTTTCTGTTCCGCATCCGTCTGTTCGTCAGAGGTTCTCGATTCGTCGTCAACTGAAGCTTCGAATACATCGAGATTCAAATTGGTAGAGAAAGGATCATTATGTTCAATGTAGCCCTCTTCCAATATATATCACTGATTTCAAATTTGTACAGATCTATGGAGTCTTGCCATTTGCAGGCTACCATTCCATCAAATCAATTTGAGCTTTTTATCCAATTTTTTTGCCCTCTTATTTGTTTCAATTCAACAAATGTTTTGCATGTTTTAATTGATAAAATATCATTGTTTTAAACAAATAAATTTTTCAAAATTGTTGTTTTAAACAAAGTGAACATTCACCATGATGAAAGGATACTCAAGAATTTCTCAGTGCTCTCCCAAGGGTGGCATGATTTCTAACATGTAAGACATTTGTTCATATTCCTGGCATTTGGTTATATCCTCTTTATCCTGCTGCGCTGTTGGGGTTGTTCCCCAAGCAGAGTTGGTGTTGTGGGTTGTTCCCCAGGCAGGGTGCTTGTTGAAGACTTCGTTTTCTTCTCCAGCAGTAGTCTCTCTCCAATGCAGTCGCCAGCGGAGTTGTGGTTTCTCTCCTCAGCATGGTTGCTTTCTTTTTGAAGATTCAGTGGTTGGTGGATTGGTATCCCGGTACTTTACCGCTTTCCTCAGCGCAGTCGCCTGCAGATTTGTTGTTAGCTCCCCATCAGAGTGCTTAGCCTTCAGCAGAGTAGTGATTATGTTCCTCCTCAGCAGTTGTGGATGTTCTCCTCAGAAGAGTCATCATTTAGTGGTTGATTCCCCAGCTCTCCTCCATATCCCCAGTGGATTCTTCAGTGGATTCCCCAGTGGAGCCGTCAGTAGGTTCGTGGTTTGGTGGATTGTATTTATGCAAAAATCCCCAAAAGAGTTGGTATTCCCAACATAATCAGGATTGCATTTGTGATATTCCTCTCAGAGTTTCCGCCAGAGCTGGTATCCTCGACGTAGTTGCTTTTGTGGCAGTTTTGGCCGGTTGAGATCTTTGTTTCCCCAGTAGGGTTGGTTGGTGGTCTAGCATCCAGAGATTGGGTTGATTTCCCGATTGCTTTTGATCCTCAGTAGGGTGGATACCTGTGTTCTCCCCGGGTAGAATTGCTTGTGCAGTTGGATTCTACATGGATGACCTGTTCTCCCTTTGTGGGTTGTTCCCCAGTGGAGTTGTATGGATTTGCTTTCATAGCAGTTCTCGCTTGTGCAGTGAACTTTTGATGTTGAGGATCCCTTGCAGATATCTCGGGACTTCTTCCGTTTCCCCAACAGATTTGTCTTTGTGGCCGTGTTTGCCTGTTGTGACTTTCTGTTCGCCTGGTTGGGTTGTTTGTTGATCCATCATTTAGAGATTTTGTGATTTCTTTGACATCTCTGATCCTTTGCCTCCCCTCAGATCTTTGCTTTTAAGCATGTGGATCTCCAGTAGATTGGCTTTCCAGTTAGTTCTTCCCCTGGAAGTATAGTACCGGGCGTTTGATTCCTGGGCTTGTTTGTGTTAGATATGTCTGTTTTGTCAGCATTCATCAAACATAAATCACGCATATTCATGCATAATCATAAACATTCAGATATTCATGTTGCATTTTTTCACCATATATCTCTTGTTTGTTGTCTCCTGCTATGGGTTTTATAGATCTCCAATACATCTCCTCCAAGCAGATGTCGGGTGTTTAATCTCTCAACATAGAGTCCAGCCCATAAGCAGAAAGTGTCTGTCTTTCCTTCTGCAGTTCCCCACCGAGATATATCCTCGTGGATGACGGTTTCTTCTGTTTCCTCCCAACACATATATTGGGATGGATGTTCCTATTGAGTTATATCCTCATTAGGACGTGTCTTGATTCAGTCTGTCTTTTCGGTTTGATCCCGAATTGGCTATTTGTCAGCTGTTTCTCGTGCTTCCCTGTGGAATGAATGAATGAATTGCCCAGTAACCGGCATTAATTCTTTTATCCCCAGCGGAACCTTTTTGGGCCTCTACCCTCATATCGGTAGTTGTAAGTCCTTTGTTCCTTTTCCTCTTGGTGGAATTTGTGGTTATATACCTTTTATTCCTCAGCAAGAGTTGATTGGTGCTCTACCCAATATTCGGTAGTTGTAAATCCTAGTTTTCCTGCTCTTCAGCAGTTTGTGGTTTGTTATAAACCCTATTTTGGTGTCCCGTGCGGATTTATGATTCTTTCATTCCCCACGCGGAGTTGTTGGTTTTCTACCCAATATTCGGCAGATATAAACCCTACCTTTTATCCTCATCAGAGTTGATGGCTACTACCCCGTATTCGGTAGTCGTAAGTCCTATCTCTTTTCCCCTAGCAGAGGTAACCTTTGTGGTTCGTTTTGGTTGATGGTGGATTTTGTGCTGTTGTGGTTTTATTCCCAACGGAGTCTGTGCTGTTTGTGGATAATTGCCGGATGCTAGCAATTTTATCCCCAGCCAGAGTTTTGGTTTTCTACCCCGTATTCGGTAGTTGTAAACCCTAATTTCTCCCTTTGCAGAGTTAACCTTGTTGTTCATCCTAACCGATGATGGTTACTCTTTGTGGTTATCTTCATTCAATATTCGATGTTGATATTCCTCCCTTGCTTCTGGATAATTGCCTTTTGCTAGCAATTGTATCCCCAACAGTCTTCTGGATCATTGTCGTATGCTTGCAATGTTATCCTTTTGAAGTCGCCAGTAAGTGCCCGGATAATTGTTGTTTATGCAATTCATCCCCGGATCATTGATTTTGTATCAATGTATCCCCAGTGAGTCTCCTTTCATTTACCCTTTTGCTTGGTAATGATTGTTGCTCCCTTTGATTGGTCATCATTATATACCTAGTTTTGGTATCCCGATGCCTTTCTTTTCGGTCGATTTATCCTTTATTAACCCAGTAACCGGTTGTGGATAATCTTCCATGCGAGTATGTTATCCACGTTCTGGCGGTAATGGATAATATATCTCATGCACTCTTCAGTCGAAGCCTGTTGTGTTTCCCCGGTCGAGTAAGATTCGTTATTTCCCTTTGCGGAGTCGAATATTTGTTATTTGTTGGATAATTGCCGGATGCTTGCAATTTATCCTCTATGAGTTGTCTTTCGTTTACCCATATGCTCGGTATCGATTGCCTCTCTTTTTGGTTGATCACCTATTATATGCCCTAATCGGTATCTCTGGTGTCTCTTCCTTTTCGAGTGTATTATTCACGTTCTGACGGTAATGAATAATATATCTCTTTCGCTCTTTGGTTGGAATCCTTTGTTGTTCTTCCCCAATCGAGTAAGATTCGTATTCTTTGTAGAATCGGATACCCATCCTTTAACAAGTTTGTGTTTTGGATGATGAGTGTCTTAGCATATATACCAATTCACGTTTTCGGTAGGTCACCTATTATATACCCTGGTATCCCTGGTGTTTCCTTCCATGCGAGTATGTTATCTACGTTCTGACGGTAATAGATAATATATCTCATGCGAGTATTCTATCCACGTTCTGACGGTAATGGATATTATATCTCATGCACTCTTTGGGTTTGTGTCCCCATTTGAGTAAGATTCGTTTTCCCGTTGTGGAGTCGAATGTCCATCCTGTAAGTCGATTTGCTTTTTCAAGCCCTCCTTTCGGATGATGAGTGTTTTGGCATATATACCAATTCACGCTTCGGTCGGTCACCTATTATATACCCAGTAACCGGTATCCCTGGTGTTCCTTCCTTTCTGCTCCCTATTATGACCTTGGTCCCCTGTGGAGTCAGATTTTCTTGAGTTGATGTACCTTTTTCAGGTCTCTCTCAGATGTTTGGTTGATTGATATCTCTCACCCTTATACCGGTCTTAGATATTCATTCTTCCTGAGTTTGTTACCCTTATACCGGTAATAACTCATCTTGTTGCTTTTCCCCAGGAGAGTCTCTTTGTTAGACCTTTCCCGGTGGGATTGTTGTTGTGACTTTTACCCTTTCGCTGTATTGGTGTTTTCCCCAATATATGCAATTTTCCCCGGCAGGGAGGTTCTGTGTGAATCTTTTCCCTGGTCCGAGTCCGGATTTTTCATTCGAAGTATCCTTTGCGGATAGTTTGAGTCAGCTTGTGTTTTTCCAATGGATGTGTCTTCCTTTGGAATTCTTCTTTTCCCCAGTGTGAGTCCTTCATGCCAGTGAGGTCTCCAGTCCAGTCGTGTCTTGTTCACGCAGTGTCAGTTTGTCCCTTAATTCAGAGTCGTGTCCTGCTCACGCCTTCTTTTTCTTTTTATCCCCAATAGAAGTCCCCACAAGAGTCCTGGTAGAGTCTCTGTTCCTGGTGAATGTATTATTCCAATGGATTATCTTTTCTGTGTGAACCATATCCCCACAGAGTTTGTGTCTTTTATACGCATACATCTGCATCATGAGGTCTCTTAGGGACCAAAATTTGTCTCATTACTGTTATTTAAGCCCATTCTACCGCGTCGAGATGAAAATTTCTAAACTTCACTTCTCCGGCTAGAATGACCTTAAATAGGGGCATCTGTAAGACCCCAATTTTGTACCTAAGATCCCTCATGGCATCATATCATATCATATCATTGCCTCAAGGATCATTGTGCACCTTGTCTCCTTCCCTGTGGGAGGGTTGTATTTTGAGAGTGGTTCTTGATCACCAAGCATGTTTTGCATTTGTATATCATTGCTTTTCTTTTGTTTACTAACCAAAAAGTACAAAAATATGTCATCTAACCTTGTTACTTGCAGATGAAGCAATTACAGGTCAAGGCAGTCATTGAGCTATAGATGGTGGCCATTCTGAAGAATTTGGGCACCATGATCATTCACAAGAGTTCATATGAGTTGTGATATCATTTTGAATCAAGATCTCAAGTGGTAGATGCTTGAATTTCATCTGATCCCAGCTAGGTCAATTGAAACCCTAGAAAAGTCAACACAAGTCAACTGTGCATTCAATCATGGATTTGAAGGTGGGAGATGGTTAGAAAGGCCTCATTCATGTCCATACAAGTCTCATTTAACATTTCAAACATCAACAATGAAGAATTTGAGGTCAGATGAAAACTTTCCAAAAATAGTAAGTGACCTGTAATTTGGAATTGCCAAAAATGGAAAGGTTTTCTCCTCAAGTTTACATCATCAAGAAAGCTTCAAATGAAATTTTGTCCAACACGAAAGTTGAATATCTTGCTCTCACCTTTCCAAAAAGTCCAAGATCATCCATTTATCATTTGTGGTTAGAAAGATATGATCAAAAGATGGCCAAGTGGGGATTGGACTTCAAAAGGGCATAACTTCTCAACCATTGCTCCAAATCACATGGCTCTTTTTTCTAATTTCATGTCATGACCTATAATTTCATAATCTTGCATTACATTGCATCATTTCTCATTTCATGATCATTTGCAAAAATCTTGATTTTTGGAGGGAATTTTCACAATTTAAAATTGGTAATTCATTTGAGTATTCTGCAAATGCCATTGGTCTTAAAATGTGTTTTTGAGTGAAAATCATGCAGCCACGTGCACTGTTCATGCCATGCTCATGCACAAAGGTGAAAATCCCAAATTTGCCAAACACCTCCAATTCCCTTAATTTTCATTAGCATTGGTTAAACATGTTTAGAGTTTGATTAATAGGGAGTATATATAGCATAATCATAACAGAAAATCATAACCACACTTCACAAATTCAGATCTCAAATTTTTGCTCTCAATTTTCTCTCAAATTTTTCTCATTTTTTTTCATATCAATTCACAAATTCTTGTTTGATTCTTCATCTAACATCATCACTGAGCAACATTCAAGCCAAATCCAGGTGAATTCGTGCATCTTGAAGTTGTTCAAAGCAAGAATATCATCAATGGTGAATTGAAAAATCCGTGGATTCAAGCTCAATTAAACATCAAGAACTCATCCAATACACTCCATAAGCTTGCTGAAGGAAGATTTGATCACTACAAGGCCTAGAACTCGTGGAATTGCAAACTGCTCTACAAGAGGTGTTGAAATCGATCCTCTCCTTTCTTAATTTTGTTGTATGATTGTTGTAGATCTCGTTTGTGTGATGATTCTGAGCTTTATTTCACTCGATTCCATGCTATATCCACTAAGATTCGATGATTTGAAGTTTTCATGTTGATTCTTGATTCGCTCGATTCATGCATGTTATAATGTTTTTGGACATGTTAATTGTTGATTCTTGATGCTGGATGTTAGATCTACATGATGCTATGCCTAATTCGTGTTTCTGGAACATTTGAAATTTTTCTGGAAAAGTGATGATGAAGATCATGAGGATCTTCATCGTGTTCATGTTTGCTGGAAATTACCTGCGGAATCTGTCATGACCTTCATAGCCTTTCCTGCGGATTTTCCCGCGTGTTCATCCGCGTTACCTGCGGATTATGAATCTGCATGCGCCTAAGGTTTGGTCCAAAATGACCGTGTTTTGTAGCGCGCGCTTTTCAATTCAAATGAATTCTCCCTTCGATTCCCCGTGCCTGCATTTTCCAAATTTGCTTTGTTGAATTATTTCATTTCTTCATGTATCCATGTGCTATGCTCTTTCATGTTTTTTTAATTTTTCTCTTCACTTAAAAAATCATAACTCCATAAATATGCATCCAAATCACATGCGATTTTTTGCACTTTGTTCCTCATGATGTCTACTATTGTTTGGCTATTTTTCCAGAATTTGTGCTCGGTTGGAATCTAAATTTGCTTAGGGTTTGTGTATGCATATGCTATCATGTACCTTGCTTGCCATTTTCTTTGTGAAATAATGATGGTTGATCCAATGAATGTCAAAATTGACATGCTTAAACTAGACACCTTGCTGGTCATTTTGGTATTGATTTTGCATTTTTCTCATTTTTGGATGTTGAGTTATGATCTAATTAATGTAGGTGTGACAATGTGTGTCACACCATTTCTTGTCCAACTTGTTGATTTTCTTTACCATGCCAATTAAATGCCAAATGATCTGATTTTTTGCATGTTGCTTCTTCTGGATGTTAGGATTGATCATGCATTTTTGTGGAATTTTAGGATTCATTTCTGATTTGTTTGATATTTTTCTTTCTGGCTTGTCATTTGTGGACTTTTGAATAGTCATGAACTTCAATGATTTATGAAATGCTGGATTTTTATCATATGAACTTGAAATTTTGCACATGTTTTCTAGAAACTTTGAAGTTTATTGTGGCTTTGGTTTGAGTCATTTATCATGTGTCATCTCTGTTTTAGGATTGCCTTAAGTTGATGTACCAAATTGTGCCTCATTTGAGTTTGTTTGTGCTTACCTTGACTTGATGAATTTGACTGCCATGCTTATACTTGTCCAAATTCCATGATTTTTGGTGTGTTGATCATTTGATGTGTCCTGTTTAGCCATGATTTTTCTTGAGATTTATTGAGCCATTTTGGAATTAATATGCATTTGATCATTCTGTTGCTTCAATGAGCTTTCAATTTGCATGCCTTGCCTTATGTGATGTGTGAAATGAATTTGGTAATTGATATTGACATGAGACCTTGGAAATCTTTTAGCCGAACTACGGCGTTTTGATCCTTACCTTTCATGGAAGGTACGTAGGCAACGGGTTCATCCGTTCAAACACAAAAATAATAACTTGTATATTCTTTTCTCATCTTCCCAATCATGTTTGCACAATATGTCATAAACAATTAAACTTTTTATACAACAAGTGTGAAAAGGGCTCCCTAGGAGTACCTAGGACGTTTTGGGTGCCTAACACCTTCCCATTGCGTAATTAACCCCTTACCCAGATTCTCTGATCTTTTCATTAGTTTTCTATGTGTAAAACTTCTTAGGCTTTTGTTCGCTTTTTAGCCAATCCTTTGGATAAATAAAAGTGCGGTGGCGACTCGATTCTTTGTATGCTTTGCTTTTGATTTAGTCAATAAATCATAAAGTGACGAATACACCGCTACAATATCCTTCTCTTGCTTCATATTGGCGAGTGCGTCTTCCAACTCCTCTACATCTTGGTTAGGGAGAGTTGATGGCTCAACCACAACCATAGACATAGGTCTCTCACAAGCATAAGGCATCTTCAATTCCAAAGCTCTCTTCTTCACCCAAAGAGTGTAAGCTTCCAAAGCTACACAGTTGCGCGAACCAAGCTCAGATCTTCCTTTCCTACGCACATTATGCCAAGCATGCACAATCTTTTGCTTCAAATGTTGGGGATCTTTACCCTCTTGATAGAAAATACCTTTCTAACTGAGTGTTATTAGGTTTGTCTCTCAAAGGGAACCCAAGTTGACAACGAGCCAAAGCGGGGTTGTCTTTGATTCCTCCTTATGTACCAATGAGAGGTACATTAGAGAATTCACCACAACAATCAATGATCTCCAAGCTACTCAATAAAGAATCATACCAAACTATATCATCATTAGTGAGAGACATAAGTCTCTGAGACCACCGTAGACATTGTTTGTTCTCCATAAAAGCAGGCGTCTAAGGCAAGTGCGAAATAAAAGACTTGTATAGAAGAGGAACACAACACACAATAGTTCCAGATCCTTTAGAATTCCTTATATGCAAAGAGAAGTACATATCTCCTAACAGAGTAGGCCCTGGATTCCCAATCAAGAAAATTCTAATGGTGTTAGCATCAACAAAACCGTCAATTTTAGGGAACAAAGTCAACCCATAGATGAGCAACATAAAGATATCTTTAAAAGCATCCACACTACCGGCTTGAGCAAAGGCAGTAGCTTCATTGATGAGGAAATCAGAAGTCAACCCAAACAATCCTCCTTTCTTCACCCAATGAGCCTCGATCTCAGACTTCTTCAGATGAAGAGCTTCAGCTATAATATGAGATATGGGAATCTCTTCCAATCCATTAAAGGGCACTTTGTCAGAAACAGGTATTCCCAAGAGATGGGCATACTCCTCAAACATAGGCACAAGCTGATAATCGGGAAAAGTGAAGCAACGGTAGAGAGGATCATAGAACTGAACCAACACACTCAAGAGTCCTTCAACCACATCCAGCAGATGTAAGACCCCAATTTTGACCCTAAGATCCCTGATGCATTTCATCATAAGCATAAGCATTGGGATCATGTCTTGGCATCCCCCTTACCCCTCTTTCATTGGGTTTGTTTTGGGAGAGATCACCAAGCACTTTGTGATTATATCATACTTGTATTATATCATTTCACTAACCAAAATACCAAAAATATGTCTTTGCATCTATCTAACTCTTTTGTAGGTAGGGCATGATCTCATTGATTCATTGATCACGTCTAGGGTTTGGGACCCTCATGAAAAAAGAGCACAACCAAGAATTGATTCAAGAATGGTTATAAGCATCATGTATGAGTCCCAATTTTCTCTACATGTTATATTGATCAAGTTTGCTTCAAGAGTTTGAGGGTGATTTGCCTTGGAAACCCTAATTTGACTGGGTATCTTGAGTAACTTCTCCAACAAGCTACCTCACCCATTGATCAAATTTCTCAAGGGACACTTCAAATTTCAGCATCTTATGCATATATGATCTACCATGAGCCAAGAAAGTCAAGATAATTGGAAGTTAGCAAGTTGGTTGATGGTGGTTGGCCAGATGGATTCATCTAATCAAAACTGGGTCTCCCTAGACCCTATCTCCTACAATTTTCACCACATGAAAATGATTCCAAGAGAAACATTACTCTAAATGACACTCCAAACAACTTTCATGTTTAGACCTAGAGCTAGTTTTTCTTGGAAAATCATTTTCATTGTTGAAACATTATAGGTCATTTTGTCTAAACCCTAATTTGAAAGTCAACTTCCCAAGGCCATAACTTGCTCAATTTTTATGAGATGAAAGATTTCCAAGTTTCACAATTAAATTCAATGTATCTAACTCAACTTTTATGTTTGGAGTGGGAGCTAATTCAACTTTTTTGAGCATGTGATATGAGGCTACATTATAGGCCACTTTTGACCTATACCATTGATCAAGTGATTTTTGCAAACTTCAAAAATGTATAACTCTATCATTTCAAATCCAAATGACATGAAATTGGTGACCATTTTGAAGGCCTTTGAGAGAGATACAACTTTGATGAAGACACTTTTCTGATTTGAAGCTCCTATAAAATGTTAAGCAAGGTGGAATATTGAGACATATGGCTTGACACTAAGAAAATTTTTGATATGTCAAATTTTTCCAAACTTCGACCTCACATTTCTCCAAGTTCCAAGCTCCAAATGAATAGTATTCAACATCAAATTTGTTCCTCTTGATCTCACCTTTCCAAAGTGCTCAAATTCATTCATTTTGGATGAGAATGCATAGGCTGCGCATGGCTTAAACAGGTTGATATCATTTGGCATGGATCAATCTTCAAGCATCAATGCACATGTGCCTTGCAATCTAAGCTATCTTTAACACATCTGATCATTCAATTTGGACCTTCAGCTATCATTTCATGGGCCTATGCGCGCTCATGCACCATTCCATCATCATTTGCCATTTTTGGAAAGTGGAGAGAGTGTGCAAATATCACATGGATTCATCTATAAATTGAGGCCCTTATGCTCAGAATTACACACACCATTGCGCCAGCTTTGATCCCCCTTTTCAAACCCTTCACCCTCATAGGATAAACTTGATAAATTCATTTGAATTTAAGCTTAAATCTCCACTGTTTTGGAATTTAATTCTCCATGAATCCATTGCTTCTAAACTTTCCATTCTCTTCCTGCAAGTGATTGAAGTGAGTCCAAGTGCAAGCAAGCTCAAGATCCATCAAGTTCAGACCTCCATTGAAGGTAATTTGCAGAATTTTTAAACGCTTTGATTCTCCTAATGTCTTGCTCAATTCCATTAATTCTTTGGTTGTCTGAAATCCTACAAATGTAGGCAAGAAGATTGAGTTGCTTTGAGGTCAAATCGAAGCAACTCAAATCATGTACCTCAATTTTGAAATCCACATATCTCTCAATATATTTGGAATTGGAATACTTGGAGGTCAGATTCGAGCTCAGTGCCATTTTTTCTTCAAGATCATGTCCCTATTTTTTATTTTGGTGATGGTTCATCTTGACCAGTTCGGTGGAGTTCACCGGGGAAGATGACCGGAGCTCTGGATCCGACGATGAGGTGTCATAGTTCTGAACCATAGGATCCATGTCTCACGTTTTAATCTGAAGTGTTTGTTTTAATTATCATCTGTACCACGCGGTTGACTCTGGAACACATGGAACACGCATTTTGGATCATCAGATCTGCCACCTCTATTAATGAGGGAGATCTGATGGTCCACATATTTTTGAATTTCTGATATTTTGTTTTAATTGCATTTTCTTCAATAAATCATATTAAATTCAATATTGATCCAAAAAATATGGGCCTTTCACCAAAAATTTCCAAATATTTTTCTCTTTCATATTCTGAATTAAAATGATTTTTTGGATCATTATTAATATTTTTCATGAATTAATTGATTTTGCATTTGTTTTTAATTGTTTAAAAATATTTTTAAATGTCCAAAAATTATGAAATTTTTTCTCCAAGGTCCTTTGACCTTGTTTGACCTATGATAAATCTCATGGCCATTTCTTTGGTGTTTTGATGAGATTTTAGGAATTAAACAAAACATATTTGAATTTAATGCACTATTTTATTATTTTGAATTGAATAAATGTCATTTAAATTGTGTTGACCATTTGTATTGACTAGTTTGAGTTTGATTGTTTGTTGTTGGGCCTTGGTCAACGTTGATTTGACTTTGTTAAGTTAATATCATTGGATTTAGGGGATTGATGGAATGTACATTCCATCTCCCAAAATGAATGAATCATATTAATTTGGTAAAAGTCCTCCTTTGACCAATTTGTGATCTCATTCATCCCATTCCCCTTCATCTAATTCCCCTTCTTCATTCAATCATTTCCATTTGGCCAATGACATCTCAAAGTCCTAATGCTAGTTGATTGAAAGATTAACATGAGTATGGATGAGATTAGGCCACACCTTTTGCATATTTTTGCGTGTGGTATGTTTAATGAGCATAGTTCATAATACTATGTCTCCAACATGCACTAACACCAAAAGTCCATCGCCCGACCTCAAATAGTTGTGACTTCTACATAAGTCCAATTACGATTATTAACATAGCGCTAAATTTGTGACATAAAAGGCATAAGCATTCTAGTTAGTGAGATTGTAAGTCTCCCCTCTTTTATGGTATTGTGTGGAAACTTGACCTTCTTTCCTTCCTTTGGAAGATGTTTTGGTTCAAGGATCCATGCTTGTGGCAAGTGGGTTGAGTGTTCTCCAAAGAATGTCTTGAGTGGGTTGAGTAATTTTCACTTTGTCCATTTGGACCATATTGTGTAATATATTTTGTTTTGTGTTCCTTTACTTGTATGTGTGGTCTTTGACCATTAATGTACATAATAACAACAAAAACCCTAAAAAAACTTTTGTGTGGACTGTTGGCTTGATCTGTGGACCAATTGGACTTAGAACTTAGGCAACATTCCTTTGCAAATGGACTTGGCCAATGCCAATTTGTGGAAGAACCAAGTGCTTTCAATTTGAAATTCATCTGATACATATTTGAAGATCTCTCTAAGATTCATCTGCAACATTGATCATTTGTGAAGCTGTTATTTTGAACCTGTGACTTGGGGAATTCATTTGTTGCATGGGCTATTTTGAAGAAGATCATGAAGTGGATAAGCTTGGATGGGGCCATCTTTATTTGATGCCTTTGCTCTTCAAGATTGATATAATTATGCATTTATGTGTTATTTGATTCTAAAAAAGTCCAAGGGAATTTTGGGTTTCTATTGACATACTTGTCTATTGGATTGCTACCCATTTGGTCAGATCTTTTCAACTCTAAACTTTTAAGTTTTCGTGCATAGGGTAGTCTCTTCATCTTCTCCCCGTTTCTTTGATTTCAAAATCTCTCCCTCCATTTTTCAAAACTTCTTTATGTGAACTACTTTTGTTCTAAACTTTGACCAATTTTTTTTACAAAAAGATAGAAACTTTGGCCTTATGCCATTGCATTTTCAAACTTCTTTCCTTAAATCAAACTTGTAAATGAATTTAACTATACCTGACTTAAACTTTCAAAAAGCCAAAAAAGAACTAACTCATTCAAATCATTTTAGGCCTTTGTGGCTTTCAAACTTACATTTTGTTAAAATCAACACACTCATTTTGAAATTTGTAGCATGAACTACGAGGTTTTGATCTCTCATTTTTATATTGGTACGTAGGCACAAGACCAAAGGTCTTGTCAAACACAAAAATATAATTAATGAATTCCTTTCTCATCCCCCCATTCTATTTGCTTGTAAACATCACTTTGTACAAAATACATATGCACACAAAAAGGGCTCCCTAGGAGTACCTAGGACACTTTGGGTGTTAAGACCTTCCCTATGTGTAACCAGCCCCATTATCTGTGATCTCTGATTTTTATTAGCTTTATTTGAAAACTTCTTATTATTTGGGTTTTGTTTGTACTTTTTCCCTTTTCCCTTGGAAACAATAAAAGCGTGGTGGCGACTCTTGTTAATTGATCTCTAGCTTATCAATAGCTTGATGATCATGAATTTCCCGCTACAAAAATTAAGTGGAGACTCTGCTGGGGAGTAGTCTCCAGTGGGTTTAGCCTATTTTTTATGTGAATATATTTGTATATATGTGATGTTTGTATATATGTATGTGTGATATAATCTGCTCTGAGTGGTGAGATAAATTCTAACCCGAACTTGAGTGCAATTAAGATAGGAGGATGGTATAGTCATGTTCGACTTGTGTGGAGTAGTCCTTAACAAGTTGGCTTGAGATCCGTCTGCTCAGTGGAGACTCCTTTGGATTTGGAAATGTCACACAAGTATTTATGGATAGGCATTACTATTTCTAATTGGGTCTGAGAAGTTGAGGACCTTAGAACCTTTAATCCATCTTGGCCTATTTAGGATGTAGTGCGGAAACTGTTCAAGTGTAGACTTGATAACAGTTGTTACGCGATACTACACTCAGACGAGTTTCTCTTGAGAATATTATGGGTCTATGAGTCAGTCATCTTAACCTGTAATATCTTATAGATGGAATTAAGAATTTGGGAACTTTTTAGAACATGATCTACAGGTTTTTATCCTTAGTTCACTCCTTTGGGATGGTTCTTACCCAGACTCCATGCTCGTGACTTGCAACAAACCCTTGATTCTTGGTTGATCCAATTAAGTCTTGTCAATATCAATGGAACTTGGATGTTGATAAGGTGTAAACCATAATCCACCAAAATGGATGATTAATCTTAACAATTACTTGATTCATCCCTTAACCTTTGTTTGCCTTGTGTGTGATCCCTTATTTGTGATTGTTGCATTCATGCATTCATGCGCATCATAACATTCATCACACAAAATTTCAAGGAACTGAGGTATCATTTGCAAATATTTTCAGACCATGGATTATAGACGAAGGAACACTAAGAAGTACAGTTTCAGATGTCCCGACTTGAAAGTGTTAAGGAAGCTAGCATCTTTTGTATTAGATCCTTTGGACTTCAAACAACGTCATGGGAAGCTTTTGTCCATCTTGTCTACTGATGTAGTTGAAGGAATCTTGAGTGTGTTGGGGCAGTTCTATGATCCTCTCTACCATTGTTTTCACTTTCCCAGATTTTCAGCTTGTGCCCACCTTGGAGGAGTATTCTCATCTTTTTGGGATACCTGTTTCTAGTAGAGTGACTTTTAGTGGATTGGAGGAGATTCCCTGATCTAGTATTATTGCTGAAGCTCTTCACTTGAAGAAGTCTAAGATAGACTCTCATTGGGTGAAGAAAGGAGGGTTATTTGGGTTTCCGTCTATTTTCCTCATCAAGGGAGCTGCCACTTTTGCTCAAGCTGGTAGTGTGGATGCTTTTGAAGCTATCTTTGTGTTGCTCATCTATGGATTAGCTTTGTTCCCTAACATTGACGGTTTTGTTGATGTTAACGCCATTAGACTTTTCTTGATTGGGAATCATGTGCCTACTTTATTGGGTTATATGTATTTATCTTTGCATCTAAGGAATTCTAAGGGTGGTGGAGCGATTGTCTGTTGCATTCCTCTTCTGTACAAATGGTTTATTTCGCACTTGCCTTAGACACCTGCTTTTGTGGAGAACAAAAAATGTATAAGGTGGTCTCAGAGACTTATGTCTCTCACTAATGATGATATAGTTTTGTATGATCCGTCCTTAAGTAGTTTGGAGATTATTGATAGTTGTGGTGAATTCTCTAATGTGCCTCTCATTGTTACACAAGGAGGGATTAGCTACAACCCTGCTTTGGCTCATCGTAAACTTGGGTTCCCCTTGAGAGACAAACCTAACAACACTTTGTTAGAAGGTCTTTTCTATCAATTGGGTAAAGATCCCCAACATTTGAGGCAGAAGATTGTGCATGCTTGGCATAATGTACATAGGAAAGGAAGATTCGAGCTTGGTTCGCGTAATTGTGTAGCTTTGGAAGCTTACGCTCTTTGGGTGAAGAAGAGAGCTATGGAGTTGAAGATTCCTTATCCTTGCGAAAGACATATGTCTATGGTTGTGGTTGAGCCATTAACTCTCCCTAACCAGGATGTAGAGGAGTTGGAAGACGCGCTCATTAAGATGAAGCAAGAGAAAGATATGTGTAGATGTTTGATTGGATGCATTTTATGGTAAAACACTAGCTGGACTCCAATGTCTTGACTGATGTCATGACTTGGTTTGGAGATGTTTGATAAGCTGTAGTTTGTATTAGATCATCTAATTGTACTCTGATGTCTTGACTGATGTCATGACATACATGAGTTGTATGCTGCAGGTTTAGCTAATACAGGATCTACTGAATGTCAAACTAGATGTTATGACATTCATCCCTGTCAGCAGATACTGAGGAATAGAACAGTTGGTGTTCTTTTATAACTCAATATTTATGTCCAGTATGTTTATCAAGGGAATAACAGACCTGGCATAAGGCCTACTGTCTGAATTTCAAACTGGATGTTATGACATTCATCATTGACAGCATATACTGAATAATAGGCAGGTTGGTTGTCTGCTACAGTTCAGTATGTATCTCAGTCTGCTTATCAAGAGGATAACAGACCTGACATAAGGCTCATTGTGTAAATGTCAAATTGGATGTTCTGACATTTATTAATGCATGCTGATACTGAAGTATGGACAGATTGGTCCTGTACAGTACAACAAATTTGTACAGTCTGTTTTCAGGAAAAACAGACTTAGCATATGGTCTATGATTTGGACGTCAAACTGAATGTTGTGACATTCATTCCTGACAGCATATGCAAAATTGTAGGTTGTTTAGTTTTTCTGTTTCAGCATTTTTCTCAGGCTAATCTTCAGGAACTCAACAGCTGAGCTAAAATCCAGGAAACCAACAACTAAGCTACAATTAATGAACCTAACAAATAGCCTATTTGTTAGTACCCTAATATATGGAATTTAGGTTAACCCGTTTGACCTTAATTTCAGGAAATACAAGTACAAGGCCCAAGTGCTGCAATATAAAAGGATGGTAATCCTTCATTCAGAACACGGGGATTTTAGGCGTGAATATTTTATTATTTCATAAACTTCACTGCTGTATTTTTGTGTGTGTCTTGTATTAGGTGTATCTTGTGAGCCAAGCAATTATCACCTAGATGATTGCTTTGGACTAGGGTGTTCATTGAGTTGTAAGTGTTGTGTCACTCTAAGCTTTTAAGCGTGAGTGCTGTGTATCTTGATTAAAGCTGTTAAGCACAATCAAGAGTTGTTTGAAGTGTGACTTCACAATTATCTTTAATCTAAATTAAAAGTTGTAATCACTGAGGTGATTGAGGGGTAGTGAGTAGGAACTCTGATCTTAGTGTAAGATTGAAATTGCATTGGGTAGGTATTAAGTGATAGGGTTAAACAGTTGGTTTAAGGTCTGAATTAATACTACTAATAGTGGATTTCCCCCCTGGCTTGGTAGCCCCCAGACGTAGGTCATGTTGGACCGAACTGGGTAAACAATCCCTTGTGTTATTTACTGCACTTACTTTTTAAGTTCTGCATAATTCTTGTCTGCACAGAATTGGATGTCATAACATCCCGTGTGACATCAAAAGTCTGTTAACTAGAATTTCAATATGTGGGAAGAGCGTTTCCATGCTTTGAGCAAGAAGCATGAAGAGTTGTTATTGGAGTCTAAGGACAAAGATACATTGATAGAGCTACTTGAAGACCGAGTGACGAAGAGACAAAGAGAGCCAGAGGTTTCATCTTCTAGCATGCCTCAACCTTCTATTGCTTGGAAGAAGATTGTTGACCACCTTGTCCTCGAGAAGACTCAAATGAAGGCTTCTTTTGTGACTGAGATTCGTCGCATTCGAAGGAAGTACGCACCTTCAGCCAGATCTTCCGACATTGTTGTTAGGGATCCTTAGGATGACTAGTCTCCTTTTCTCTTGTATCTTTTATTTTGGTTTCTGAAATTGTACTCAGTGTAATCCTTCCAATTTATATAAATAAAAAGAAATTTTTGGTCATATCAAATTGTTGCAATTTCCATTTAAATATTATATATTTGCAAATGATATAGTAAGTTTCTTGGAAATAAAACAATCAAGCATTGCATTTCATGCATCATTTGCATAAGCAGGTTTTTTGCCAGGTGTCTGATTGGTGTTCATCTGTGCTTTAGCCAAGATGACTCATCGGTACAACACCAGAGCTAATCATCCAAGAATCATGGTACACCTTGAGCAAGAGAACAGAGAGATGAAGGACGAGATCGCCCGACTGACTACCATGATGGAGTCAGTTCTTATTGCTCAAAGTCAAGCTTCTCCAATGCCTGCAACTCCTCCCGCAAGGACAGTTATCTCAGAAGTGGTTATCTCTACCGTGCATGCTGCCACCGCACACTTCGCACCAAACCTGCCTGCTGGATTCCCGTGGGGAATGCCGCCCAACTTTGTGCCAGAAGGTTTTGCTCCTACATTTGCTTCCATGCCGGCATCTATCCCGGTCATGTCTGTGCCACCTCCCGTTGTGCACACTTTGCCTCGTGAAGAGGACACCATCTATCATTCCGAGTCGTCTGAGGGTCTGGATGTTTATGAAAAGATGGATGAAATGAAAGACCAATTTCTTGAGCTGCGCAAGGAATTGAAGACGCTAAGAGGTAAAGATTTGTTTGGGAAGAGTGATGTTGAAGTGTGCTTGGTACCCAATGTGAAAATCCCAGTGAAATTCAAAGTGTCTGACTTTGAAAAATATAAAGGGAACTCTTGTCCGCTCAGTCATCTTGTGTTGTATGCCCGCGAGATGTCAACTGAGACAGATAATGACCAATTGCTGATTCACTACTTCCAGGATAGATTGACTGGTGCTGCACTCCGTAGGTATATGGGGTTGGACAGTGCAAGCATCCGCACTTTCAATGACCTAGGTGAGGCTTCTGTGAAGCAATACAAATACAATATGGATATGACGCCGGGTAGGGACCAGCTGAGGTCCATGTCTCATAAAGATAAGGAGACATTGAAGGAGTATGCGCAGCGATAGAGGGATTTGGCTGCCCAGATCACTCCTCCTTTGGAGGAGAAAGAGATGACAAAAATCTTTCTGAAAACCCTGAGTTCATTTTATTATGAATGCATGATCGCCAGTGCCCCCAGTGATTTTACCGAAATGGTAAACATGGGGATGAGACGTGACCGTGAAGGACGTTTGTCAAAAGATAAGGCATCAACAAGTAAGAAGTATGGAAGTAGTTTCAACAAGAGGAAGGATAATAAAACAAATGCAATTTCTAGTGGGAGGCAGAGGAGGCCTCAAACAAGAAGAAATCCATGACCCCGTCAACATCATCATCATCAAGTGTCTTCTGTTATTCTAGTATTTTCAAATCAACAAACAACACCAATTCAACATCAACAACAAAATCAACGTCAACAACAACAACCGCAACAAAGAACAAACACCTACAGCAACAAAAATACCAACAACAATCATCATCAACAACAAAACTTCGAGAGGAAGAAGGTCTCTTTTGACCCGATTCCTATGTCATATGCAGAACTGTACCCATCATTAATCCTCAAAAACTTTATTCAATTGAGGAACCCACCGCAGATCCCATATCCACTTCCTTGGTGGTATAAACCCGAGCTTCGTTGTGCTTTTCATCAGGGTGCACCTGGGCATGATATTGAAAACTGTTATACGTTGAAGTATGAGGTGCAAAAGCTTATGAAGAGTGACATGATGTCTTTTGAAGACCGCGCGCCTAATGTGAAAGTTAACCCTTTGCCCGCTCATGGGAACACCTCAGTGAATATGGTGGACGGTTGTCCCGGTGAATTCAAAGTTTTTGATGTGTGTTTTATCCGTGGATCCTTGGTGCAGATACACAAGGACATCTGTATGGTGAGTGACTGTGAACATGGCCATGATGGTTGAGTTGTTTGTAGTGTGAACCCAAGGGGGTGTGTTGTGGTGAAAAGGGACATCCTGAAGGAGAATTGCCAACCAAGGCGCAGCGGAATTTAAAAAAATTCTCCATTTAGTGATCCTTACGAATGAGCATGATCAGTGATAGAATCGTTACCTCTTGTGGCGATTCAAACC
This sequence comes from Lathyrus oleraceus, assembly GCF_024323335.1. Taxonomy (NCBI): domain Eukaryota; kingdom Viridiplantae; phylum Streptophyta; class Magnoliopsida; order Fabales; family Fabaceae; genus Lathyrus; species Lathyrus oleraceus. The sequence continues at coordinate 162,139,710 of NC_066579.1, read as the reverse complement.
TTTGGTGCAGATCTCTTGTAACGATCAAAACCTTTGATACAGATTCACGGAGTGATCACGAACGTTGAACAATGACAATGTCTCTACTCAGTCCACACGAACGGATTCCTTCAATCGCAGTGCTAGCTGTTTTGAATGAAGGCTTTGAGTGAGAGAAAGGGAGATACGAAATTCCAACTCTTCAGTTGTGTTGTATTCCCATACAATGCTTCTGCACAAGAGTTCTATTTATAGAACCACTTGTGTGGGCTTCAAGCCACAAAGCCCACTTAAGTGTATTCTGGCCCATATCTCATAATATGCCAAAATCACTTAAGTATTTGGTACCATACCATACTTCGTATTCTACTTAAGTACACCGTACCTTACGATGTTCCTTAGTTGCTCTATGTCTCATCAATCCGTCCTTTGTGTGTGACCCTGTAGGTTTTCGCGATGTTGGCAATTATATTAAATCACATATTTAACATAATAAACAGTGAGCGATATCTAGCAACACATCATTGCTACCCAAGACACGAAAATGTCATGTGATCTGACAAAACCTCCTGTGATAATAATTATGTGTATAATTACCCCTTTATCCATATGTCTATATTGAACACAAGGTATAGACTGTGTCACCCTTGTCCAGTTCAATATTGGGCCCATAGACATTTATCCTGTTACACGGGATGGGCAAATTCCATCTAGGACACTCATGTTCCTCAGCATGCTTTGTGGAGTACCCATCAACTGTCTTTATGGTTAACCAGTTACGGACAACGTTGGATCAGCAATAAAGCACTCGACTCTACATCTAGGACCCATAATGGTTTCAGGTCGAAGAGTGGTATACACTATTATCACCATGAGAATAACTTATGACACTTTGCATAACTTTCTATATAGTATTCTCATAGCGGGTCAATCCGGTATAAATATTACTCCTAATATTCATACCTATGTTTAAGACTTGATAACTCTTTATCCATGATCCATGAGATGTGATCATCAGTCTACAAACATAATAGTCTCAATGCTTTAATGTTATCCCACTTCACAATAAAGCTCGACTACGGATACTTTAAGAATAGCGTCCTTATGTTTAATGTGCTCTCATGATTAAGTCACACTTAATACATTAAATGGACTATCTATTCCAGTGACTTTATTAATCAACCATAATAAAGAAAATGCCTTTTATTATTAATAAATAATTCGATACAAGTACCAAAAGTATTGGCCTCTAGGGCTTACACCAACAATCTCCCGCAAGCACTAGAGCCAATCAGGCATACCCCGTATGCCCATTGATCTAGTATGGCCATCATGCTTCTGCTGCGCAAGAGGCTTTGTCAGTGGGTCAGCTATATTGTCAAGTGTAGGTACTTTACATATTTTCACATCTCCTCTATCTATTATCTCTCGAATGAGATGATAACGCCTAAGTATTTGTTTGGATCGTTGGTGAGATCTAGGCTCCTTAGCTTGTGAGATAGCACCATTGTTATCATAATAGAGACCAATGGGATCCACAATGCTAGGGACTATGCCAAGTTCACTAATGAACCTTTTGATCCAAACAACTTCCTTTGCTGCACTTGAGGCAGCAATATACTCGGCCTCAGTTGTAGAATCAGCAACTGTATCTTGCTTTGAACTTTTCAAGCTCACAGCGCCACCATTTAAGCAAAACACATAACCATTGGAATCATTCATATTAAAGCGTCTCAGCACTTTGTCTATGTACTCTGACTTAGGCCAAGCATTTTGTGATCTATCTCTATAGATTCTGATTCCTAATATATAGGCTGCTTCACCTAGGTCCTTCATAGAAAAGCATTTCCCCAACCAAGACTTTACTTGTTGCAGGGTAGGGACACCGTTTCCAATGAGTAATATGTCATCTACATATAATACCGGGAACACGATCATGCTCCCACTAACCTTCTTGTAGACACAAGGCTCATCTTCGTTCTTGATGAATCCATAATGTTTTACTGTTTCATCAAAACGAAGATTCCATGAGTAGGTCACAGGCTCATCTTGATCCATGAGTGTAGCACCTCAAATTTGCCCTCCTCATTCATGCATTCATTTTTAGGTCATTTAACATTTCATATTGCATTTCAGCAAAGTTCATTTGAATTGGGGTTCGACCTCTAGTCAACTGTTGGTCAACTGAAGGTGAAATGGCCAGGGAATGACTTGAGTTACTTCCAACATGTTCAAATAGGGTCTATTCATCATTCAAAACGTTAATCTTGAAGGAGCAAAAGTTTGTTCATGAGCTGCCATGCTCACTAGGCGAGCAGAATGAGTCGCCTAGCGAGTCCCAAGAAAAGCCACCAGAATCACCTGTGCTCAGAGGAATTTCCTGAACTGTCATGCTCGCTAGGCGAAGCCCACGCGTTTTAAAAAAAATAATAAAAAAAAATAACAGAAAAATCTTGGACTTGGACCTCTCTCATTTGATCCCACAAAGCCATGAAAATCAAGTTATAAATCCTGAAATTTCAGTAAAGGAAAAAAAAAGGAGAATTGGTGAAAGCTGAAAACACTCTGAAGTTTCCTTGGAACAAAACCCTAGAGAAAAAAGAGAGAGAGAGAGAGATTCTAACTAATTCAGAGCAACATCCAGAGAATGAAGGGAACTCATCTGCAAAGAACCAATTCCCTCTCATATAAACCCTAAGATTATTCTGCAAAGCCAACGGTGCAATTCAATTTCAATCGATCTCTCCAATCAGTAGGTATGTCATGTTTTGATGTGTGGATCCTTACCCCTGACTTTGAATTCTGATACCCTTTTGATGCATTTGTTTGACAAGAGGTTTAGGCCTCCTACCCTTGGTTGCTTTTTGTGAGCTTTTTGTGAATTTTAATGGCATGATTCATGTGATTCTCTTATTTGGTGCAACTCTTAATTGCACCCCATCTTGTTTCTCTAACCTGTTTGTTGAGTTTTTTTTGTGAGGGCTCACATGACTCTTGAAGAGATAGCTTGCTTGGTATTCCACTTTATTTGTGGGATACCATTTGGAGATTTATTCTGATTGCTTTGCTGACTTGTTTTCTTTGACGGTGCTAGCCTGAGAGATCTCTGGGTTTCTTATTTCTTTAGTTACTATTACTTCGGATCTTTGTCCGTGTGGTATATCTCTTGATCCCTTTTACATATTTTCCCGTATTTTACTGCTTTCTTAGTTGGAAGACCTCGATAGGAGGCAATGTTTTTGTGTGTTTACTTTTGTGCCCAAAGACCTCCAAGAAGAGGCACCAGTGCTAAAGACCTCCATGAAGAGGCAATTGACGGATAAAAGGGATTAGTATTCAATCCCCCGTTATTCAGTGCATCGTTCTTTAAGATCACACTACGTGTCGATGCTTCAGAACAAAAGCCCAAGATCTTTTGTCCGGTCAGTCAGTGGAGAGGGTTCCACCTTTCTGAATCCCCACTTTTTGTCATGAGCTCACCCTATCCAGGGTTAAGAGCTGTGAGTTCTTATCCTCATTACCCGCTTGATCTGCTCACCCTGACGTTCAATGTCAGTGGTTAAGAGCCCATTTGATTACCTTTCCATGGCTTGTTTGTCGAGGTTGATATGACCCCTCTTGACTAACGTCCTACCCACGTATGTTTGAGCCCCCTTGTTGGCGTGTTTATTTTATGCTTGTTTGTTTTGTATGGTGTGATCGTCTCCCCATAGGATTGCTAGGCTTCGTATAGTCTCTCGTTTGCATGTCAATTAAGGTAGCACGGTTCCTTCGTCTAGGACTTCCTTTTTGCATGAGCATTCCTAAAACTCAAACAAACTCATTGATTTTTCTTCTCCTAAGAACACGTTAACTCCTTCTACTACAGGTGAGTAAGTCTCCAAAGGTCGAGCATCCGGTAGATTGTGTAGTAACATCATTCATCACAAAAAACAAACACATAGGTTAGCCGAGCTACGGTGCTCTGATTCTCAATCCTTCTTGAGATACGTATGCAGCAGGGTAGGGCCTGTGCGAGCAATAACTCTTTCTTTTCCGTACTTTGATTTTCTCTCTTTCGCATCGCATATAGGACTTTTTATACACACACTTTAGACATAAATAGAAAGCGTGGATCCTGTGGAGTACCACAGACGTGAAGGGGTGCGATAACCTTCCCTTCACGTAACCGGCCCCCTTACTCAGTTTTCTTTGGTTCGAGATTTTGTTTTATCTGTTCCCTCTTGGTTATGCAGTACTACCTTTCCCTCCTCTTGGGATAAAAGTACATAGCTGGCGACTATACTCTTTTTTCCTTGCCAGTCTTTTTCGCGTTTGTACTTGGATTCGGGAAATCCGGGGGGCGACAATGAGTAATACATCACCTTGATCTGTTATGAGATATCCATATCTCTCAGGTAGGTGACGTATCCTACTTGACCTACGCTGGTCTTGTTCTACTTGAGCAGGTTGCTCTTACACAACTACTTGTGTTTCCTGCTCTAATTCCTCCATAGGTGTATCGATGCTTTGTGATTCTTGAATTTCTTCAAGCTATACTTTCCTCCCACTGATTCCTTTGGAAATCAAATCCCTTTCCAGGAAAACTCCAGTTCGAGCGACAAACACTTTGCCCTCTGAAGGATTGTAGAAGTAATACCCTCTTGTTTCTTTAGGATACCCCACAAATAAGCATTTGTCAGATTTAGGCTCAAGCTTAGTTGAAATTTGTTGTTTCACATAAACTTCGCAACCCCAAATCTTCATGTAAGACATATGTGGTTTCTTGCCACTCCATATCTCATATGGTGTCTTTTTCAACCTTTTGGATGGAACACGGTTAAGTGTGTAAGCTGATGTCAATAGTGCATGTCCTCAAAAGGAGTTTGGAAGATCGGTTGTGACTCATCATGGATCAGACTATGTCTAACAGGGTTCGATTTCTTCTCTCAGATACACCATTTATTGGGGTGTTCTAGGAGGAGTGAGTTGGGATAGGATCCCACACTCTTTCAGATGGTCATCAAACTCTAGGCTTAAATATTCACCACCTCGATCTGATCGAAGAGTTTTAATATTCTTACCTAGTTGGTTTTGTACTTCATTCTTGAATTCCTTGAACTTTTCAAAGGATTCTGATTTGTGTTTCATTAAATACACATATCCATATCTACTGAAATCATCAGTAAATGTGATGAAGTACTGAAAACCTCCTCTGGCTGGCATGTTCAGTGGTCCACATACATCAGTATGTATGAGGGCCAAAAGATCATTAGCTCTTTCACCGTTTCATGTGAATGGAGACTTTTCCATCTTTCCAATTAAACAAGATCTGCATGTCTCATATGATTCATAATCAAAAGAGTCCAAGAGTCCATCTTTATGGAGTTTGGAAATGCGTTTCTCATTTATGTGGCCTAATCGACAATGCCAAAGGTAAGTTGGATTTAACTCATTAGGTTTCATCCTTTTAGTATTAATGTTATAAATAGGCATTTCAAGATCAATGATATATAGTTCATTGTTCATTTGTGCAGTAGCATAGAATATATCATTCAAATAAATTGAGCAACAATTGTTCTTTATTATGAATGAAAAACCAAACTTGTCCAAACAAGAAACGAAAATAATATTCGTGCTAATTGCAGGTACATAATAACATTTCTCTAACTTAATTATTAAACCACTAGGTAAAGTCAATACATAAGTCCCTACGGCTAAAGCAGCAACCTTTGCTCCATTGCCAACTCGTAGGTCAACTTCACCTTTTGCCAAATGTCTACTTCTTTGCAGCCCCTGCACATTTGTATAAATGTGAGAACCGCATCCAGTATCTAATACCCATGATGCAAAAGTAGATAAATTAATAACAAAAATACCTGAAGTTGAAGTCTCTACTCCATTCTTCTTATCTTCTAGGTACTTTGGGCAGTTCCTCTTCCAGTGTCTGGTCTTATCGCAATGGAAGAAGGTGCCTTCTTTTGCTATGCCTCCACTAGGCTTCAAAGCAGCAACGGTGGGTCTGGGTTTGGCAACTTCCTTGCCTTTCCCTTTATCACCCTGTTTAGTGGGCCTTTTGTTCTGTCTCTTTCCATTTCCGATCATCAGAATGGACTTCCCTTTTGACTTCATATTCTGCTCGGCAGTTCTCAACATGGCGAGCAGTTCAGGAAGAGATTTGTCCATATCAATCATATTGAAATTTAGGACAAATTGACTGAATGTATCTGGCAACGATTGCAAGATCAAATCAGTCGCAAGTTCCTTTTCGAGGGGAAAACCCAATCTCTCAAGGTTTTCCACATACCCAATCATCTTGAGCACATGGGGACATGCTTTGAAAAAGCAACATGAGAACATGTCAGCGTTCGATATGATCGAACACCTGAAGTTGCTCTATCAAGAGCAAGCAAGGCATGAGAGGTTTGAAGTTTCATGGTAGCTAGCATGAGACAAGCAGTTTCATTGGCATCATCGACATGCTTCTTATAAGCATCTCTTTATGCCTTAGGTGCAGAACTAGGAGGTTCCTCTTCAGGAACAGGTGTCTCCAAGACATACAACTTTTTATCATGTTTGAGGATAATCCTCAGGTTTCGGTGCCAATCCAGAAAATTTGTCCCAGACAATTTTTCCTTATCATGGATTGATCGTAAAATGTTGTTAGAGGTGTTTGCTATCATGGTAATCTACTCAAGGATTAATGAAAATATAAGTATCATTGACATATTTAATTAGGCCTTTAATTAAATATGCTCCCACTATTTTACTCAAAACAAATGACCCTCATCATTTGATTCGGAAAATCCCGTTGGAAGATTTTCTAGTGGGTCGAGATCCATATTTCACTTCGTTCTAAGTCCGCGTAGGCAGATTACACAAAAATAGGTTATTTAGGTAGGAACTCCTTCCAATTGTATCTCATACAACTCTCGAAAATTTCAGTTGGGTGAATAACTCCTTATTCCAATCCATCATATGGATCATTCCCAACTCTTGCTTCTAAACATATATATAATCTTATTATAATTTGTTTAGTTAAGTTTGACCCATTGTTTTAACAGTTGGATATTACAATTATCCCATCGCACCTTACTAATATAGAACATGCACCTCGCGTAGGCGAAACCTACATTATTCGATACTAGTCTTGATGAGTGTTAAAACTTGGAAAGCATAAACTTAATATTTATTTTGAGGGAATTGCAATTTTTCTGATCTCACCGGCTTGTTTATCATATAAACCGTCTCTCACATGCATCACATACATTCACATGCATCAACATACATACAAACAAAATGAAACAGTTATGGCCCCTAGCGCAATTGTTCTCCCAAGCCAATGAGAGAACCTAAGCTAACCTAACCACGATCTAAGCTTCTCCAAGCAAGATCTTCAAGGTTGTCCTCCTTTGGCACTGACTTCTTTTCTTTCTTCATATCATTACATTACATAAAAGAATCTTGTTTTACATACGAGGGGGTGAGATAAGAAAAGAAGTTACATTTGGGAGATTAAAAGAGAGGCACGACACGCAGGTCGTATTTTAAAACCCAAAGCAGAATAAAGGAAAACTAAGGCCATAACCGATCACCACAAGACAATAATAAACACTTCATTATTATTATTAATTCCTTTAATTAATTAAAACCAAATTAAATTTCGACGACCGATCACCACATTTGAATGAACAATTCATTTAAAATCGATGTCGCTTTTTGTATCAACACTTGATACTTTTAAAGCACTGAGTTAGCCGAACAGGTGAATTTTGCCTTGCGTTAACCGGTTAACCAAATGCGTTAACCGGTTAACATTGTTTGAAATCTGTTCAAAAAACTAATTTCTGTCTTGCGTTAACCGGTTAACCAAATGCGTTAACCGGTTAACACTGTTTGAAAATGTCTTGGAAAACTGTTTTCCGTCTTGCGTTAACCGGTTAACCAAAAGCGTTAACTGGTTAACACTGTTTGAAAAACTCAAAAATTTTATTTCGTATTGCGTTAACTGGTTAGCCATATGGGTTAACCGGTTAACACTGTTCCAAAAAGTGTTTAGAAAGCACAACTCTTGTGCAGTCAAACCCCAATCGCATAACTCTCTGACAACATAACCCTTGTGCCGTCACTAACCCTGATGCACCAATTTTAGACCGTCAAACATATCTCGATTGTTGATTCAGTATGATTGATCAACACGTCATTGCTTCACCATACTAATGTCGGATCAAGAAGCAAATGACCATTGATCGCTCAAAGGAAAACAATCAGTGAGTGTTTGAATGAACGAAACAAGAACACTATATCATATATAATGTATTTTGCATCAGGATTACATATATCACATATATGACTTGATCGATCTCAATTTAATCTTTGATTCATTCTGTCTTTAATCATATTAATACAGAACAAAAACAGTTATCAGATTCCTGGTTTCGTAAGTGGCTCTGATACCACTGTAGGAGAATTGCCATCCAAGGCGCAGCAGAATTTAAAAAATTTCTCCATTTAGTGATCCTTACGAATGGGCATGATCAGTGATAGAATCGTTACCCCTTGTGGTGATTCAAACCTTTGGTGTAGATCTCTTGTAACGATCAAAACCTTTGATACAGATCCACGGAGTGATCATGAACGTTGAACAATGACAACGTCTCTACTCAGTCCACACGAACGGATTCCTTCAATCGTAGTGCTAGCTGTTATGAATGATGGCTTTGAGTGAGAGAAAGAGAGATACGAAATTCCAACTCTTCAGTTGTGCTGTATTCCCATACAATGCTTCTGCACAAGAGTTCTATTTATACAACCACTTGTGTGGGCTTCAAGCCAAAAAGCCCACTTAAGTGTATTTTGGCCCATATCTCATAATATGCCAAAATCACTTAAGTATTTGGTACCTTACCATACTTCGTATTCTACTTAAGTACACCATACCTTACGATGTTCCTTAGTTGCTCTATCTCTCATCAATCCGTCCTTTGTGTGTGACCCTGTAGGTTTTCGCGATGTTGGCAATTATATTAAATCACGTATTTAACATAATAAACAGTGAGCCGTATCTAGCAACACATCACTGCTACCCAAGACACGAAAATGTCATGTGATCTGACAAAACCTCTTGTGATAATAATTATGTGTATAATTACCCCTTTGCCCATATGTCTATATTTAACACAAGGTATACACTGTGTCACCCTTGTCCAGTTCAATATTGGGCCCATAGACATTTATCCTGTAACGCAGGATGGGCAAATTCTATCTAGGACACTCATGTCCCTCAGCATGCTTTGTGGAGTACCCATCAACTGTCTTTATGGTTATCCAGTTACGGACAACGTTGGATCAACAATAAAGCACTCGACTCTACATCTAGGATCCATAGTGGTTTCAGGTCGAAGATTGGTATACACTATTATCACCATGAGAATAACTTATGACACTTTGCATAACTTTCTATATACTATTCTCATAGCGGGTCAATCCGGTATAAATATTACTCCTAATATTCACACCTATGTTTAAGACTTGATAATTCTTTATCCATGATCCATGAGATGTGATCATCAGTCTACAAACATAATAGTCTCAATGCTTTAATGTTATCCCACTTCACAATAAAGCTCGACTACGGATACTTTAAGAATATCGTCCTTATGTTTAATGTGCTCTCATGATTAAGTCACACTTAATACATTAAACGGACTATCTATTACAGGGACTTTATTAATCAACCATAATAAAGGAAATGCCTTTTATTATTAACAAATAATTCGATACAAGTACCAAAAGTATTGGCCTCTAGGGCTTACACCAACACATCCATCATCTGATGGATGAAGGCATGATTCAGATTGTTCAATCCTGTCATGTATATGACGACATCAATGTCATAGTGCCCATTTTCAAGCAGCAAGAACAGTTGGTGATTCAGTATGATAGCAGCAGTAGCAAGAACGACAGAAATAGATCAATATCGATGTTGGTAATACGGTTAGCGGGTCCAGTCTCGTATACATCTGATAAGGTTGTACCATACTAGAGAATGGTCAAGGGGTCCCATTGCCTACGACCAGTTCAGTGGTGAGCATTGCCGATGTAACAAAGGTGACCCGCAGTGGTCGAGTATTTGGACTGGTGTTCCCGGAAAATAGAGAAGAAACAGTGATTGGTAAGAAGGTGGAGATACCTAATGTAGATCCAGTTGGCTGTCCAAAGGATAAGTCTGGTGAGTCCAGCAATTTGAAAGCCAATGATGTTGATGATGAGGTACTCCGACGGATCAAGAGGAGTGAATTTAATGTGGTTGAGCAGGTGCTCCAGACTCCCTCGAAGTTTTTTGTGTTGTCTCTGCTTTTGAATTCTGAAGCGCACAGAGAAGCACTACAGAGAGTTCTTGAACAAGCGTATGTGGAGCAGGATGTTAATATGGATCAATTTGATCACATTGTGGCTAACATCACTTCGTGCAATAATTTGAGCTTCTGTGATGAAGAACTCCCTGAAGAGGGAAGAAATCATAACCTGGCTTTGCATATCTCAATGAATTGAAAGGAAGATGCTTTGTCAAACGTGCTCGTTGACACCGATTCGTCACTCAATGTGCTTCCGAAGTCAACATTGTCAAAGTTATCTTACTAAGGAGCTCCCATGAGATATAGTGGGGTGATTGTCAAAGCCTTTGATGGATCTCGCAAAACAGTCATTGGTGAAGTGGACCTTTCGGTTAAGATAGGTCCGAATGATTTTTAGATTACTTTTCGAGTAATGGATATCCACCCATCCTACAGCTGTTTATTGGGAAGGCCGTGGATTCATGAGGCAGGAGCTGTTACTTCTACTCTGCATCAGAAGCTCAAATTTGTCAAGAATGGCAAGCTGGTAATTGTTGGAGGAGAGAAAGCATTGTTGGTTCGCCATCTGTCATCTTTCTCGTATGTAGAAGCTGAGGATGAGGTTGGAACTCCGTTCCAAGCCTTATCTATTGCTGCTGAAAGAGAGTTGGGGCACCTATGTCCTCTCTGAAATATGCTCAGAAGATTGTTGAAGAGGGTGTTGTTGATTCGTGGGGGCGCATGGTAGAGGTCTCCGGCAACAGAGGAAGAACTGGTTTGGGGTTCTAAAAAGGCTCGTCAACCGTTAGATCTGAAGATATGCAACTCAGCTTCCGTAGCGGAGGGTTCATTCATGGCAATGAACAACACTTAGCTGCTATGCTAGAGGATAATGAAGAGGAAGACTGCACCAACTTTGTGACGCATGGAAAGACATGCAACAATTGGACTGCTATTGATATTCCTGTTATTTTGCATCGATCTAAGTAATTTCTTTTATATTTTAAAATCCTTCTCCTATTCCTAAGGGAGAAGTGAACATTGTTTGGGCATTTTAAATTGATCATCAATAAAATTAATTATATTCATCCACATCTTTGATGTTTATTTTTACTTTTTGCTTTTATTCTGAAAATGGTAATCACAAAAAACATAAATAAACAATATAGTTGTCCATCTGCATAATATTTGGTCACAAATTCACTTCTCTAAAATAAAAATATCAAATCATTATGCAGGTTGGTTCATAACCCCATTGAATACAATGATCCTTCTCCTTCTCCAAATTTTGAATTCCCTGTGTTTGAGGTCGAGGAGGAAAGTGACGTAAAGGTGAGTGAGGAATTGTCTCGTCTTCTTGAGCAAGATGAAAAGATTATTCAGCCATTTGAAGAGCAGATTGAGCTAGTCAACTTGGGTTCCGAAGATGATGTGAAGGACGTCAAGATTGGGTCTCGACTGTGTCTAGATGCTAAGAAGGGGTTGATCGATCTTATTCAAGAGTATTCAGATATGTTTGCTTGGTCCTATCAAGACATGCCTGGGCTGGATTCTGATATTGTGGAGCATAGATTGCCATTGAAGCCAGAATGCCCGCCAGTCAAGCTGAAGTTGAGAAGAACGCATCTTGATATGGCTGTGAAGATCAAAGAGGAAGCTCAGAAGCAGATTCATGTTGGTTTCCTTGTGACTGCTGAGTATCCGCAATGGGTGGCCAATATTGTGTCTGTGCCAAAGAAAGATAGAAAAGTCTGCATGTATGTTGATTATAGAGATTTGAATAAAGCCAGTCCGAAAGATGATTTCCCTCTTCCACATATAGATATGTTGGTAGACAATACTGCTAAATTCAAAGTCTTTTCGTTTATGGATGGATTTTCCGAATATAATCAAATCAAGATGGCACCCGAGGATATGGAGAAGACCACATTCATTACACCCTGGGGAGCATTCTATTATAGAGTGATGCCTTCCGGTTTAAAGAATGCTGGTGCAACATACCAGAGAGCAATGACTACTCTTTTTCATGATATGATGCATAAAGAGATAGAAGTATATGTCGATGACATGATTGCTAAATCAATTGATGAAGAAGAACATGTTGAGCATTTGTTGAAGATATTCCAGTGTTTGAGGAAGTATAAACTCCACTTGAATCCCAATAAGTGTACTTTTTGTGTTCGTTTTGGTAAGTTGTTGGGCTTTATTGTCAGCGAGAATGGTATTGAAGTTGATCTTGCCAAGGTTAAAGCAATACAAGAGATGCCTGCGCCCAAAACTGAGAAGCAAGTCATAGGTTTTCTCGGCTCCTTGAATTATATTTCCATATTCATTTCCCACATGACTGTCACGTGTGCGCCTATCTTCAAGCTTCTTCGGAAAGATCAGTCTTGTGATTGGACCGAAGACTGCCAGAAAGCATTTGATAGTATCAAGGAATATCTGCTTGAACCTCCGATTTTGTCTCCACCTGTCGAAGGAAGACCGTTGATCATGTATTTGGCTGTGCTCGAAGATAGTATGGGTTATGTTCTTGGTCAGCAAGATGAGACTGGAAAGAAAGAATTTGCAATTTATTACCTCAGTAAGAAGTTTACCGACTATGATACTCGGTATTCTATGCTCGAGAAAACTTGTTGCGTATTGGCTTGGGCTGTTAAGCGTCTGCGTCAATATATGTTGAATCATACCACTTGGTTGATATCCAAAATGGATCCAATCAAGTATATATTTGAGAAGCCTACTTTAACTGGGAGGATTGCCCGTTGGCAGATGTTGTTATCAGAGTATGATATCGAATACCGATCTCAGAGAGCGATCAAAGGTAGTATCTTGGCTGACCATTTGGCTCACCAATCAATTGAAGATTACCAGTCAATACAATATAACTTTCATGATGAAGAGATTTTGTACTTGAAAATGAAGGATTATGATGAATCATTGCTTGAAGAAGGGCCAGAACCTGGTTCCCGTTGGGGCATGGTATTTGATGGAGCTGTTAATCAATATGGAAATGGCATTGGGGCAGTGATTATTACTCCTCAAGGCACGCATCTACCATTTACAGCTAGATTGACTTTCAAGTGTACAAACAACATGGAAGAATATGAAGGTTGCATTATGGGGCTTGAAGAGACCATGAATCTCAGAATCAAATATTTGGATGTCTTCGGTGATTCGACTTTGGCTGTGAATCAGATCAAACGAGAATGGGAGACGAATCAACCCAGTTTGAGACCATATAGAGATTATGCGAGGAGGATTTCAACTTTCTTTACAAAGGTTGAGTTTCACCATATTCCTCGAGATGAGAATCGGATGGCAGATGCTCTTCCAACATTGGCGTCAATGATTGTGGTGAAGTATTGGAATGAAGCTCCTAATTTATCTGTAATGCATCTTGATAGGCCAACTCATGTGTTTGTTGTTGAAGAGATCAAATATGAGAAGCCGTGGTATCACGACATCAAATGTTTCCTCCAAAGTCAGAATTACCCGCCTGGGGCATCTTTGAAAGATAAGAAGACTTTGAGAAGATTAGCCGGTAATTTCTACTTGAATGGTGATATACTGTACAAGAGAAACTTCGACATGGTTTTGCTTAGATGCGTGGATACACACGAAGCAGACTTGTTGATGACCGAAGTGCACGAAGGTTCCTTTGGTACTCATTCCAATGGACATGCAATGGCGAAGAAGATGTTGCGAGCAGGTTACTATTGGCTGACAATGGAATCTGACTGTTGCAAATTTGTGAAGAAATGCCACAAGTTTCAAATTTATGCTAATAAGATTTATGTTCCTCCGACACTATTGAATTTCATCTCTTCCCCATGGCCCTTCTCCATGTGGGGAATTGATATGATTTGGGATGATTGAGCCCAAAGCTTCGGATGGACATCATTTCATTTTAGTGACAATTGATTACTTCACAAAATGGGTTGAAGCGACATCGTACGTGAATGTAACCAAGCAAGTTGTTGTAAGTTTTATCAAGAATCATATTATATGCCGTTTGTAAGACCCTAATTTTTACCCTAAGTTCCCTCATGGCATCATATCATTTGCTAATTGCATTGCCTCAAGGATCATAGCATGTGTGGCTCCTTTACCCTAAGGGTGGGATTTGTGTGAGTTGGTTTGAGACCACCAAGCATGCTTGTATTTTATATTATTGCTTTTCTTATTTTGTTTACTAACTAAAAGCATAAAAATATGTCACTAACTCTTTTTGTTTTGAAGCTCGAGTGATCATGTGTGCCCTTGCTCCAAGGAGACTCCTAAGCTCAATGAAGTGGCTAGATGAAGATGAAGCAAGCATAAAAATGGTCCACAAAGTTCCCAATAATCATATATGTCTCCCAAGTATCTCAATTTGCTAATTTGATCAAGATAACCCAAAGGACTTGAGGATTGTTTCCCAAGGAAGCCCTAATTCAACTGTGCATTGATTATGCCTTGCTCATGAAGCAACCTCAACCTATGATCAAATTAAATCAAGTGAAGTTCTTTAATTAATTATTTTAGTGCATATATGAGCCTATGTGAGTATCCTCAATCATTCATTCATCAATATTTGAAGTTTGGCCTTGAGAAGTTGACCAGTCAAGTCATCTGACTAAACTGAGGATCACTGAGACACAACTTGTGCTGTGTTTATCAAATGAAGATGACTCCAAGGGAAAACATGTTTTTAAGAACCATATGAACAACTTTCATGTTCATTAAAAATCCATTTGAAACTTTTAAGATCATCATTCATTTCAAAACATTATAGGTCATTTTGACTGAAACCCTAATTTTGGGTCAACTTCCCAAGAACCTAACTTCCTTATTTTTTATGATTTTGAGGTGAGACCAATTTCATTGTAAATATTAAGATTTATACTTCAATTTTTATGTTGGATAAAAGTTCATAGTCCTAAAATAAACACATGTGATAATACAAAACATTATAGGTCACTTTGGACCAAAACCATTGAATTTGAAAACTGTCCAACTTCAAGTGCCCATAACTTTCTCATTAAAAATCCAAATGATGCAAATTTAAGTCTAAATTGATCATCTTGAAAATATCTACAACTTTTATTTTGGAGGTTTTTCCATTTAAGGATTGCATCATTGAAACAGAAGGGCTTGAAGTTGCTTGTTTTTGGCAAATTTTTCAAAGGGGAACCTAAACATGTTTTGTACCCTAAACTTCACAGCCAGTTTTCATAAATTTCCAAACTCCAAATGGATTTTTGCCCAACATGACTTTTTTTCCTTATTCCAAGACCTTTCCAACCATTACTCACATGACCATTTTTTGATTTTCCAGGTAGGAGTTTCGAAGAGCTACATGTTTATGTGCATTTTGGCATTTCACTTCATAACTTCATGTGCAAGCAAATACCAGGCCAATTGCACGTCCAATTCAACTCATTTTGGTCTCAGCATGCATTTCCATTCAATTTTGGGCCTCACATGCGCTTGTACAGGCCCATGCATGGAGGATCCAAAATTCATGCACACGAGCATTGCACCTCATTGCATCAAGCTCAGCTATAAATAGAAGTGCTTGCTCATTCAAAAAGGAACCAGAAGGAGATCTGAAACTCTGCTGAATTGGAAACCCAACCCTCACTCAAAGGAATTTCAGTTTTCCTTTTCAATTTCATGCTTGAATTTCAACATCATTGGTTGATCTTCAAGTCTTAATTCCTTAGCCTTGCATCATCATTACATCTCCAGATCAAATTTGGATCAAAAGCTTGGAGACATCGTGTTGTTCGAAGCTGCATTTCAGAGGTATATCACCAAACTATTTTGATCTGGATCTTGCTATAAAATGTGAATTGCTTGAGTTTGAACTGTTTTCTAAAGTCCTCAAGCAAGAGGCAGGCCAGTGGTGGTCTTAATTTCATGAATCGTGCCATTTCAGTTTGTATACCATGATTTTCAAGCTCAAGTTTCTCTTTAAATAAAAACTTTGAGGAGAATCCAAGGTTACAGGGGTGATGTACATCACCCCAGCTTCATTTTGATAACCTACTTTTTCCTTTTCATTAACTTTTGGATCCCTGCGCGTGGTGGTTGGAAACAGTTAGCTGGTCGGAGAAGATGGTGGTTTCCACCACCATCCCCATGTGGGAGCACCAACGCCTTTGGATCTTGAGGGAACGTTATAATCTCAGCCTTTCTTTTGTTTGACTTATTTTAATTACATGTGTGGCACGCTTGACTTTGTTCCTTCGTGCATCAGCGCTTCTGAACCGTGTGATCATGCCACGTCAATTAATGAGACGGATCCAATGGGCGCTGATTTTTGCTATTTTCTTACTTTCTGATTAATTCCATTTAATTCCTTTTATTTTCAAAAATTCACAAATATTTTATTTGAAGTCACAAAAATATGAGACCAATGGCAAAAAAAATCTTGAAAAATCTAGTTTCATATTTTGATTTTAAATTATTTTTGTGACTTTATTTAATATTTTTGGTGAATTATTTGGTTTATAATAGTTTTTAAATCATTTTAAATACTTTTTTATATCTGAAAAATCCAAAAATATTTTTTTAACACATATGGATCATGATAAGTCAATGAAAAATAGTCTCATCAATTTCTTAATTGATTTGAGATTTATTTGAGATTTTAATTCATTTGTGTTATTTTTCATTATTTTTAATTGTTTTAAAATAGTTTCTGATTTCAAAAGTTGTTGAGAAAATTTGTCAAACCTTGTTTGACCATGTTAGACCTATGAGAATTTAATTGGACTTGTTGAAGTTGATTTGAATTGAATTTGAGGTTTGACCATATTTTGTCCATTTTAATTTTACATTTATTTTAATTCCAAAAATACCAAAAAAATATGTTTGACTTGTTGACTTCTAATCTTCATTTCTCTTCTGTTTTACATTGGTTGATGATGATTTGATTCACTTTTGACCAATTATGTTTAACACTTTAGTTCGCTTTCCATTCATTTCATCTTCATCTCACTTCTTTTTATTTTGGTCAATGAGTTAATGTCTTATGGTTGGTCTTGACATATGAGAGGTTTAACCTTCTTTGATCCAAATCAAACTCAACTTGATCCAAGATCAAGTGAGTTGCTTTGTGTCTAAGATAGGTTGCTTCTTGGTCAAGCAAAAAACATAAAGCCCATACAAGGCCTTTCTCTTTTCTTTTGGCATGACAAGTTTTAGGAGCTTGGCTTACTAGTCATGATCTCTAACTTGTGTTTATTTTCCTATAGTTTTATTGACCGGTCTTAGATAGGTGTGGCTACTACATTAGTCCACTTACAATTGCTTAACATAGCGCTAAATTGTCTTATGACCAACTAACATAACTACTAACTACTAACTTTAAATTCAAGCATTTAATTTCTTGCAATTTACTTTAATGCAGTTTACTTTCTTTCTCATTTATTCATATTGATTTTCCCTTTGCTCATTTGAGCATATATTTTATGTTTATGTCATTTTCCTTTTGCTAATTTGAGCTCATTATTGTATATATAAATATATTGTTGTCTTGTGTTTGTTTTGTGTTTGTTTGTGTGAATCCAATGCAAAAAGGAGAAAGGACTTAGAATTAGGACCTTACCTATGCTTAAAGGAGTTCAAGAGAAACTAGGCCTCATGCCTTTAGAATGCTAAATTTGTTGAAGAGCAACTAGGCCTCATGCCTTTAGAATGCTTAATGTCAAAGATGACTTCGAAGGACTTCCTAATCTAAACTCATTCTTTGTCTATTCCTCTTATTGTGTTGTGAACTTTTTGATGTTTGTTCTTGTGTGATAGGGATTCCATCTTGAGATAGTAAGAAGGACCATTGTCATGAGTAGCCAAGTTAAGAGAGACAAGCCAAGTGGAGATCCTAGGAGCTTGAATCCAAATATTGTTTGATTGCTTGAGTGTTGTTAAGTCCAAAGGAAAGGAGCATCTTGAATCATCTCTATGATTTCAAGAAAAAGGAACTCCAAGGGTTTTATCTCTTCTCTTATCATTGTATTCTTTAGGACTAGCCATTATCTTCTTCTCTCTATTCTAACCCAAGCCAAACTCTTTTTGTGCAAACTTTGACGTTGTTTTCAAATTAGAAACATAGGCCTTATGCCTTTGACTTTTCAAACTCATTTTCATTAAATACTCATTGTGAATGAATCTTAATCCAACTTTGACTTCATTTGTACATAAGCCTAACTTGTAAATACCACTCACTTCAAGTTGATTTTGTGGTTCCAATGGCCACCTTTGTTAAAACCTTTTCATAAACATAAGTCATAGGCTTAAGTTATCATAGTGGTTGATGTAAACCTCACCTTATCCTTAGTGATTGGACTATAAGTCTTCCATACTTATTATAGGGTTACCCCCTCACTAGTATGTTGAAGCTCTCCTCACATGGTGGATTTTTGGTTTAGGTTGAGTTTTCTCCGTTTGATAACAAAAGACCTTAAGGCTTTTGATCAAATCAATTCACCAATCATTGAGATTTTTACCCCGAACTACGAGGTTTTGATCCTACCTTTGTGATGGTACGTAGGCAATGGGTTCATCCATTCAAACAACAAAATTGTAAATATAATTTATTCTCTTCTCATCCCTCAAATCTTTTGCACATATGTTTTCATAAATACCAACCTACAACACACATTTTCAAAAAGAGGTTCCCTTAGAGTACTAAGGATGTTTTTGGGTGCGTAAAACCTTCCCATTTCATAACCAACCCCTTTACCTAGATCTCTGACATTTTTATTAGTTTTTGGTTTGATAAAACTTCTTACTTGGCTTTTGTTCGCTTTTTAGCATTTCCTTTGGACAAATAAAAGTACGGTGGCGACTCGAATTGTATGTTTACTTTTGGTTTAGTCAATAAACCATAAGGTAACGAATACCCCGCTACAGAAAAATGGCGACTCTACTGGGGATGAACTCTCTAGTGGGTTTAGCCTACTTTTTGCTTATGTGTGTTGTATGTTTATGTTTATTGGTGACATATTTTTGTGCAAATTTAGGATGACTGTATTGTTTGTAATGTATGAATTATTTGATATATCAATTGCTTGTGTACTTGGTGGTTTCTTGTGAGATGAGTTCTCTACCTGAGCTCGAGTGCACTTATGATAGGAGAATGGCATAGTCTTGTTGACTTGTGTGGAGTTATTCCTTAGCAAGTTGACTTGCAAGCCCATTCACTTGGTGGAGGTCTTGTTGGGATCAATAATGTCACACGAGTAGTCGTGGTTAGGCATTACTCTTTCCAATATAAACCTTAGAAGCCAAGGACCTTAGATACCTATCCCATCTTGGCCAATTTAGGACGTAGTGCGAAGATCGTTCAAGTGTAAGATTTGATACGATTGTTACGCGATACTACACTCATAAGAGTCTCTCTTGAGAATCTTTTTAGAATACGAGTAGTCGTTTATCCGATAATATTCGAAAGATGAGATGATGACTATGGGGACCTTTTGAAAACATGATTGTCAGGTTTAACCATAGTACACTCCCTTTGGGTGGTTCTTAACCGAGACTCCATGCTCGTGATTTACAACAAACCCTTGATTCGCGGTTGATCCGTTCTTGTATATCTTCAATATCAATGGAACTTGGGTGTTGATAAGGTGTAAACCATAATCCATCAAAATGGATGATTGATATTGATAATGACGTGAGCCATACCATGACCTTTGTATGGTGTGACTTGCTTGATCCTTGAGTGTGATTGTTGCATCCATGCATTCATGTATTCATTGGCATCCATATCATCAACAATAAATATTTTCAAGGAACTTAAGAGGTCTATTTGCAAATTTTCAGACAATGGATAAGCAAAGAAGGAATACGAAGAAGTACAGTTTCAGACAACACGACTTGAAAGAGTTAAGGAGTTTGACATCTTATGTATTAGAGCCTTTGGAGTTCAAAGCTCGCCATGGGAAGCTCTTGTCTATTCTTTCTACCCAGGTTGATGAGGGTCTGATGAGTGTGTTGGTGCAGTTCTATGATCCTCTGTATCGATGCTTCACTTTTCCAGATTTCCAGCTTCTGCCTACACTTAAGGAGTATGCCTATCTTGTGGGTATACCTATCTTGGATCAGTTGCCGTTTAGTGGTTTGGAAAGGGTTCCTTCTTCCCAAGAGATTGCTGACATGCTTCACATAGATATATCTGATATTGTTGCTCATATGACTACCAAAGGTGGAATTCAAGGTCTCCCATATGATTTTCTCATTGCCTAAGCTACTTTGTTTGGGAAGGCCATGAGTGAGGACGCCTTTGAAGCCATATTTGTACTTCTCATCTATGGGCTAGTGTTATTTCCCAACATCGACAATTTTGTCGATGTGAACGCCATTAGGATTTTCTCTTCTCTTAATCATGTTCCGACTCTGTTGGGTGACACTTATTTCTCTTTGCATATGAGGAATGCAAAAGGTGCTGGATCCATTGTGTGCCGCCTACCTCTGTTGTACAAGTGGTTTATTTCGCACTTGCCTCAGACACTCGCCTTCAAGGAGAACAAGGGATGTCTACGGTGGTCCACGAGACTTATGTCTCTCGCTAATGATGATATCTTTTGGTAAAAACGTGTGTATGATGGCGTCCAGATTATCGACTCTTGTGGTGAATTCTCCAATGCGCCTCTTCTTAGTACATGTGGCGGGATTAACTACAACCCTGTTTTGGCTTGCCGTCGGCTTGGGTTCCCCTTAAAGGATAAACCTAATAACATTTTGTTAGAAGGTGTGTTCTTTCAAGAGGGTAAAGATCCCCAGAGCTTGAAGGGTAGGATGGTTCGCGCCTGGCACAAGGTTCATAGGAAGGGAAGGAAGGAGCTTGGTCCGAAGAATTGCATTGCTTTGGAACCTTACACCACTTGGGTGAGGAAGAGAGCTCTTGAGTACCGTATGCCCTACGATTATATGAGACCTATCCCTATGGTTATGGTTGGGCCTTCAACCCTCCCTAACCAAGGAGTTGAGGAGTTGAGAGATGAAGACCGGTCGCGTGCTTATGTTCGTGAACGAGAGGAACTTCTTTAGCAGCTCAGAGATAAAGATGCAGTGATAGAGTTTCTAGAGCACCAGGTTATTGATGAGCCTGATGATTTGGTTACTTCTCTTATTCCTCAGTCATCCAGGTTTTGGAAGAGGAAGTATGATCGGCTTGCCAAGGAGAAGGCAGATATGGAAAAAGCTTATGAGAGAGAGGTGAAGAGGCTTCGTGCAGCTTATCTTCCGATTTCGAGAGCTCTGGATGATTTTTTCTAGGCCTCCATAGGATGTTCACTTTCCTTTTCTCTTATATTGTATTTGGTTACCAAAATTGTACTACTTCATTGGTGTAAAAAATTTCCAAATATTATTGTTATGTGCATTCCATATATGTCTTAAAAGATTAATATTTCCAAATATTTGCAAATAGATCTCTATAAAGTTCCTCTGATAAAAAACAAATCATATGCACAAACATTGTATGCATCATATGCATAACCAGGCTTTATTCCAAGCTCAGTGGTCTAACTCTTTGCTCTTCATTTATTTTGAAGACAAGATGACGCACCGGTATAACACAAGAGCTAATCTTCCGAGGATAATGGAGCACTTAGAGCAAGAGAACTGGGATCTGAAGGAAGAGGTCGATAGGCTGACTGCCATGATGGAGTCAATGTTGGCTGCCCAAAGTCAAGCTTCGCCCACTCCTGCAACTCCTCCCCAGAGGACTGTCATTTTGGAGGTTGCTACCTCGACTATGCATGCTGCTACAGCCCACTTTGCTCCTTCTATGCCAGCTCGGTTCCCTTGGGGAAGGCCCGCCAATTTTGTGCCTGAGGGTTTTGCTCCAACTCTCGCTTCTCTGTCGGCATCTAGCCCGGTCCTTTCTGTGCCACCTCCCGTTGTGCACACCTTACCACGAGTTGAAGACACCATCTATCATTCTGAGCCATCTGAGGGCCCAGACGTTTATGAAAAGATGGACGAGATGAAAGACCAATTCCTTGAGTTGCGCAAGGAACTGAAGACTCTGAGAGGTAAGGATCTCTTTGGTAAAAGTGCTACTGAGTTGTGCCTCGTGCCCAACGTGAAGATCCCTATTAAGTTCAAAGTACCTGACTTTGAAAAATATAAGGGAAACACATGCCCGCTCAGCCATCTTGTGATGTATGCTCACAAGATGTCAACTCAGACCGACAATGATCAGTTGTTAATCCACTACTTCCAGGATAGCTTATTTGGTGTTGTGCTCCGGTGGTATATGGGGATGGAGAGTGTGA
This sequence comes from Lathyrus oleraceus, assembly GCF_024323335.1. Classification (NCBI taxonomy): domain Eukaryota; kingdom Viridiplantae; phylum Streptophyta; class Magnoliopsida; order Fabales; family Fabaceae; genus Lathyrus; species Lathyrus oleraceus. Next base: position 162,117,140 of record NC_066579.1, on the reverse strand, counting down.
ACATCCGTTCTTTCAACGATGTTGGCGAGGCGTTCGTCAATTAATATAAGTATAATGTGGATATGGCTCCTGATAGGGACCAACTGAGGGAGATGTCGTAGAAGGACAAGGAGACCTTCAAGGAGTACGCCCAAAGATGGCGCGAGTTGGCAGCTCAGATAGTGCCACCCCTAGAAGATAAAGAGATGACAAAGATCTTTTTGAAGACTTTGAGCTCTTTCTATTATGAGAAGATGATCTCCAGTTCTCCCTCAGACTTCATCGAGATGGTGAATATGGGAATGAGACTGGAAGAAGGGGTCCGTGAAGGACGACTCTCCAGAGATGACAGCTCTTCAGCAAAGAGGTATGAGAGCTTTGCTAAGAAGAATGAGGGAGAGGCACATGTTGTATCCTCCCATATTAAAAGAAGGCCCTCTGTAAAGAGGAAGAATGTGCGCCCTGCCATTAACCAACACCAGGTGGCTCATATAGCACCTTCTTTTCGAGAAGTTCATCATCAACAACAACATCGTCCATAACAACAGGCCTACCAGCCTCGAAACAACAATAACACCAGCACCAGCTACGAGAGGAAGAGGGTCACTTTTGACCCGATTCTGATGACTTATGCTGAACTCTTTCCTTCTCTGATCGATAGAAAATTGATCACTCCATGAGACCCTCCCGTTGTACCAACCAATCCTCAGTGGTGGTACAAGCCAAAACTACACTGTGTATATCATTCCGGTGCCCCCGGACATGACGTGGAGAATTGCTACCCGTTGAAGACCAAGGTGCAAGACCTTGTGGGAAGCGGTATATTGTTTTTTGAGGACGTAGGTCCTAATGTCAAGAAGAACACATTGCCCGAGCATAGGAAGGCTGCTGTTAATATGGTTCAGGGTTGCCCTGGGAAATATAAAGTCCTGTATGTCAATGACATAAGGCAGTCTTTGGTCGAGATGCACAAGCTGTTGTGTGAACACAGCCATTATGAGCATGACCATGATAGGTGCCAGGGGTGCACTATCAATGAAAGAGGATGCCGACAAGTTAGAAAGGACATCCAAGAGATGCTTGACCAGGGGAAGATTGAAATAATTCAGAATCGTGATGAGGATGAATTCGATGTTATCACCCCGGTGTTTAAACTTTCCGAGCCTGTTGTCGTCAAGTATGATGGCAGCAAGAAGAAGGTTTCTCTAGCTCTTGTAATCAAGCCAGCGGGTCTTGCCCCGTATTCATCTGACAAGGTTGTTCCCTACAGGTACAATGCTGTAATGCTAGAAGATGGAGGAGGTGTCGTTGCCCTCCACCTCTATTGTGAGTATCTCAGGTGTTAGTGGTGTGACCCGTAGTGGTCGTGTTTTCTCGGCGCAACCGAAACCCCATGAAGATGTATTGAAGAGAACTATTGTTAATCCTGCCGGTCCCGTGGGGACTTCTTCTTCAAATAATCCTGTTGTGAAGGGTGTTGACCCTGCTGTTGCTAATAACACTCCTATCCCGGTTGGCCAGTCTGGCATTATAAGAGAGGATGGTGATGAGATGTTAAGGCTCATCAAAAGGAGTGAATACAACGTTGTTGATCAGCTGCTACAAACTCCATCAAAGATATTTGTCTTATCTTTGTTGATGAATTCTGAGCCACACCGTGAAGCTTTGCAGAGGGTGTTGGACGTGGCATACGTGGACCACGATGTCACAATTGAGCAGTTTGATAGCATTGTTGCAAACATAACCGCTTGCAACAATTTGAGCTTCTATGATGCTGATCTTCCTGAGGAGGGAAAAGACCACAATTTGGCTTTACACATTTCAATGAATTGTAAGGATGATGCTTTGTCCAATGTGTTTGTGGACACAGGATCATCGCTTAATGTGTTGCCAAAATCCACTCTGGCTAAACTTTCTTACCAAGGGCCTCCCATGAGGCAGAGTGGAGCGGTTGTTAAGGCGTTTGATGGATCGCGCAAAACCGTGATCGGTGAATTAGAACTCCCGATCAAGATTGGACCTAGTGATTTCCAAATCACTTTCCAAGTCATGGATATTCATCCGTCTTACAGTTGCTTGCTTGGCAGACCATGGATTCACGAGGCAGGCGTCGTGACATCCACCCTACACCAGAAGTTGAAGTTTGTAAAAAACAAGAGGTTGGTGGTGATAGAGGGAGAGAAGGCTCTCTTGGTCAGCCATTTATCTTCCTTTTCCTACATTGATGTTGAGGATGAGGTTGGGACTCTGTTCCAAGCCTTGTCTATTGCTGAGCCTTCAAGGAAAGTACTTTCTTCATTTGTCTCCTACAACGACGCGAAGTTGGCCATTGAGCATGGTGCAACTACTGGTTTGGGGTAAATGATCAAGTTGGAGGATAATAAATCCTGAGTTGGCATAGGGTATTCTTCAAGTGTTTCCAATGAGCATGGGTTGTTCTAGAGTGGTGGTTTTATCCACACGGTTGAAGATCAAGAGGCTGCTGCCATAGTGGAAGATGATGAAGAGGAAGACCTTGGTAAATTTGTCATACCTGGCGGAATCTGCAATAATTGGGTCACTGTTGATTTTCCAACAGTTATCCATAAGTCCACATAATATGTTCATTTTGTTTGAAAACCATTCTCCCATGCCAAAGGGAGAAGTGATGACATTGTTGGCAAAATTTGATTAAATACAATGATATTCATTCAATAATCACATGTTAAATGTTTGTTTTCCAAATTATTTTTCCTTTTTTCCTTTTTGCATGAAATTAGTGATCACCATAAAACCCTAAAAAGAGAATAAAATCAATCTTTTCATCTGCATAATGATTTGCCTTGTTTGAATTCTGAAATCTCTTTTATACTCAAAATTATTATGCAGGTTGATCAAACCCATTGAACATAATGATCCAACACCATCTCCCAACTTTGAGTTCCCTATATTTGAGGAAGAAGAAGATGATGTTGAAGAGATTCCTGATGAGATTACCCGTCTACTTGAGCACGAGGAGAAGATCATTCAGTCGCATCTTGAGAATCTGGAAACAGCCAACTTGGGGTCTGAAGACTGCATTCGTGAAGTGAAGATTGAGGCACTCCTGGAAGAATCTGTTAAGAAGGGGTTGATTAAGTTGCTACGAGAATATGTCGACGTCTTTGCCTGGTCGTATGAAGACATGTCTGGTCTAGATACTGATATTAAGCAACATTTCTTGCCGTTGAAGCCTGGGTGTGTGCCTGTGATGCAGAAGCTCAGAAGAACTCATCATGATATGGCAGTGAAGATTAAAGAAGAAGTTCAGAAGCAAATTGATGCGGGGTTTCTGGTGACTTCTACATATCCTCAATGGGTGGCCAATATTGTGCCTGTGCCTAAGAAAGATGGAAAAATACGAATGTGCATGGACAATCGAGACTTGAATAAAGCTAGTCCGAAAGATGATTTTCCTCTACCACACATTGATATGTTGGTAGACAATACAACTAAATTCAAAGTCTTCTCATTTATGGACGGATTTTCCGGTTACAACCAGATTAAAATGGCACCCGAGGATATGGAGAAGACAATATTCATCACACCTTGGGGAACATTCTGTTATCGAGTGATGCCCTTCGGTTTGAAGAACGCCGGAGCCACGTATCAACGAGCTATGACTGCCTTGTTTCATGATATGATGCATAAAGAGATTGAGGTGTATGTCAATGATATGATTGCGAAGTCGAAAACGGAAGTTGAACATGTAGAACACTTGTTGAAGCTTTTCCAGCGTTTGAGGAAGTATAAACTCCGCTTGAATCCGAACAAGTGTACATTTGGAGTCCGTTCCGGCAAGTTATTGGGCTTTATTGTTAGTGAAATAGGTATTGAAGTTGACCCTGCCAAGGTCAAAGCAATACAAGAGATGCCTGCGCCCAAAATTGAGAAGTAAGTCCGAGGTTTTCTTGGCCGCTTGAATTATATTTCCAGATTTATTTCCCACATGACTGCCACATGTGCGCCTATATTCAAGCTCCTCCGGAAAGATCAGCTTCATGATTGGATCGAGGATTGCCAAAAGGCCTTTGACAGTATCAAAGAGTATCTGTCCGAGCCTCCGATTCTGTCTCTGCCTGTTGAAGGGAGACCATTGATTATGTACTTGACCGTGCTTGATGACTCCATGGGTTGTGTCCTTGGTCAGCAAGATGAATCAGGGAATAAAGAATGTGCAATATACTACTTGAGTAATAAGTTCATTCATTGTGAGTCTCGGTACTCCACACTTGAGAAGACATGTTGTGCTTTGGCTTGGGCTGCTAAGCGCTTACGCCAGTATATGTTAAATCATCCGACTTGGTTGATATCTAAAATGGATCCAATCAAGTATATCTTTGAGAAGCCTGCTTTAACTGGGAGGATTGCCCATTGGCAGACGTTGTTATCTGAGTATGATATTGAGTATCGAGCTCAAAAAGCTATTAAAGGTAGTATCTTGGCTGACCACTTGGCACATCAACCAATTGAAGATTATCAGTCTGTTCAATACGACTTCCCGGATGAGGAGATTCTATATTTGAAAATGAAAGATTGTGATGAGCCTACGCTCGATGAAGGGCCAGAGCCTGGTTCCCGATGGGGTATGGTGTTTGATGGTGCTGTTAATCAGTATGGAAATGGTATTGGGGCAGTGATTATTACTCCTCGGGGCACCCATTTTCCTTTTACAGCAAGGCTAACTTTCAAATGCACGAATAATATGGCAGAGTATGAGGCCTGTATCATGGGTTTGGAAGAGTGTATTGATCTTAGGATCAAGCATCTTGATGTTTATGGTGATTCGGCCCTTGTTGTTAATCAGATTAAGGGTGAATGGGAGACGAATCATCCTGGCCTCATCCCATACAGAGATTATGCGAGGAGGAATTCAACTTTCTTTATTGAGGTTGACTTCCATCATATTCCTCGAGATGAGAATCGGATGGTAGATTCTCTTCCTACGCTTGCTTCAATGATTATTGTCAAATATTGGAATGAAGTCCCCAATATCACTGTGATGCGCTTAGATAGAGTAGCTCACGTATTTGCAGTTGAAGAAGTGAAAGATGATAAGCCATGGTATTATGATATCAAATGCTTTCTCCAAAGTCAGATTTACCCGCCTGGGGCATCTGTTAAAGATAGGAAGACTTTGAGGAGATTATCTGGCAGATTTTACCTTAATGGTGATGTGCTTTATAAGAGGAATTTTGACATGGTTCTGCTCAGATGCGTGGATAGACACGAAGCAGACCTATTAAAGACTGAAGTCCATGAGGGTTCATTTGGTACTCATTCCAATGGACATGCTATGGCAAATAAGATGTTGAGAGCGGGCTACTATTGGCTGACAATGGAGTCTGACTGCTGCAAATATGTGAAGAAATGCCACAAGTGTTAGATTTATGCGGATAAGATTCATATTCCCCTGACACTTCTGAATGTTATTTCCTCACCATGGTCTTTCTCTATATGGGGAATTGACATGATTGGCATGATAGAGCCAAAGGTGTCAAACGGTCACCGTTTTATTCTCGTAGCTATTGATTACTTCACCAAGTGGGTTGAAGCGGCATCATATTCAAATGTGACCAGGCAGGTGGTTGTGAAGTTTATCAAGAATCAACTCATATGCCGATATGGTGTGCAAGACAAGATCATTACTGATAATGGATCTAACTTGAACAACAAGATGATGAATGAGTTGTGTAGCGAGTGTAGCGGGGTATTCGTTACCATTAAAGATATTGACTAAATCCAAGGTAAACCATACAAGTCGAGTCGCCACCGCACTTCTATTTATCCAAAGGAATGGTTAGAAAGCGAACAAAAACCTAAAAGTTTTATCGAATCAAAAACTAGTAAAAATGTAAGAGATCTGGGTAAGGGGGTTGGTTATGCAATGGGAAGGTTTTAAGCACCCAAAACATCCTAGGTACTCCTAGGGAGCCCGTTTCATAAGTTTTGTTCTAGTCTAAAGGGTATAGGTATATCTAAAGTACTATTTACTAAAAGGAAGGTTAAAATAAAATAACTCGCAAGGATGTCGCATCCACTGCCTACGTATCTCATCTGAGTATGAGAATCAGAGTCTTCGTAGCTCGGCTACCTATGGGTTAAAGAGAAGTGTGCTCGGTAACACGTCGCGTCTTATGCCTACGTATCTCATATGGAATGAGAATCAGAGCAAAACGTAGTTCGGCTAACTAGGGGTTAAGGATTGCCATCTGAACATGGACTTACAAAAGAGGACACCAGCTGTGTCAAAGGAGGGTGGGCAGTGTGTTCAATGTCCTAGCAGTAGGTGTCGCAGCTCGTTGAATCGAGTCTTAGGCAGTTACCTCTTTGCAATAGAACGGACTGACATGCCACAAGATCGGAGATGCGCGGGAGGTCTAAAAGTGGGGAAGCTCTGCTCTAGAGTTGTCATGCAATATGGACCTATGTGTTAGGATTTACAGAAGGGAACATCTACCTAATGTTAGCATGCAAAGAATGAGGGAATTCTACCTATGTTATCATACAAAGGGTTCTACCTAATGGGTGCTACCTAAACGGGACAAGAGTCGACGGATGGAGCGCGGAGAGGAGTTACGGATAAGGGTAGATGGCGATGCCGGAGGCAATTGACTTACAGGTCGATGGCGATGCCTGAGGCAATCGACTTACAAGAGGATGGAAGAATGCGTGCTGGTTCTGTTAAGTTTTGAAAATGATTACTCGACGTTGGATCGAGCTTTTGATCTTATTTTGAAATGGTTATCGGATGTTCATTTTAATTCTTATATTAACAGGTGACTAAAGAAATAAAGAAATAAATATTATACACTTTATGGGAGAGGGGTACATTTGTTATGAATGGGGATTGTTCATGGCAAACAAACAATAAGAATATATGCCTCATACATCATACAAGTAGGCAACAGTTATCAATCAGATCGGATAAATAAACAATATATAATCAAACCAAAGAATCAAATAATGGAGCATTTAAACAATGCATGGGAGTATGAACATGTTAAATAATCAAGCAATAGAAAGCATGAATGAGAGAAACAAGTATAAAAGATAACAGATGAATCAAACAGATGAAAATATGCACACAGAGGGTCCACTGAATAATTTAATCAGGACACGAGGTAAGGACCAAGTAAAATCAAGGTAAAAGGCCTCTAATACATGGCATATGAGATGAACGAGGGAGGATCAAAAGATCTCTTCAATTGTCATAAGCAATCCCTAAGTCAAACATCTATCATAAAGACGTCAACTGAAAATTCAAGTCAACTTAAAAAATAACAAATAAATAGCAAATTAATCAAGAAAATTATGAAAAATTAAACTAAATAAGGTGGGGCAGGACATCATCATCCCCCAAAAATATTTTAAAAATAATGAAAATTGGCACGTGAATTAATTAAAACAAAACATAGGTCAAACCAAAAGTCAATTAATAAGACTAGGTTAGAAATAAATCAAGAATAAATAGTAAATCAATCAAGAAAATTATGCAAAATTAAACTAAATAAGGTGGGGTCATGATATCATCATCCTCCAAAAAGATTTTAAAAATAATGAAAATTGACACGTGAATTAATTAAAACAAACCATAGGTCAAATTAAAAGTTCACCAACCAAACTAGGTCAAAAATAAAGCCAAAACAAATTGAAAATGTGAATAAAATTCCAAGAAAAGGTCAGTTTGACCATGAGACAGTTATCAACCTTCCTCCCAAAAATAAAATGCTAACAATAATTTTAAGTCATAAAAATAAAATCAATAAAAAAAGTGTGTTAAAATGGACCATTTAGAATAAATAATTAAAATAAAATATTAATATTAAAAAAATACGAAAATAAAAAATATATAAAATTAAATAAAACGTTAAGAAAAGTGAAAAATATTTTTGGGTAATTTTAGGGACGAAGAAAATATTTTAAATAAGAAAATGAAATATGAAAATGGAAGGATTAATGGTGATGAACATGGTAAGCAAGCGTAGATATATCAAAACATGGTCATGGAAAAGATGATTACCTAATGGAAAATAGAAGTGGAATGGAATCTGATATGTGATGAAGCTTTGCCTCCTTTCCACGAAATTCCAATGCTCCTTTAGGGTTAGGGTTTCAGCTTCTTAAATAGGGTGGATTAGGTGTTCTCATGGGCTTTTTAATAAGTGATTTATCCATAAGAATAAAAGTGTGAAGTGAGGTGTAAAATGTTGTTATTTTGGGCCAAACTTAAGTGAATGGATGTCCAATGCATGGCCAAAAGAGGTAAAAAAACGTGACTGGTTTGTGCAGCATGCTTAGAAAATCTGATTGGGCCAGCCAGGCCCAAAATCTGCCTAGAAAATCAAGTCATGGTGCCCACTTTAAATGAATGTATCTCTCAAACCATGGATCTAAATGAGATTATTCCAAAAGGATGTGAAATAGGACATGGCAAGGTACAATTGTTGTGAAGAAAGTATTTTCAAATAATGCCTTGAAGTGCAAGAAAACTGACCAAGAAGTCTTGACAAATTTTGAAGATTTTGGACTTAGAAATTTTTCTAAGTGTCCTAAAAAAATGTCTCAGTTTGACTGAGCATAACTTTCTCAATTCTAATCCAAATGGAGCAAACTTTATATCTCTAGAAAGCTTGGAACAAGAGGAACACCTTTCATGCTGGAGAAATGTTAAAATGGAGCTTTTATCTTGATGAAAAATGGGCTTAAAGTGAGTGCAATGATTATGAAAACTTGCCCTAAATGGAAAGTCAACCATTTCCAAATTAAGTAATTTTTCCAAGTCCTGATTAAATGATGAATCCATGATCCAACCTTGATCAAATTTGACATGTAGGATCTGTTGGTGTAAGCCCTAGAGGCCAATACTTTTGGTACTTGTATCGAATTATTTATTAATAATAAAAGGCATTTTCTTTATTATGGTTGATTAATAAAGTCCCTGGAATAGATAGTCCGTTTAATGTATTAAGTGTGACTTAATCATGAGAACACATTAAACATAAGGACACTATTCTTAAAGTATCCGTAGTCGAGATTTAGTGTGAAGTGGAATAACATTAAAGCATTAAGACTATTATGTTTGTAGACTGATGATCACATCTCATGGATCATGGATAAAGAGTTATCAAGTCTTAAACATAGGTATGAATATTAGGAGTAATATTTATACCGGATTGACCCGCTATGAGAATACTATATAGAAAGTTATGCAAAGTGTCATAAGTTATTCTCATGGTGATAATAGTGTATACCACTCTTCGACCTGAAACCACTATGGATCCTAGATGTAGAGTCGAGTGCTTTATTGCTGATCCAACGTTGTCCGTAACTGGATAACCATAAAGACAGTTAATGGGTACTCCACAAAGCATGCTGAGGGACATGAGTGTCCTAGATGGAATTTGCCCATCCTGCATAACAGGATAAATGTCTATGGGCCCAATATTGAACTGGACAAGGATGACACAGTCTATACCTTGTGTTCAATATAGACATAAGGGCAAAGGGGTAATTATACACATAATTATTATCACAGGAGGTTTTGTCAGATCACATGACATTTTCGTGACTTGGGTAGCAGTGATGTGTTGCTAGATACCGCTCATTGTTTATTATGTTAAATTCGTGATTTAATATAAATGCCAACGTCGCGAAAACCTATAGGGTCACACACAAATGACGGATTGATGAGAAATAGAGTAACTAAGGAACACCGTAAGGTACGGTGCACTTAGGTGGGAGACGAAATATGGTAAGGTACCAAATACTTAAGTGATTTTGGCATATTATGAGATATGGGTCAAAATACACTTAAGTGGGCTTTTTAGCTTGAAGCCCACACAAGTGGTTCTATAAATAGAACCCCTTGGGTAGAAGCATTGTTACTCCACAGAGATTCAACTCAAGTGAAGAGTTGGAATTTCGTTTCTCTCTCTCACTCAAAGCCTTCATTCATACCAGCTAGCACTGCGATTGAAGGAATCCGTTCGTGTGGACTGAGTAGAGACGTTGTCATCGTTCAACGTTCGTGATCGCCCCGTGGATCTGTATCCAAGGTTTTGATCATTACAAGAGATCTGCACCAAAGGTTTGAGTCGCCACAAGAGGTAACGATTCTATCACTGATCATGCCCATTCGTAAGGATCATTAAAGGAGAAATTTTAAATTCCGCTGCGCCTTGGATGGCAATTCTCCTTCAGTGGTATCAGAGCCACTTACGAAACCATGAATCTGATAACTGTTTTTGTTCTGTAATAATATGATTAAAGACAGAATGAATCAAAGATTAAATTGAGATCGATCAAGTCATTTTATATGATATATGTAATCTTGATGCAAAATACATTATATATGATATAGTGTTCTCGTTTCGTTCATTCAAACACTCAATGATTGTTTTCCTTTGAGCGATCAATGGTCATTTGCTACTTGATCCGACATTTGTATGGTGAAGCAATGACGTGTTGATCAATCATACTGAATCAACAATCGAGACGTGTTTGACAGTCTGAAATTGGTGCATCAAGGTTAGTGACGGCACAAGGGTTGTGTTGTCAGAGAGTTATGCGATTAGGGTTTGACTGCACAAGAGTTGTGCATTTTAAACATTTTTTGGAACAGTGTTAACCGGTTAACGCATATGGTTAACCGGTTAACGCAATACGAAATAAATTTTTTTGAATTTTTCAAACAGTGTTAACCGGTTAACGCTTTTGGTTAACCGGTTAACGCAAGGCGGAAAACAGTTTTCCAAGACATTTTCAAATAGTGTTAACCGGTTAACGCATTTGGTTAACCGGTTAACGCAAGGCAGAAAAGAATTTTTGAACAGATTTCAAACAGTGTTAACCGGTTAACACATATGGTTAACCGGTTAACGCAAGGCAAAATTCACCCGTTCGGCTAACTCAGTGCTTTCAAAGTATCAAGTGTTGATGCGAAAAGAGACATTGATTTTAAATGAATTGTTTATTAAAATGCGGTGATCGGTCATCGAGATTTAATTTGATTTTAATTAATTAAAGGAATTAATAATAATAATAATAATAATAATAATAATAATAATAATAAAGTGTTTATTATTGTCTTGTGGTGATCGGTTATGGCCTTAGTCTTCCTTTATTTTGTTTTGGGTTTTAAAATACGACCTGCGTGTCGTGCCTCTCTCTTAATCTCCCAAATGTAACTTCTTTTCTCATCTCACTCCCTCGTATGTAAAACGAGTTTCTTTTATGTAATGTAATGATATGAAGAAAGCAAAGAAGTCAGTGCCAAAGAAGGACAACCTTGAAGATCTTGCTTGGAGAAGCTTAGATCGTTGTTAGGTTAGATTAGGTTCTCTCATTGGCTTGGGAGAACAATTGCGCTAGGGGCCATAACTGTTTCATTATGTATGTATGTATGTTGATGCATGTGAATGTATGTTGATGCATGTGAGAGACGGTTTATATCATAAACAAGCCGGTGAGATTAGAAAAATTGCAATTCCCTCAAAATTAAATATTAAGTTTATGCTTTCCAAGTTTTAACACTCATCAAGACTAGTATCGCATAATGTAGGTTTCGCCTACGCGAGGTGCATGTTCTATATTAGTAAGGTGCGATGGGATAATTGTAATATCCATCTGTTAAAACAATGGGTCAAACTTAACTAAACAAATTATAATAAGATTATATATATGTTTAGAAGCAAGAGTTGGGAATGATCCATATGATGGATTGGAATAAGGAGTTATTCACCCAACTGAAATTTTCGAGAGTTGTATGAGATACAATTGGAAGGAGTTCTTACCTAAATAACCTAGTTTTGTGTAATCCGCCTACGCGGACTTAGAACAAAGTGAAATATGGATCTCGACCCACTAGAAAATCTTCCAACGGGATTTTCCGAATCAAATGATGAGGGTCATTTGTTTTGAGTAAAATAGTGGGAGCATATTTAATTAAAGGCCTAATTAAATATGTCAATGATACTTATATTTTCATTAATCCTTGGGTAGATTACCATGATAGCAAACACCTCTAACAACATTTTACGATCAATCCTTGATAAGGAAAAATTGTCTGGGACAAATTTTCTAGATTGGCACCGAAACCTGAGGATTGTCCTCAAACATGATAAAAAGCTGTATGTCTTGGAGACACCTGTTCCTGAAGAGGAACCTCCTAGTTTTGCACCTAAGGCAGAAAGAGATGCTTATAAGAAGCATGTCGATGATGCCAATGAAACTGCTTGTCTCTTGCTAGCTACCATGAACTCAGAATTGTAAAAGCAACATGAGAACATGTCAGCGTTCGATATGATCGAACACCTGAAGCTGCTCTATCAAGAGCAAGCAAGGCATGAGAGGTTTGAAGTTTCAAAAGCCCTTTTCCAAAGCAAGTTAGCTGAGGGAGCCCCTGTAGGTCCCCATGTGCTCAAGATGATTGGGTATGTGGAAAACCTTGAGAGATTGGGTTTCCCCTCGAAAAGGAACTTGCGACTGATTTGATCTTGCAATCGTTGCCAGATACATTCAGTCAATTTGTCCTAAATTTCAATATGATTGATATGGACAAATCTCTTCCTGAATTGCTCGCCATGTTAAGAACTGCCGAGCAGAATCTGAAGTCAAAAGGGAAGTCCATTCTGATGATCGGAAATGGAAAGAGACAGAACAAGAGGCCCACTAAGCAGGGTGATAAAGGGAAAGGCAAGGAAGTTGCCAAACCCAGACCCACCGTTGCTGCTTTAAAGCCTAGTGGAGGCATAGCAAAAGAAGGCACCTGCTTCCATTGCGGTAAGACCGGACACTGGAAGAGGAACTGCCCAAAGTACCTGGAAGATAAGAAGAATGGAGTAGAGACTTCAACTTCAGGTATTTTTGTTATTAATTTATCTACTTCTGCATCATGGGTATTAGATATTGGATGCGGTTCTCACATTTATACAAGTTTGCAGGGGCTGAAAAGAAGTAGAGATTTGGCAAAAGGTGAAGTTGACCTACGAGTTGGCAATGGAGCAAAGGTTGTTGCTTTAGCCGTAGGGACTTATGTATTGACTTTACCTAATGGTTTAATAATTCAGTTAGAAAACTGTTATTATGTACCTGCAATTAGCACGAATATTATTTTCGTTTCTTGTTTGGACAAGTTTGGTTTTTCATTTATAATAAAGAACAATTGTTGCTCAATTTATTTTGAATGAAATATTCTATGCTACTACACAAATGAACAATGGACTATATGTCCTTGATTTTGAAATGCCTATTTATAACATTAATACTAAAAGGATGAAACCTAATGAGTTAAATCTAACTTACCTTTGGCATTGTCGATTAGGCCACATAAATGAGAAACGCATTTCCAAACTCCATAAAGATGGACTGTTGGACTCTTTTGATTATGAATCATATGAGACATGCAGATCTTGTTTAATTGGAAAGATGACAAAGTCTCCATTCACAGGAAAAGGTGAAAGAGCTAATGATCTTTTGGCCCTCATACATACTGATGCATGTGGACCACTAAACATACCAGCCAGAGGAGGTTTTCAGTACTTCATCACGTTTACTGATGACTTCAGTAGATATGGATATGTGTATTTAATGAAACACAAATCAGAATCCTTTGAAAAGTTCAAGGAATTCAAGAATGAAGTACAAAACCAACTAGGTAAGAATATTAAAACTCTTCGATCAGATCGAGGTGGTGAATATTTAAGCCTAGAGTTTGATGACCATCTGAAAGAGTGTGGGATCCTATCCCAACTCACTCCTCCTGGAACACCCCAATGGAATGGTGTATCTGAGAGAAGAAATTGAACCCTGTTAGACATGGTCCGATACATGATGAGTCACACCGATCTTCCAAACTCCTTTTGAGGACATGCACTATTGACAGCAGCTTACACACTTAACCATGTTCCATCCAAAAGGTTGAAAAGACACCATATAAGATATGGAGTGGTAAGACACCACATATGTCTTACATGAAGATTTGGGGTTGCGAAGTTTATGTGAAACAACAAATTTCAACTAAGTTTGAGCCCAAATCTGACATATGCTTATTTGTGGGGTATCCTAAAGAAACAAGAGGGTATTACTTCTACAATCCTTCAGAGGGAAAAGTGTTTGTCGCTCGAACTGGAGTTTTCCTGGAAAGGGATTTTATTTCCAAAGGAATCAGTGGGAGGAAAGTAGAGCTTGAAGAAATTCAAGAATCACAAAGCATTGATACACCTATGGAGGAATTAGAGCAGGAAACACAAGAAGTTATGTACGAGCAACCTGTTCAAGTAGAACAAGACCAACGTAGGTCAAGCAGGATACGTCACCTACCTGAGAGATATGGATATCTCATAACAGATCAAGGTGATGTATTACTCATGGATCAAGATGAGCCTGTGACCTACTCATGGAATCTTCATTTTGATGAAACGGTAAAACAGTATGGATTCATCAAGAACAAAGATGAGCCTTGTGTCTACAAGAAGGTTAGTGGGAGCATGATCGTGTTCCTGGTATTATATGTAGATGACATATTACTCATTGGAAACGATGTCCTTACCCTGCAACAAGTAAAGTCTTGGTTGGGAAATGCTTTTCTATGAAGGACCTAGGTGAAGCAGCCTATATATTAGGAATCAGAATCTATAGAGATAGATCACAAAATGCTTGGCCTAAGTCGGAGTACATAAACAAAGTGCTGAGACGCTTTAATATGAATGAATCCAATGGTTATGTGTTTTGCTTAAATGGTGGCGCTATGAGCTTGAAAAGTTTAAAGCAAGATACAGTTGCTGATTCTAAAATCGAGGCCGAGTATATTGCTGTCTCAAGTGCAGCAAAGGAAGCTGTTTGGATCAAAAGTTCATTAGTGAACTTGGCATACTCCCTAGAACTGTGGATCCCATTGGTCTCTATTATGATAACAATGGTGCTATCGCACAAGCTAAGGAGCCTAGATCTCACCAACGATCCAAACACATACTCAGGCGCTATCATCTCATTCGAGAGATAATAGATAGAGGAGATGTGAAAATATGTAAAGTACCTACACTTGACAATATAGCTGACCCACTGACAAAGCCTCTTGCGCAACAGAAATATGATGGCCATACTAGATCAATGGGCATACGGGGTATGCCTGATTGGCTCTAGTGCTAGTGGGACATTGTTGGTGTAAGCCCTAGAGGCCAATACTTTTGGTACTTGTATCGAATTATTTATTAATAATAAAAGGCATTTTCTTTATTATGGTTGATTAATAAAGTACCTGGAATAGATAGTCCGTTTAATGTATTAAGTGTGACTTAATCATGAGAACACATTAAACATAAGGACACTATTCTTAAAGTATCCGTAGTCGAGCTTTAGTGTGAAGTGGGATAACATTAAAGCATTAAGATTATTATGTTTGTAGACTGATGATCATATCTCATGGATCATGGATAAAGAGTTATCAAGTCTTAAACATAGGTATGAATATTAGGAGTAATATTTATACCGGATTGACCCGCTATGAGAATACTATATAGAAAGTTATGCAAAGTGTCATAAGTTATTCTCATGGTGATAATAGTGTATACCACTCTTCGACCTGAAACCATTATGGATCCTAGATGTAGAGTCGAGTGCTTTATTGCTGATCCAACATTGTCCGTAACTGGATAACCATAAAGACAGTTGATGGGTACTCCACAAAGCATGTTGAGGGACATGAGTGTCCTAGATGGAATTTGCCCATCTTGCGTAACAGGATAAATATCTATGGGCCTAATATTGAACTGAACAAGGTGTAATACCCCAAAATTTACCCTTCATCTTTCCTAAAAAAAAAAAAAAAAAAAAAAAAAAAAAAAAAAACGAAAACGAAAAAGAAAAACGAAAACGAAAAAAAAAAAATAACGAAAACGAAAATTAAAAAAAAAAAAAAAAATTTAATTAATTAATTAATTAAATAATTAAAATAAATAAATAAAATATAACAAATTATTTTGGACTTGGGTCTCCCTCATTTGAGCCCATTACCCACGAAAATCAGTCTATAAATACTGAAGTTTCAGTAGAGGAAAACACACTTGAAGTTACACTTGGAGTTACACTGGGAGATTCACTTGAGAAAAAGGGAGAGAAGCAAAATACTCTGAGGTTTCCTTGGAACAAAACACTGGACAAAACCTGAAGGGAAACCTACAAGCTACTCTGCAGCAACCTCCAGGCAACTCTGAAAGGTTCATTCTGACTCACAGACTTTCAGCTCAAGCAAACCCTGCCATTTGATTTTTCTTCTCCAATCAGGTTTGCCCTATATCCATCATCTTTATGCCTTTAATTTGAATGCTCTAAATATATGAGGTATTATGGGTGAATTTGATACCCTTTTGATGCATGTGTTTGACAAGAGGTTTAGGCCTCCTACCTTTGGTTGCTTTTTATGAGCTTTTAGTGAATTGAAAGGGCATGATTTATATGATTACATTTTGATTTGAGGGCAACTCTTGGTTACCCTATTTTGCTTCACTAACCCTTTTGTTGAGTTTTTGTGAAGGCACCTAACTTTTGCAGGGATAACTTGCGTGGTTTCCCACTTTATTTGTGGGATACCCCCTGGAGGTTTCATTCCGATTACCTGTACTGACTCACTTTCTTTAATGGTGTTTAGCTTGGAAGGATCCCTGGGTTTCCCATTCCTTTAATTGCTGTAACTTCGGATCTTTATCCGTGTGGTAATTTTTTCCCTCTCTCATACTTTATCGCTTTCTTAGCTGGAAGACCTCGATAGGAGGCAATGTTTGAGCCCCTTGGTGGCATTTTACTTTGAGATACATGTTTTGTGTTTTGTATTCGTAGCCCCACATGTAGCGCGGTTCCTTCGTCAAGGACTGCCTGTTTGCCCTCGAGCATCCCAAACCCTAAAACCCAAAGCAACACGTTTACTCCTTCTACTACAGGCGAGTAAGTCTCCAAAGGTCGAGCATCCGGTAGATTGCGTAGTGACGTCGTTCGTCCAAAACCCAATCCATAACCCCGTAGTTAGCCGAACTACGGCTTGCTCTGATTCTCATTCCAGATGAGATACGTAGGCATAAGACGCGATGTCTTAGCGAGCACACATCCCTTAACCCATAGGTCAGCCGAGCTACGAAGACTCTGATTCTCATATTCATATGAGATACGTATGCAGTGGATGCAACATCCGCGCGAGTCATTTTCATTTAACCCTTTTTTTTGGGCAAACAGCACAAGATAAACTCACACCCTTTAGACGAAAACTACAAAAGTGGATCCCGTAGAGTACTATGGATGCGTAGGGGTGCTAATACCTTCCCTTCGCATAACCGACTCCCGAACCCAAGATTTGGTTGCGAGACCCTGTCTTGTCCTTTCCTTTTTTCAGGTTTACTTCGAGCGTTTCCTTTCCCTCCTTTGGGATGAATAACGCACGGTGGCGACTCTTCTGTCTTTTTCTTTCGCCGGTTGTTTTTTTTTCGCGCACTGTATTTTTCAGGTTGCGACAGCTGGCGACTCTGCTGGGGACTTTAAGAAGTTGATCTCTTGCTGGTCCATCTTCCCTAAGCGAGTCCCTCCTAGATTTTGTAGTTTGTTTGTTTATTGGGTGTTCATGCTTTTGTACAGTTATTTATTTACCTGCTTTACCTTATTACATTGTGTACATATCATTGTTGTATCTGTTTCTGTTGGCTGGCTGCTTGGTGATCTTTGTGAGATGAGTTCTATACCCGAACTCGAGTGCACTTAAGATAGGAGAATGGCATAGTCCTGTCAACTTGTGTGGAGTATTCCTTAGCGAGTTGACTTGCAAGCCCATTCACTTGGTGGAGGTCATGTTGAGATCAATAATGTCACATAAGTAAGTTGTGGTTAGACATTACTTGTTCCAATATAGACCTAAGAAGCCAAGGACCTTAGTTTACCTAACCCATCTTGGCCTATTCGTAGGACGTAGTGCGAAAGTCGTTCAAATGTAAGATTTGATACGATTGTTACGCGATACTACACTTATAAGAGTCTCTCTTGAGAATATTGTTGGAATACGAGTAGTCGTTCCTCTAATAATATCCGAAAGATGGGATTATGACTATGGGAACCTTTTTGTAGAACATGTTTGGCAGGTTTAAACCTTAGTACACTCCTTTTGGGTGGTTCTTAACCTAAACTCCATGCTCGTGACTTGCGACAAACCCTTGATTCATGGTTGATCCGATCAGGTATCCTTAATATCAATGAAACTCGGGTGTTGATAAGGTGTAAACCATAATCCGCCAAAATGGGTGGTTGATATTAAGGATAACATGATCCATCCCATGACCTTTGTTTGGTGTGCTCTTAATTTCTCTCCAGACAGTGCAACCTGACAGATGTTCAAGCAGATATAGCAATCCTGATTGACATATCACTGCATTGCATTCACATCATCACATCATTTGCATTCATATCATTTAACACATGTTTATCCTTTTCAAGGGGGTTTAAATCTTCTTCTTGATTCTAGTCGGGGTTTTCTTCTTACGCTGTTTATCAAATGTGAGACTGGAATCAAGGAGGTAGAATACCTTTTGGAATTGATAAATATGTCATTGCATTTGCATAGTCATCCGCATGTCTTGCATAACAGGTACCGCCACAGTGTTCTCAGTTTGTTTGGTGTCCCACTAGTAGGATAGCTGACTCAGGCATTCATCGATACGGTACCCGAAGGAATCAACAGAGAGCAATGGAGAGCCTACAAGCAGAGCTCGCCGAGATGAAGATTCGCATGAATCAATTCATGGATTTGGTTCAAGGGGTGGCTCAAGGACAGCAGGAGCTTAGATTGTTGGTACAGAGGGATCCCCCTATTACTCAACCGGAGACGTTGGCTGATCCTCCAGCTGGAGAGGCTAATGGTCCCAATGGACCAGGGCCTATCCCGATCCCGCGTATCAACCTAGATCAACAACCCATTCAGGATGGTCAGGATGATCAGTTCCCTTTGCTTCAGGAAGACTTTGGCATGGACCCCATGTTTAAAAGATTGGAAGAGAGGTTGAAAGCAGTGGAAGGACAGAATCTTCTGGGAGTAGATGTTGCTGACTTGGGGCTGGTCCCAGGTGTGCGAGTGCCACCGAAATTCAAGGTCCCGATATTTGACAAATACAATGGAAGCTCTTGCCCCAAAACTCACGTGCAAGCCTATTTCCGTAAAATGGTTGCATACTCTGACGACGAGAAGCTACGTATGTACTTCTTCCAGGACAGCCTGGCTGGGGCATCCTTGGAATGGTATATGAGGCTGGACAGAGCCCACATCCGTTGCTGGAGGGATTTGGCGGAGGCTTTCGTGAAGCAGTACCAGTATAATGCAGACATGGCTCCGGACAGAACTCAACTTCAGAATCAGTCTCTTAAAAGCAATGAGTGCTTCAGGGAATACGCTAAACGCTGGAGGGATACAGCTTCCCGTGTTCAGCCTCCTATGTTGGAAAAGGAAATGGCCAACATGTTCATGAATACGCTGCCTGGACCTTATCTGGAGCGTCTGGTGGGGTGCAATGCTTCCAACTTTGCTGATGTGGTCTCTACCGGAGAAAGGGTGGAGAATTACCTAAAGACCTATAAGAGCCAAAATGGAGTTGGATCCTCATCAGGGGTGAAGAAGTCGTTCGTTCAGGGACAGAAGAGGAGAGAAGGGGATGCAAGTGCCATATCTCCTTATCATAACAGGGATAACCGGAGGAATAATTTTCAGAATTATCATCAGTAACCGTATGTTGCAGCTGTGACCATTCCAGCTGCAGCACCACTACAACAACAACAATCACAACGTCAACCAGCTCAGTATCAACAGCAGCAACAACCGGGTAACAGACCCGCTTATCAACAGAGGCAAAGGATGATGGACCGGTGTTTCGACACCCTTCCAATGTCGTACGCTCAGATGCTTTCTAGTCTTCAACAACTACAGCTTGTGCAACTGCGCACTCTGGCTCCTCCTGTTGGTAGACTTCCGGTGGGTTACGACGCCAACGCTAGGTGTAGCTTCCACTCTGGGGCACTTGGCCACAATATTGAGAACTGCAAAGCTTTTAAGCACGTAGTTCAGGATCTCATAGATTCAAAGGCCATCGACCTTGCACCAGCTCCGAATGTCGTCAACAATCCCATGCCCCAGCATGGTGGTGCGAACGTTAATTTGGTAGAGGGAGAAGCCAAGTCCATTAAGGATGTGTTGAAGTTGAAGACTCCATTGTTGGATATCAAAGGATGCTTGCTGAAGGCCGATGTCTTCCCCGGTTGTGGGAAGGGTTGTTTGGATTGTGCTACTCAGGGCGGAGGTTGTTTGAAGCTACAGCAGGGTATCCAGGCCTTGCTCGACAAAGGTATCCTCCAAGTTGAAGATTTGTCTGTCCAAGAGTCTATGGAAGGGGTTGAGGAAGAAGAGTTTGAAGATGCTACTGATGAATTCGCAGATGTTGTTCCTACGGTTTCTGTAATCCATAATGATGTAATTGAACTTGATTCCGATGTTTCGGATGCTTGCATTTCAATGAATGAGATTTCTGAGTACGACTGTGATATTGCTACTATCACTATTTTCTACCCAACCAATCAGATCAGTGTGCCAGAAGCGCAACCCGTGCCACCAGTGCGACGATCTACTATGACCATCACAACCCCTGGTCCTTTACCCTTCACCAGTGAAAGGGCCATTCCGTGGCATTATGGGGGGAATGTATACACCCACGATCATGGGGTGGAACGGCCACTGAAAGTAGAAGAGGGTCAGAAGCCTGAACTTGACGGTCCCACAGTGGATAATGTTGGAGGAATCGGGCGATTCACCAGGAGTGGTAGATTGTTCTCACCACCGGTTACCCAAGCTGATAATGCTGATGCTGTGGCGAAAACCAAAGGCAAGAAAGTCGTGAATGGGGATACCTCTGCACCCCAGGGAAGTTCTGAGCCCACTTTTGCAAAGGATGTGGACGAGCTTCTGAGAATCATAAAGAAAAGCGATTACAAGGTAGTCGATCAGTTGATTCAGACTCCGTCCAAGATATCCATTCTCTCACTCCTGTTGTGTTCGGAGGCGCACAGGGAGGCACTTCTGAAGGTTCTTAATGCCGCATATGTGCCTCAGGAGATCTCGATAAACCAACTAGAAGGGATCGTTGCAAATGTTCATATAGGCAAGGGGTTGGGTTTTACCGATTCTGACTTGACACCAGCCGGACGCAATCATAACAAGGCTCTGCACATCTCGATGGAATGCAGAGACACTGTGCTATCGCATGTTCTGGTGGATACAGGCTCCTCTCTCAATGTGCTACCCAAGAGAGCCCTGTCGAAGTTAGAAGTAGAGGGTTTGGTCTTGAAACCTTCAGATCTTATTGTGAGAGCATTCGATGGTTCTAAGAGATCGGTGTTTGGAGAGGTAGAATTGCCAATTCTGATTGGATCACAAACCTTCAACACTGTCTTCTACGTGATGGATATCAGTCCTTCCTACAGTTGCCTGTTGGGTCGTCCTTGGATCCATAATGCTGGGGCAGTCTCTTCAACTCTACATCAGAAGATTAAGTTTCCGGTCAACGGACGAATTATCACCGTGTGTGGTGAGGAGGACATCCTGGTCAGTAACCTGTCTACATTCAAGTATGTAGAAGTAGAAGGTGAAATTCATGAGACTCTGTGTCAGGCTTTTGAATCAGTTCAAATCAAGGATGCAGCTTCGGTGGAAGAGGTTAAGACGGGTGCCTCTATCTCATCCTTTAAGCAGGCACGAGCCGTGGTGGATTCAGGTATTGCTCCCGGTTGGGGGCATCTGTTGGAATTACCAGTGAAAGAAGATAAGTGCGGGATTGGATATCAGCCAGCTTTGACAACTTCAACACTTCAGACTCATCAGGGGCCGATCACTTTCTCTAGTGCTGGCATCATTCAGTATGGTCAAGTCTCTGCAGTCAACGAAGAAGAGGGGGATAGTGATTGTGACATTGACAATTGGGTGCGTCCGAGGATCCCGGGTGAAGTCATCAACAATTGGTCTTCTGAAGAGATTATCCAAGTCACTCTTCTTGAAGAGTAATTTTCTTTGTTTATTCATGCATATCCAAGTCTTACGTTCCGCCCAGGGCGTAATGACTCATTGTAGGGCCCATCTATGTGACAATTGCATTTTTATCATAAATAAAGGACGTCTTTTTGCATTCAAATATTTCGTTCCCTGTCTTTCTATTTTTGCAGTTTTTCAAAATAAAAAAAATGGCAATGTTTTGTTTAGTTTTCACTTCTTGTTCACACTCATAAGCACATACCATCACTCATGCAGATGCACAACACCGGATCCTATTGATAACGGTTCTGCTATGGCTCGCTTCGACTTTGAAAATCCAATCTTTCAAGCTGAAGAAGAGGGTGATGAAGACTGTGAACTCCCTAAAGAACTTACCAGGTTATTAAAACAGGAAGAAAGGGTCATTCAACCGCATCAAGAGTCTGTTGAAGTGATTAATCTCGGCACCGAAGACGCCAAGAGAGAAATCAAGATAGGGGCTGCTTTAGAAGACAATGTGAAGAAAGGGCTGATTGAATTGCTGCAAGAATACGTTGACATCTTCGCCTGGTCTTATCAGGACATGCCTGGGCTGGACACAGACATCGTGGTGCACCGCTTGCCTCTCAAAGAAGGTTGTCCTCCGGTCAAGCAGAAGCTCAGAAGAACAAGACCAGAGATGGCTGTCAAGATAAAGGAAGAAGTGCAAAAGCAGTTGGATGCAGGGTTTCTAGCAGTCACCAATTATCCGCCATGGGTTGCAAACATCGTCCCAGTACCTAAGAAGGACGGAAAGGTACGGATGTGTGTCGACTACCGGGATCTGAACAGAGCTAGCCCTAAAGATGATTTCCCATTACCTCACATTGACGTTTTGGTGGATAATACAGCTCAGTTCTCGGTATTCTCCTTCATGGATGGCTTTTCTGGCTATAACCAAATCAAGATGGCACCAGAAGACATGGAAAAGACAACTTTCATAACCCCATGGGGCACCTTCTGCTACAAGGTGATGCCGTTTGGTCTGAAAAATGCCGGAGCAACATATCAACGAGCTATGGTAACTCTGTTCCATGATATGATTCATCATGAAATCGAGGTTTATGTGGATGATATGATTGCCAAATCTCAGACAGAAGAAGAACATTTGTTGAATTTGCAGAAACTGTTTGAGCGTTTGAGGAAATTCAAACTGAGAATTAATCCGAACAAGTGCACTTTCGGGGTGAGATCGGGAAAATTGCTGGGTTTTATTGTTAGCGGAAAAGGGATTGAGGTGGATCCCGACAAAGTAAAAGCGATACAGGAAATGCCTAAGCCAAGAACAGAGAAGCAAGTCCGTAGTTTCTTAGGGAGGTTGAACTACATTGCAAGGTTCATCTCTCACCTAACAACCACGTGTGAGCCAATTTTCAAATTGCTGAGGAAAGATCAGGCTATCAGGTGGAATGAAGATTGTCAAAGGGCTTTCGAGAAGATAGAAGAGTATCTACAGAAACCTCCGATCCTTATACCTCTAGTTCCTGGGAGACCTCTGATAATGTACCTATCAGTGACTGAGAACTCGATGGGGTGTGTATTGGGACAGCATGACGAGTCTGGTCGAAAAGAGCATGCCATATACTACCTTAGCAAAAAGTTTACCGACTGTGAAATCAAATATTCGCAGCTTGAGAAAACTTGTTGTGCTTTGGCCTGGGCTGCTCGCCGACTGAGGCAGTATATGTTGAACCATACTACCTTGTTGATTTCTAAGATGGATCCAGTGAAATACATATTCGAGAAGCCAGCTCTCACCGGAAGGGTCGCTCGTTGGCAAATGATTTTAACAGAGTATGATATTCAGTACACGTCACAGAAGGCCATCAAAGGGAGTATTCTGTCAGACTACCTTGCCGAGCAACCGATTGATGATTATGAGCCAATGAAGTTTGAATTCCCTGATGAAGACATCATGTTCCTCAAGATGAAAGACTGTGAAGAGCCAGTTGTTGAGGAGGGACCTGATCCAAACGAAAAGTGGACTTTGTTGTTTGATGGGGCTGTCAATGCTAGAGGAAGTGGAATTGGTGCTGTCATTACAACTCCGAAAGGTGCCCACATACCTTTCACCGCTCGTCTGACTTTCGAGTGCACCAATAATGAAGCTGAGTACGAGGCCTGTATCTTGGGCAATGAGCAAGCCATTGATCTGAGAATCAAGACTCTGGACATCTTCGGAGATTCAGCTCTGGTGATTAATCAAGTGAATGGTGATTGGAATACTCTCCAACCCACTCTGGTCCCCTACAGAGATTACACGAGAAGACTTTTGACTTTCTTCACAACGGTAAAATTGTATCATATACCTCGTGATGAGAACCAGATGGCAGACGCACTTGTTACTCTATCCTCCATGATCAAGGTAATTCGTTGGAACCATGCTCCCAGGATCGATGTGATGCGCCTTGACAGGGCCGCGTATGTGTTTGCTGCTGAACTGGTAGTCGATGACAAGCCTTGGTATCACGATATCAAGTGCTTTCTGAAGAATCAAGAGTACCCTGCAGGGGTATCCAACAATGACAGAAAGACTTTGAGAAGATTGGCAGGCAGCTTCTTCTTGAACAAAGACGATGTGCTGTATAAGAGGAACTTCGACATGGTTTTGCTCAGATGCGTGGACAGACACGAGGCGGACATGTTAATGCAGGAAGTTCATGAAGGTTCCTTCGGTACTCATGCCGGCGGACATGCAATGGCTAAGAAATTGTTGAGAGCGGGTTATTATTGGATGACCATGGAATCAGATTGTTTCAAATATGCTCGGAAGTGTCATAAATTCCAGATTTATGCTGATAAGGTGCATGTACCGCCGAATCCTCTGAATGTGATGTCTTCGCCGTGGCCGTTTGCCATGTGAGGCATTGATATGATTGGACAGATTGAGCCGACTGCTTCCAATGGGCATCGCTTCATCCTTGTTGCCATCGACTATTTCACCAAGTGGGTCGAAGCAGCGTCGTTCGCGAATGTCACCAGACATGTGGTTGCCCGTTTCATCAAGAAAGAAATCATTTGTCGCTACGGGATTCCCGAAAGAATCATTACTGATAATGGTTCTAATCTCAACAACAAAGTGATGAAGGAGTTGTGTCAGAACTTCAACATTCAGCATCACAACTCTTCCCCTTACCGCCCTAAGATGAACGGCGCTGTTGATG
Source organism: Lathyrus oleraceus (assembly GCF_024323335.1). Taxonomy (NCBI): domain Eukaryota; kingdom Viridiplantae; phylum Streptophyta; class Magnoliopsida; order Fabales; family Fabaceae; genus Lathyrus; species Lathyrus oleraceus. The sequence goes on along the minus strand of NC_066579.1, from coordinate 162,091,898 downwards.
CGGCGAATAAGAACATAAAGAAGATTGTGCAGAAGATGGTCGTCACGTACAGAGATTGGCATGAGATGCTACCTTTCGCCTTGCATGGGTACCGTACTTCAGTACGTACATCGACCGGGGCAACCCCCTACTCCCTTGTGTATGGAATGGAAGCAGTCCTACCTGTTGAAGTGGAGATCCCTTCTCTAAGAGTCTTGTTGGATATCAAGCTAGACGAAGCTGAATGGATTCGGACAAGGTTCAATGAGTTGAGTCTTATCGAAGAGAAGCGAATGACAGCCATTTGTCATGGGCAGTTGTATCAGAGTCGGATGAAGAGAGCTTTTGATCAGAAGGTGCGTCCTCGTTGTTTCCAAGTCAGAGATTTAGTGTTGAAAAGGATCCTTCCTCCTCAGACAAATCACAGGGGCAAGTGGACTCCTAACTATGATGGACCGTATATTGTCACCAAGGTTTTCGATGGTGGGGCTTTAATGCTTGCAACTATGGATGGTGAAAACTTCACTTCCCCTGTGAACTCAGACGCAGTTAAAAAATACTTCGCATAAAATAGACCCGCTGGACAGTAAAAAGAATAGTCCAGGCAAAAAATGGGCATCCCGACGAACCAAGAAAATGAAAAGGTTCGGGAAAAAATTAGGGACAAAAATAAAAAAAAAAAGATTGTACACCCGGTAAGTTGAAAACCTGAAAAGGCAACTTAGGCAAAAATGGGCATCCCGGTGGATTGAAAACCCGAAAAGGGCGATCCAGGCAAAAGTTAGGGATTAAGCGAATGACTGCGTTCTGAGTCGTTCTGAATCTCATCTCGTGCCAATGACTGGAAATTTTTGAAGGATAGGAAACAGTCCAATCACTCTTTCAGAAAGCTGATCATCTGGAGGATCTTGAAGACGGGCAAGTCATAGCAGAATTGGAACCCAATAGAAATCCATTTCACATTGCCATTAGATTAATTTCTGTTTTTATCTATTGTGCGATTACCTCTTTCCAGGGATTGCTTCTTAATGTAAATGCCTATTCAGAGGCCATTCAATCAATAAAATCATGTTATTCAGTATATCTCTGTTTTCATTTTCATTTTACTGTTTTGTTTGCAAAAATGACGTCCGAATTTTTGATAAACATTGCATCATGACACATAAGGGCTTTACAGGTACATGCTTAATAAACATTTAAAATTGCTGTAAATTTTAAGTGCTTTGGATCGTCTATTCAAAACAGATACCCTCGGGGCATTTCCTTAAAATTCCCTGCAGATGATCGTGAATATCTTCCTCAGTGAAGTCACCAACAGACAAATTCGGTGTCTTATCCCTGCAGAGCTGATCAGAGTGTTGGATTCTTCAATCCCCAGCAGGTTCTCACCACCGTACTTCCCCAAGCGGTTGTTTCAGAATATACACTCCCCAGCGGAGTTGACAGTGCCAGACTGTATCTTCCCAGCAGAAGTGGCTGCTCCTTAGAGTTCGATGCCAGATCGATAATCCCAATGCCAGATCCATGGTTTCTTTTCTTAAAGCAGAACCTCGGTACCGTATCAGTGTTTGCTCCCCCTCCTGAGTCATCTCCCGCAAACCGTGGTTGCCAGAATCATTGTAGCTCTCCTCAGCAGCAGGCTTCCAATGTCATTCTTTCTCCGATCAGAGTCTCGGTATGGCCAGAAGACCGCATGGCTAGTCATCTCCCCACAGAGTTCATTGTGGTGTGTATCTCCAGCAGCCTGGCCAGAGTCCAGAAGATGGTGATCATTTCCCCAGTAGATCCTCTTGCCTCAGCTTGGCATTCTACCCAGCATTTCGCATCCCTGCATGTAGAATCATATTGCATTGCATCCTTCCAAATCGCGTAGCATTTCCATTTTCATGGAGCATTACGCCGTTGAAAAATTCAAACATACGCATGTAAGCATAAAACATTCTCGGTATCCCAAGTGATAAGCTAGAAGTTGTTTCCAGTACTCAGACTGAAGATTGTTCATGACTTACCTTTGTTATCCCCAGCAAGTGTCATTGGCCCATGCGCCGCCTCTATTATCATTCCCTATTTCTGCCAATGCTGACAGGCATGAAGTTTTCCGATGTTCAGATCGAAGTGGCATTCAGGCCAATTTTCCGGTATCCATACCGAAGTGGAATTCAGGCCAGTTTTCCGGTATCCAGACCGAAGTGGCATTCAGGCCAATTTTCCGATATTCAGATCGAAGTGGCATTCAGGCCAATTTTCCGGTATCCAGACCGAAGTGGCATTCAGGCTAATTTTCCGGTATCCAGACCGAAGTGGCATTCAGGCCAATTTTCCGGTATCCAGACCGAGGTGGCATTCAGACCAGTTTTCCGGTATCCAGACCGAAGTGGCATTCAGGCCAATTTTCCGATATTCAGATCGAAGTGGCATTCAGGCCAGTTTTCCGGTATCCAGACCGAAGTGGCATTCAGGCCGATTTTCCCGTATCCAGACCGAAGTGGCATTCAGGCCGATTTTCCGGTATCCAAACCGAAGTGGCATTCAGGCCAGTTTTCCGGTATCCAGATCGAAGTGGCATTCAGGCCAATTTTCCGATGTTCAGATCGAAGAAGTTTCCGACGTTCAGGTCGATGCGACTTGTGGCATTCAGGCCAATTTTCCGATATTCAGATCGAAGAAGTTTCCGACGTTCAGGTCGATGCGACTTGTGGCATTCGGGCCAATTTTCCGATGTTCAGATCGAAATCCTTTCCAGTATTCAGACTGCTGAGCGGCATTCAGGCCATGGTTATTTCTGTGTTACCATTTATTTTGGTATCCAAGTTAACATTCTTTTTCGGTATTCATACTGACTTTCACCGTACCAGACGGATTCTTCTTTCAAGACCACCTCTTTGCCGATTCTGACAGACATTGTTACTTCATTCACTTCAGTGCAAATTTTTGGGCTTTTATTGTATTCAATCCCTTGATACCTCGAAAGCACGAAAGCAGCTGTCATCTTCCTTCCGGGTCTCCAGTTGATTGAATAGGGGCAGCTGTAATACCCCAAAATTTACCCTTCATCTTTCCTAAAAAAAAAAAAAAAAAAAAAAAAAACGAAAACGAAAAAAAAAAAATAACGAAAACGAAAATAAAAAATAACGAAAACGAAAAAAAAAAATTTAATTAATTAATTAATTAATTAATTAATTAAATAATTAAAATAAATAAATAAAATATAACAAATTATTTTGGACTTGGGTCTCCCTCATTTGAGCCCATTACCCACGAAAATCAGTCTATAAATACTGAAGTTTCAGTAGAGGAAAACACACTTGAAGTTACACTTGGAGTTACATTGGGAGATTCACTTGAGAAAAAGGGAGAGAAGCAAAATACTCTGAGGTTTCCTTGGAACAAAACACTGGACAAAACCTGAAAGGAAACCTACAAGCTACTCTGCAGTAACCTCCAGGCAACTCTGAAAGGTTCATTCTGACTCACAGACTTTCAGCTCAAGCAAACCCTGCCATTTGATTTTTCTTCTCCAATCAGGTTTGCCCTATATCCATCATCTTTATGCCTTTAATTTGAATGCTCTAAATATATGAGGTATTATGGGTGAATTTGATACCCTTTTGATGCATGTGTTTGACAAGAGGTTTAGGCCTCCTACCTTTGGTTGCTTTTTATGAGCTTTTAGTGAATTGAAAGGGCATGATTTATGTGATTACATTTTGATTTGAGGGCAACTCTTGGTTACCCTATTTTGCTTCACTAACCCTTTTGTTGAGTTTTTGTGAAGGCACCTAACTTTTGCAGGGATAACTTGCGTGGTTTCCCACTTTATTTGTGGGATACCCCCTGGAGGTTTCATTCCGATTACCTGTACTGACTCACTTTCTTTAATGGTGTTTAGCTTGGAAGGATCCCTGGGTTTCCCATTCCTTTAATTGCTGTAACTTCGGATCTTTATCCGTGTGGTAATTTTTTCCCTCTCTCATACTTTATCGCTTTCTTAGCTGGAAGACCTCGATAGGAGGCAATGTTTGAGCCCCTTGGTGGCATTTTACTTTGAGATACATGTTTTGTGTTTTGTATTCGTAGCCCCACATGTAACGCGGTTCCTTCGTCAAGGACTGCCTGTTTTCCCTCGAGCATCCCAAACCCTAAAACCCAAAGCAACACGTTTACTCCTTCTACTACAGGCGAGTAAGTGTCCAAAGGTCGAGCATCCGGTAGATTGCGTAGTGACGTTGTTCGTCCAAAACCCAATCCATAACCCCGTAGTTAGCCGAACTACGGCTTGCTCTGATTCTCATTCCAGATGAGATACGTAGGCATAAGACGCGATGTCTTAGCGAGCACACATCCCTTAACCCATAGGTCAGCCGAGCTACGAAGACTCTGATTCTCATATTCAGATGAGATACGTATGCAGTGGATGCAACATCCGCGCAAGTCATTTTCATTTAACCCTTTTTTTTGGGCAAACAGCACAAGATAAACTCACACCCTTTAGACGAAAACTACAAAAGTGGATCCCGTAGAGTACTATGGATGCGTAGGGGTGCTAATACCTTCCCTTCGCATAACCGACTCCCGAACCCAAGATTTGGTTGCGAGACCCTGTCTTGTCCTTTCCTTTTTTCAGGTTTACTTCGAGCGTTTCCTTTCCCTCCTTTGGGATGAATAACGCACGGTGGCGACTCTTCTGTCTTTTTCTTTCGCCGGTTGTTTTTTTTTCGCGCACTGTATTTTTCAGGTTGCGACACAAGGATGACACGGTCTATACCTAGTGTTCAATATAGACATAAGGGCAAATGGGTAATTATACACATAATTATTATCCCAGGAGGTTTTGTCAGATCACATGACATTTTCGTGACTTGGGTAGTAGTGATGTGTTGCTAGATACCGCTCACTGTTTATTATGTTAAATGTGTGATTTAATATAATTGCCAACGTCGCGAAAACCTATAGGGTCACACACAAAGGACGGATTGATGAGAAATAGAGTAACTAAGGAACACCGTAAGGTACGGTGCACTTAGGTGGGAGACGGAATATGATAAGGTACCAAATACTTAAGTGATTTTGGCATATTATGAGATATGGGTCAAAATACACTTAAGTGGGCTTTTTAGCTTGAAGCCCACACAAGGGGTTCTATAAATAGAACCCCTTGGGAAGAAGCATTGTCACTCCGCAGAGATTCAACTCAAGTGAAGAGTTGGAATTTCGTTTCTCTCTCTCACTCAAAGCCTTCATTCATAACAACTAGCACTGCGATTGAAGGAATTCGTACGTGTGGACTGAGTAGAGACGTTGTCATCGTTCAACGTTCGTGATCGCCCCGTGGATCCGTATCCAAGGTTTTGATCGTTACAAGAGATCTTCACCAAAGGTTTGAATCGCCACAAGAGGTAACGATTCTATCACTGATCATGCCCATTCGTAAGGATCATTAAAGGAGAAATTTTAAATTCCGCTGCGCCTTGGCTGGAAATTCTCCTTCAGGATCCCCTAGGCATGGATTTTGAGATTCCACTCTCAAAATGTCAGGAGTTGACTTTTCTGGGGCCCAGTTGACTTTTCCCAAACTGTCTGATTCCCGATTCCATTGATCAATTGAAGCACTTCTAGCTCAAATAAAGAGCTGATTTTTTGTATGTAGACCCTTGTGGACATATGGAGGGCCATAGGAAAGAGTTTCACCCAAAGAATCAGAAATAAACTGATTTTATACCAAACCCTAGTTTTAGGGCAAAATGATCAGGAACTGATTGCACTGATTGCCAATGGATCTTTCTGAGATAATTGTGAATCTTCCTAGGCCAAGATGCATCTCAAATCATGACATGGATGAGCTCCTCTACTTCCAACCAAACATTGCTTGTTGCAGGTAGCCATGAAACCCTAATTTCTGATTAAATCCAGATGAATACTCTGATAGCTTTGAATCTCTCACTGATGAACTGAGGACCATAATAAGATACTTGGACCCCCCTGAGACCCTTGAGACTTGTATACTTAGAAAATGAAGTCCAATTCTCAATCTTGCTTTGTGTGGGCTCCTTCTGTTAAGGAGTGATCGATCAAAACCTGATCTTCATGTCACTAATGCAGTATGCAATGAGTATGACCTAATATGATGCTAATGAAGTGTAAAACATAATCCCATGCTTCCAGGAAAAATGAAAGGTAAATTTTGGGGTATTACAGCTGCCCCTATTCAATCAACTGGAAACCCGAAAGGAAGATAGCAACGACTTTCTCACTTTCGAGGTATCAAGTGATTGAATACGATAAAAGCTCGAAAATTTACACTGAAGTGAAAAAATGAAGTAACAATGCCTATCAGAATCGGCCAAGAGGTGGTATTGAAAAAGAATCCGTCTGGTACGGTGAGAGTCGGTCTGAACACCGAAACAAGGAATGTTAGCCTGAATACCAAAATAAATGGTAACACAGAAATAACCATGGCCTGAATGCCGCTCATCAATCTGAATACTGGAAATGACTTCGATCTGAGCATCGGACGATACTTGATTATCAAACATGGGTCTGAACACCGGGAAACTGGCCTGAATGCCACTTCGGTCTGAATACCGGAAAACTGGCCTGAATGCCACAAGTTGCATCGACCTGAATGTCGGAAACTTCTTCGATCTGAACATCAGAAAATTGGCCTGCATGCCACTTCGGTCTGAATACCAGAAAACTTAGCATGAATGCCACAAGTTGCGTCGACCTGAACGTCGGTAACTTCTATTTGAACATCGAAAAACTGGCCTGAATGCCACTTCGGTTTGAATACCGGAAACTTGGCATGAATGTCACAAGTTGCGTCGACCTGGACGTCGAAAACTTCTTCGATCTGAACATCGAAAAACTGGCCTGAATGCCACTTCGGTCTAAATACCGGAAACTTTCATGCCTGTCAGCATCGACAGAAATAGAGAAAATGATAATTGAGGCGGCACGTGGGCCAACGACCCCTGTTGGGAATAATAAAGGATAAGTCATTAACAAAATTCAGTCTGAGTACTGGAAACAAGCTTCTGGCTTATCACTTGGGATACCGAGAATGCCTTATGCTTTACATGCGTATGTTTGAATTTTTCAATGGCGTAATGCTCCATGAAAATGGAAATGCTACGTAATTTGGGAGGATGCAGTGCAATATGATTCTACATGCAGGGATGCGAAATGCTTGATTAGAGAGAACGCCAAGCTGAGGCAAGGAATTCTGCTGGGGAAATGATCACCATCTTCTGGACCCTGGCAAGGCTGTTGGAGATGCACAGCACAAAGAACTCTGTGGGGAAATGACCCGTCACACGGTGTTTTGGAAAATAACAAAATACCGAGGCTCTGACTGGGGAGAGAATGGCACTGAAAACTTGCTGCTGAGGAAAGCGACAGTGGTTCTGGCAACCATAATCTGCGAGAGACACGACTCAGCAAGGGAAGCAAACACTGATATAGTATCGAGATTCTACTTCAAGGAAAGAGACCATGGGTCTAGCGTCGAGATCATCGATCTGGCATCGAACTCTGAGGAGCAGCCGCTTCTATTGGGAAGATACAGTCTGGCACTGTTAACTCCGCTGGGGATATACAGTCAGACACTGTCAACTCCGCTGGGGATATACAGTCAGACACTGTCGACTCTACTGGTGAATGTATGATCTGAAACAAATGCTTGGGGAAGTACAACAGTGAGAGCCTGTTGGGGATTGAAGAATCCAACGCTCAGACCAGCTCTGTAGGGATAAGATACCAAATTCCAACTATTGAGGAAAACCATTCGCGATCATTTGATGGGGATCTTAAGGAAATGCCCCGAGTGTACCTGTTTTGAATAGACGATCCAAAGCACTTAAAATTTACAGTAATTTTAAATGTTTATTAAGCATGTACCTATAAAGCTCTTATGTTTCATGATGCAATGTTTATCAAAAATTCGGATGTCATTTTTGCAAACAAAATAGTAAAATGAAAATGAACACAGAGGTGTACTGAATAACATGATTTTTTTGATTGAGTGGCCTCTGAATAGGTATTTACATCAGGAAGCAATCCCTGGAAAGAGGTAATTGTACAACATATAAAAACAGAAATTAATCTAATGGCAATGTGAAATGGATTTCTATCGGGTTCCAATTCTGCTATGATTCGCTCGTCTTCTAGATCCTCCAGATGATCAACTTTCCGAAAAAGGTGATTGGATTGTTTCCTATCCTTCGGAAGTTTCCGGTTATCGACACAAGATAATATTCAGAACTACTCAGAATGCAGCCATTCGCTTAATCCCTAACTTTTGCCTGGATCGCCCTTTCGGGTTTTCAATCCACCAGGATACCCATTTTTGCCTAAGTTGCTCTTTCAGGTTTTCAACTTACCGAGTGTACAATCTTTTCATTTTTTAATCCCTAACTTTTGCCCGAACCTTTTTCATTTTCTTGGTTCGTCAGGATGCCCATTTTTTGCCTGGACAATTTTTTTTATTGTCCAGCGGGTCTATTTTATGCGAAGTATTTTTTAACTGCGTCTGAGTTCATAGGGGAAGTGAAGTTTTCACCATCCATAGTTGCAAGCATTAACGCTCCACCATCAAAAACGTTGGTGACAATATACGGTCCATCATAGTTAGGAGTCCACTTGCCCCTATGATCTGTCTGAGGAGGAAGGATCCTTTTCAACACCAAGTCTCCGACTTGGAAGCATCGAGGACGCACTTTCAGATCAAAGGCTCTCTTCATCCGACTCTGATACAACTGCCCATGACAAATGGCTTCCATTCGCTTCTCTTCGATAAGACTCAACTCATTGAACCTCGTCTGAATCCATTCAGCTTCGTCTAACTTGACATCCAGCAGGACTCTTAGAGAAGGAAACTCCACTTCAACAGGTAGGACTACTTCCATACCATACACAAGGGAGTAAGGGGTTGCCCCGGTCGATGTACGTACTGAAGTATGGTACCCATGTAAGGCGAAGGGTAGCATCTAATGCCAATCTCTATACGTAACGACCATCTTCTGCACAATCTTCTCTATGTTCTTATTTGCTGCCTCAACAGCACTGTTCATCTTAGAACGATAAGGGGAAGAGTTGTGATGTTGAATGTTGAAGTTCTTGCGCAACTCCTTCATCATTTTGTTATTGAGGTTAGAACCATTATCAGTAATTATTCTTTCGGGAATCCCATAACGACAAATGATTTCTTTCTTGATGAATCGGGCAACCACATGTCTGGTGACCTTCGCAAATGATGCTGCTTCGACTCACTTGGTGAAATAGTCGATGGAAACAAGGATGAAGCGATGCCCATTGGAAGCAGTCGGCTCAATCTTTCCAATCATATCAATGCCCCACATAGCAAACGACCACGGCGAAGACATCACATTCATAGGATTTGGCGGCACATGCACCTTATCAGCATAAATCTGGCATTTATGACACCTCCGAGCATATTTGAAACAATCAGATTCCATGGTCATCCAGTAATAACCCACTCTCAACAATTTCTTAGCCATTGTAACGTCCGCCGGCATGAGTACCGAAGGAGCCTTCATGAACTTCCTGCATTAACATGTTTGTTTCGTGTCTATCCACGCATCTGAGCAAAACCATGTCGAAGTTCCTCTTATAAAGCACATCGTCTTTGTTCAAGAAGAAACTGCCTGCCAATCTTCTCAAAGTCTTTCTATCATTGTTGGATGCCCCTGCAGGGTACTCTTGATTCTTCAGAAAGCACTTGATGTCGTGGTACCAGGGCTTGTCATCAACTACCTGTTTAGCAGTAAACACATACGCGGCCCTATCAAGGCGCATAACATCGATCCTGGGAGCATAGTTCCACCGAATCACCTTGATCATGGAGGACAGAGTAGCAAGAGCATCTGCCATCTGGTTCTCATCACGAGGTATATGATACAGCCTTACTGTTATGAAGAAAGTTAACAGTCTTCTCGTGTAGTCTCTGTAGGGGACCAGATTAGGCTGAAGAGTATTCCAATCACCATTCACTTGATTGATCACTAAAGCTGAATCTCCGAAGATGTCCAGAGTCTTGATTCTCAAATCAATGGCTTGCTCGATACCCAAGATACAGGCTTCATACTCAGCTTCATTATTGGTTCACTCAAAAGTCAGACGAGCGGTGAAAGGCATGTGGGCACCTTTCGGAGTGGTAATGACAGCACCAATTCCACTTCCTTTGGCATTGACGGCCTCATCAAACATTAAAGTCCACTTTTCATCTGGATCAGGTCCCTCCTCAACAACTGGCTCTTCACAGTCTTTCATCTTGAGGAACATGATGTCTTCATCCGGAAAATCAAACTTCATCGGCTCATAATCATCAATCGGTTGCTGAGCAAGATAGTCTAATAGATTACTCCCTTTGATGGCTTTCTGGGATGTATACTGGATGTCATACTCTGTCAGTACCATTTGCCAACGAGAAACCCTTCCGGTGAGAGCTGGCTTCTCAAATATATATTTGACTGGATCCATTTTGGAGATCAGTAAGGTCGTGTGAGTCAGCATGTATTGTCTCAATCGCTTAGCAGCCCATGCAAGTGCACAACATGTCTTTTCAAGCATTGAGTATCTCGACTCGCAATCTATGAATTTTTTACTCAAGTAGTAGATGGCATGCTCTTTCCTACCTGTCTCGTCGTGTTGATCGAGAATACAACCCATGGAATTATCAAGTACTGTCAAATACATAATCAGCGGTCTCCCTGGGTCTGGAGGCATAAGGATTGGAGGATTCTTCAAATACTCTTTTATCTTCTCGAAAGCCCTTTGGCAATCATCATTCCACCTGGTTGCCTGATCTTTTCTCAACAATTTGAATATTGGCTCACACGTGGCTGTTAGGTGAGAGACGAACCTTGCAATGTAGTTCAACCTTCCTAAGAAACCATGGACTTGTTTTTCTGTTCTTGGCTCAGGAATTTCTTGTATCGCTTTCACTTTTTCCGGATCCACCTCAATCCCTTTTTCACTAACAATAAAACCCAACAGTTTTCCAGATCTCACTCCGAAAGTGAACTTGTTCGGATTAAGCCTCAGCTTGAATTTCCTCAAACGCTCAAGCAGTTTCTACAAATTCACCAAATGTTCTTCTTCCGTCTGAGATTTGGAAATCATATCCTCAATATAAACCTCGATTTCATGATGAATCATATCATGGAAAAGAGTCACCATAGCTCGTTGATATGTTGCCCCAGCATTTTTCAGACCAGATGGCATCACCTTGTAACAGAAGGTGCCCCATGGGGTTATGAAAGTTGTCTTCTCCATGTCTTCTCCATGTCTTCGTTGCTCTTGAGAGACAGATTTTGAAGCTGAGTCCTGTCAGGTGCCATATCCGCATTATACTGATATTTCTTCACAAAGGCCTCAGCCAAGTCTCTCCAGCAGCGAATATAGGATGTGTCCAGCCTCATATACCACTCCAAGGATGCCCCAGCTAGGCTGTCCTGGAAGAAGTACATGAGCAGCTTCTCATCATCAGAATACGCGATCATCTTGCAGAAGTAAGCTTGTACATGAGTCTTTGAGTAAGAGTTGCCATTGTACTTATCAAACACGGGGACTTTAAATTTTGGCGAAACTCTCACGCCTGGGACCAGCTCCAAGTCAGCAACATCCACACCAAGAGCATTCTGCCCTTGCACAGCTTTCAACCTTTCTTCTAGTCTCCGAAACATAGGGTCCATACCATGGCCCATGCCAAAGTCCTCCTGAAGCAGGGGGAATTGATCCTCCTGATCATCATGGATGGGTTGTTGGCCAAGGTTGCCATGTGGGATTGGGATAGGCCCCGGTCCATTGGGTCCATTAGCCTCTCCAGCGGAAGGATCAGCCATAACCTCCGGTTGAGTAGTACAGGGATTCCTCTGTACCAACAATCTAATCTCCTGCTGTCCCTGAGCCACTCCTTGGACCACTTCCATGAACTGATTCATGCGAATCCTCATCTCAGCGAGCTCTGCTTGTAAACCTTCTATTGCTCTCTGTTGATTCCTTCGGGTACCGTATCGGTGAATGCCTGAGTCAGCTATCCTAATAATGGAATACCAAACAAGATGAGAACACTGTGGTGATACCTGTTATGCAAGACATGCTAATGAATATGCAAATGCAATGACATGTTTATCAATTTCAAAGGGTATTCTACCCCTTGATTCCAGTCTCACATTAGATAAACAGTGTAAGAAAACCCCGAATAGAATCAAGAAGAAGATATAAACCCCCAGGAATAGATAAACATGATGCATGCAATGCTTATGATTTAATTTTTATATCAGAGGAACTTTAGAGTCTTATTTGCAAATTTTGGAAATATTAAACGTTTATCACATACGGAAACATCACGTCAATTAATATTTGGAAATGTTTTTACGCCAAAGAAGTACAGTCTTGGTAACCAAATACAATACAAGAGAGAAGGAAAATGAACATCCTATGGATCCCTAGAAGCAATCGTCCAAAGCCCTCGAGACTGGAAGATAAGCTGCACAAAGCCTCTTCACCTCCCTCTCATAGGCTGCCTCCATATCTTCCTTCTCTTTGGCGAGTCGATCATACTTCCTCTTCCAAAACTTGGAAGACTGAGGAAGTAGAGAAGTCAATGCGTCATCAGGATCATCAATAACCTGGTGCTCAAGGAACTCTATCAAAGCATCCTTCTCTCTGATCTGCTTAAGCAACTCCTCTCGTTCACGGATCCAAGCACGCGAACGGTCTTCATCTCTCAACTCCTCTACTTCTTGGCTATGGAGGGTTGAAGGCCCAGCCACAACCAAAGGTGTGGGTCTTGGACACTCATAAGGCATGAGGTACTCGGAAGCTCTCCTCCTAAACCAAGAGGTATAGGGTTCCAAAGCGATAGAGTTCTTCGGACCTAGCTCATTCCTTCCTTTCTTATGGATCTTGCGCCAAGCGTGGACCATCCTGCCCTTCAAGCCTTGGGGATCTTTACCCTCCTGAAAGAACACACCCTCTAACAGAATTTTATTGGGTTTATCCTTTAGGGGGAACCCAAGCTGACGACGTGCCAAAATAGGGTTGTAGTTAATTCCACCGCATGTACCAAGAAGAGGTACATTGGAGAATTCACCACAAGAGTCGATAATCTGCACACCATCATATACATGGTTGTACCAAAAGATATCATCATTAGTGAGAGACATAAGTCTCGTGGACCACCATAGACATCCTTTGTTCTCCTTGAAGGCGAGCGTCTGAGGCAAGTGCGAAATAAACCACTTGTACAACAGAGGAAAATAGCACACAATGGTACCACCGCCCTTTGCATTCCTCATATGCAAAGAGAAATAAGTGTCACCCAACAGAGTAGGAACGAGATTAAGAGTAGAGAAGATCCTAATGGCATTCACATCCACAAACTTGTCGATCTTGGGGAATCACACTAGCCCATAGATGAGAAGTACAAATATGGCCTCAAAGGCATCCTCACTCATGGCCTTCCCAAACATAGTAGCTTGATCAATGAGGAAATCAAACGGGAGACCTTGAATTCCACCTTTGGTAGTCATATGAGCACCAATAATAGATTCATCTATACGCAACAGATCAACAATCTCTTGAGAAGAAGGAAATCTCTCCAAGCCACTGAACGGCAACAGGTCTAGGATAGGTATGCCCACAAGATAGGCATACTCCTCAAGTGTGGGCAAAATCTGGAAATCCGGAAAAGTGAAGCAACGGTACAAGGGATCATAGAACTGCACCAACACACTCATTAGACCTTCATCCACTTAAGTAGCCAGAATAGACAGAAGCTTCCTATGACGAGCCTTGAATTCCAAGGGATCTAATACATAGGATGTCAAACTCCTTAACTCTTTCAAGTCGGGTTGTCTGAAACTGTACTTCTTCGTATTCCTTCTTTGCTTATCCATGTCTGAAAATTTGCAAATAGACCTCTTAAGTTCCATGAAAAGTTTCTCATTGTTGATGATATGGATGTGTATGAATGCATCGATGCAATAATCACACTCAAGGATCAAGCAAATCACACCACACAAAGGTCATGGGATGGATCAAGTCATCCTTAATACCAATCATCCATTTTGGTGGATTATGGTTTACACCTTATCAACACCCAAGTTTCATTGATATTAAGGATACACAAGAACGGATCAACCACGAATCAAGGGTTTGTTGCGAGTCGCGAGCATGGAGTCTTGGTTAAGAACCACCCAAAGGGAGTGTACTATGGTTAAACCTGACAATCCTGTTCTATAAGAGGTTCCCATAGTCATCATCCCATCTTTCGGATATTATCGGAGAAACGACTACTCGTATTCCAAAAATATTCTCAAGAGAGACTCTTATGAGTGTAGTATCGTATAACAATCGTATCAAATCTTACACTTGAACGACTTTTGCACTACATCCTAAGAAAAGGCCAAGATAGGCTTGGTAAACTAAGGTCCTTGGCTTCTAAGGTCTATATTAGACAGAGTAATGTCTAACCACAACTACTTGTGTGACATTATTGATCCCAACATGACCTCCACCAAGTGAATGGGCTTGCAAGTCAACTTGCTAAGGAATAACTCCACACAAGTCAACAAGACTATGTCATTCTCCTATCCTAAGTGCGCTCGAGTTTGGGTATAGAACTCATCTCACAAAGATCACCAAGCATACAAGGAATTAATATTCAAGCAATTCAATCATTACATACAATACAGTAATCCCAAATTGCACAAAAATATGTCACAAAATAATATACAATTCAATACAACACAATATGAAAAGTAGGCAAAACCCACTAGGCAATTTTCCCCAGCAGAGTCGCCACTTTTCTGTAGCGGGGTATTTGTTACCATTAGCGATATTGACTAAATCCAAGGTAAACCATACAAGTCGAGTCACCACCGCACTTCTATTTATCCAAAGGAATGGTTAGAAAGCGAACAAAAACCTAAAAGTTTTATCGAATCAAAAACTAGTAAAAATGTCAGAGATCTGGGTAAGGGGGTTGGTTATGCAATGGGAAGGTTTTAAGCACCCAAAACATCCTAGGTACTCCTAGGGAGCCCTTTTCATAAGTTTTGTTCTAGTCTAAAGGGTGTAGGTATATCTAAAGTACTATTTCCTAAAAGGAAGGTTAAAAGAAAATGACTCGCAAGGATGTCGCATCCACTGCCTACGTATCTCATCTGAGTATGAGAATTAGAGTCTTCGTAGCTCGGCTACCTATGGGTTAAAGAGAAGTGTGCTCGGTAAGACGTCGCGTCTTATGCCTACGTATCTCATCTGGAATGAGAATCAGAGAAAAACGTAGTTCGGCTAACTAGGGGTTAAGGATTGCCATCTGAACATGGACTTACAAAAGAGGACACCAACTGTGTCAAAGGAGGGTGGGCAGTGTGTTCAACGTCCTAGCAGTAGGTGTCGCAGCTCGCTGAATCGAGTCTTAGGCAGTTACCTCTTTGCAATAGAACGGACTGACATGCCACAAGATCGGAGACGCACGGGAGGTTTTAAAGTGGGGAAGCTCTGCTCTAGAGTTGTCATGCAATATGGACCTATGTGTCAGGATTTACAGAAGGGAACATCTACCTAATGTTAGCATGCAAAGAATGAGGGAATTCTACCTATGTTATCATACAAAGGGTTCTACCTAATGGGTGCTACCTAAATGGGACAAGAGTCGACGGATGGAGCGCGGAGAGGAGTTACGGATAAGGGTAGATGGCGATGCCGGAGGTAATAGACTTACAGGTAGATGGCGATGCCTGAGGCAATCGACTTACAAGAGGATGGATGAATGTGTGTTGGTTATGTTAAGTTTTGAAAATGATTACTCGACGTTGGATCGAGCTTTTGATCTTATTTTAAAATGGTTATCGGACGTTCGTTTTAATTCTTGTATTAACAGGTGACTAAAGAAATAAATATTATACACTTTATGGGAGAGGGGTACATTTGTTATGAATGGGGATTGTCCATGGCAAACAAACAATAAGAATATATGCCTCATACATCATACAAGTAGGCAACAATTATCAATCAGATCGGATAAATAAACAATATATAATCAAACCAAATAATCAAATAATGGATCATTTAAACAATGCATGGGAGTATGAACATGTTAAATAATCAAGCAATAGAAAGCATGAATGAGAGAAACAAGTATAAAAGATAACAGATGAATCAAACAGGTGAAAATATGCACACGGAGGGTCCACTGAATAATTTAATCAGGACATGAGGTAAGGACCAAATAAAATCAAGGTAAAAGGCCTCTAATACATGGCATATGAGATGAATGAGGGAGGATCAAAAGATCTCTTCAATTGCCATAAGCAATCTCTAAGTCAAACATCGATCATAAAGAAGTCAACTGAAAATTCAAGTCAACTTAAAAAATAACAAATAAATAGCAAATTAATTAAGAAAATTATGAAAAATTAAACTGAATAAGGTGGTGTCAGGACATCATCATCCCCCAAAAATATTTTAAAAATAATGAAAATTGGCACGTGAATTATTTAAAACAAAACATAGGTCAAACCAAAAGTCAATTAATAAGACTAGGTTAGAAATAAATCAAGAATAAATAGTAAATTAATATATAAAAATATGAAAAATTAAACTAAATAAGGTGGGGTTAGGACATCATCATCCCCCAAAAAGATTTTAAAAATAATGAAAATTGGCACGTGAATTAATTAAAACAAAACATAGGTCAAATTAAAAGTCCACCAACCAAACTAGGTGAAAAATAAATCCAAAATAAATTAAAAATGTGAAATAAAATTCCAAGAAAAGGTCAGGTTGACCATGAGATAGTGGTCAACCTTCATCCCAAAAATAAAATGCTAACAATAATTTTAAGTCATAAAAATAAAATCAATAAAAAAAGTGTGTTAAAATGGACCATTTAGAAATAATAATTAAAATAAAATATTAATATTAAAAAATACGAAAATAAAAATTATATAAAATTAAATATAACGTTAAGAAAAGTGAAAAATATTTTTGGGTAATTTTATGGACGAAGAAAATATTTTAAATAAGAAAAAGAAATATGAAAATGGAAGGATTAATGGTGATGAACATGGTAAGCAAGCGTAGATATATCAAAACATGGCCATGGAAGAGATGATTACCTAATGGAAAATAGAAGTGGAATGGAATCTGATATGTGATGAAGCTTGGGCTCCTTGCCATGAAATTCCAATGCTCCTTTAGGGTTAGGGTTTCAGCTTCTTAAATAGGGTGGATTAGGTGTTCTCATGGGCTTTTTAAGAGGTGATTTATCCATAAGAATAAAAGTGTGAAGTGAGGTGTAAAATGTTGTTATTTTGGGCCAAACTTAAGTGAGTGGATGTCCAATGCATGGAAAAAATAGGGAAAAAAACGTGACTTGTTTGTGCAGCATGCTTAGAAAATCTGATTGGATCAGTCAGGCCCAAAATCTGCCTAGAAAATCAAGTCATGGTGCTCACTTTAAATGAATGTATCTCTCAAATCATGAATCCAAATGAGATGATTCCAAAATTATGTGAAATATGACATGGCAAGGTACAATTGTTGTGAAGAATGTATTTTCAAATAATGGCTTGAAGTGCAAGAAAACTGGCCAAGAAGTCTTGACAAATTTTGAAGATTTTGGACTTAGAAATTTTTCTAAGTGTCCTAAAAAAATGTCTCACTTTGACTAAGCACAACTTTCTCAATTCTAATCCAAATGGAGCAAACTTTATATATCTAGAAAGCTTGGAACAAGAGGAACAACTTTCATGTTGGAGTAATTTTCAAATGGAGCTTTTATCTTGACGCAAAATGGGCTTAAAGTGAGTGCAACGATCATGAAAACTTGCCCTAAATGGAAAGTCAACCATTTCCAAATTAAGTAACTTTTCCAATTCCTGATTAAATGATGAATCCATGATACAACCTTGATCAAATTTCACATGTAGGATCCCATAGGCATGGATTTTGAGATTCCACTCTCAAAATGTCAGGAGTTGACTTTTCTGGCCCCACAGTTGACTTTTCCCAAATTGTCTGATTCCCGATTCCATTGATCAATTGAAGCACTTCTAGCTTAAATAAAGAGCTGATTTTTTGTATGCAGACCCTTGTGGACATATGGAGGGCCATGGAAAAGAGTTTAACCCAAAGAATCAGAAATAAACTGATTTTATACCAAACCCTAGTTTTAGGGCAAAATGATCAGGAACTGATTGCACTGATTGCTAATGGATCTTTCTGAGATAATTGTGAATCTTCCTAGGCCAAGATGCATCTCTAATAATGACATAGATGAGCTCCTCTACTTCCAACCAAACATTGCCTGTTGCAGGTAGCCATGAAACCCTAATTTCTGATTAAATCCAAATGAACACTCTGATAGCTTTGAATCTTTCACTGATGAACTGAGAACCATAATAAGATACTTACACCCCCATGAGACCCTTGAGACTTGTATACTTAGAAAATGAAGTCCAATTCTCAATCTTGCTTTGTGTGGGCTCCTTCTGTTAAGGAGTGATCGATCAAAACCTGATCTTCATGTCACTAATGCAGTATGCAATGAGTATGACCTAATATGATGCTAATGAAGTGTAAAACATAATCCCATGCTTCCAGGAAAAATGAAGGGTAAATTTTGGGGTATTACAGCGAGTTCAAGATTGCACACCATAATTCTTCTCCCTACAGACCCAAGATGAATGGGGTTGTTGAAGTTGCTAACAATAACATCAAGAAGATTATTCAGAAGATGGTTGTTATGTACGAAGATTGGCATGAGATGCTGCCATTTTCTTTGCATGGTTATTGTACATCTGTCCGCACTTCAACAGGGGCAACCCCTTTCTCCCTTTTATATGGCATGGAGGTTGTGCTCCCCGCGAAGGTTGAGATCCCATCAATGTGAGTCTTGATGGAAGCCAAGTTGACTGAGGCTGAATGGGTTCAGAGTCGTTATGACCAACTGAACTTGATTGAAGAGAAGAGATTAATTGCCATGTGCCATGGTGAGTTATATCAGAAAAGGATGAAGAAAGCCTTTGATAAGAAGGTCAAGCCTCGTGTGTTCCGAGAAGGTGACCTCGTGCTCAAGAGAGTCTTGTCTTTCGCGCCCGATTCCAGGGGCAAGTGGACTCCAAACTATGAAGGTCAATATGTTATTAAGAGAGCCTTTTCTAGGCGGTGCTTTGATGCTTACAACTATGGATGGGGAGGATTTCACTCGTCCTGTGAATTCAGATGCAGTCAAGAAATACTTCGCCTAAAATAAAAACAGAATAGCTCGCTAAGTTGAAAACCCGAAAGGGCGACTTAGGCAAAAATGAGCGTCTCGGTGGATTGAAAACCCGAAAGGGCGATCCAGGCAAAAGTTAGAGACATGAAAAAATGTATATATATCCTGCTAGATTGAGTACCTCACCCTGGGGCAATCTAGGCAAAAATTAAGGATTTGGCAAGTAACTGCATCCTGACAAGACTTTGTTCTATAGCTGTCTTCTGTCAAAGATTCTCGCTCAGTGAACGTCAACTGAAGCTTCAAATGCATCGGATTCAGAGTTGGTGGAAAAATGGTCATTATGTTCAATGTAGCCTTTTTCCAATATATATCACCAATTTCAAATTTGTAAAGATCCATGGAGTCTCGCCATTTACAGACTACCATTCCATTAAATAAATTTGAGCCTTTATCCAATTCTTGGCACTCTTATTTGTTTCTGTTTAACAAATGTTTGTATGTTTTAATTGATAAATATCGTTGTTGTAAACAAATAAAGCTTTTATAAACTGTTTTTAAACAAAGTGAACATTCACAATGACTGAAAGGATGAATGGAATGTCTTCAGTGGTCTCCCAAGGATAGTATGATCTCCCAAAGGGTAAGACATTTGTTCATATTCTGGCATGTTTGTATCCTCTTCATCATCTTTCAGGTTGTCTCCCCAGCGAGTGCAGAAAGAATAAACATTATCAACTCCCCAGAGAGTCTGGAGTTTTGGCCTCGATCTTTTAGAGATGTGTATAGCTCTATATCAGGCACTAGCATTTGTGTTTTATCAATTATATGGTTGTCATCCCTTGTGTGGACTGACCTAAAATCCCTTATAAATTGATAAAAGTTGATGTGCTATCTATTCAAGAGGAAGTTTGTCTTTCCCCAGTACGAGTAGAAGTCCTCAGTGGAGTAGGCATGTGTTCCCTGCAAATCTATCTTTCAGATATCTCATCAGCAGTAGTGGCCTAGAGCAGTTGGTGAAGGGTTTGTTCCTCTTTTCACCCCAAGTATGGCACATGTTGACAAAGGATTCGTTTCCGTTTCCCTCAGCTAGGGCAGTCTCCTTTGAGTTTGCCTATATCTCATCCTCAGTAGGGTTGTTGACAGCTTATCCCCAGTGGAGTTGCCTGATCCGAGCGTGATAATTTGTATCCCCTCCAAGTCTGAGATATCTTTCAGTATTGAGGGATTTTGAGGAAGAAGTGTTGTTTCCTTCCCCAACGGAGCAAATTTTTCCTTCTCCCGTTAGCAGAGATGTCTCTTCAGTAGTTAGAAAAGAATGCTTGATTGATGTGTACCTGTTTGGTGGTTCTTCCCCAAGGAATCTCACATCATCCCCTGATAAGATCCCCAGTAGAGTTCTTCTATGACAAATCTTATTGATATCTTTGCATGTTCCCTAGCTGAGACTTTGCCTCTCCCCAGCGGTGTTCTATGTCTCCTAGTATTTGGTTATCCCCATCAGAATGGATTTCTCATGTGGGCCTGGCTTTTCCCTTTTGAGATGTTATACCAGATGTCCGTTCGTGGCTTTTGAACATGTTTGTGTTAGATATGTATGCTTTGATAGCATTAATCATACACGAATCTTGCATATACATGCATAATCATAGCATTCAGATATCTATGTTGCATTCCTTGCCATATATCTTTGCTTGTTATCTCCTGCTATTGGTGAAATGTTCTTCCCCAAGCAGATGTTTGTGTCTGATCTCTCCATATAGAGACAACCCCATATGCATAAAGTGTCTATCTTTCCTTCTATATTCCCCACTGAGTTATGTCCTCGTGGATGATTATTGTATCAGTTTCCTCCCTCAGTTGTGTATTGGGATGGAATTACTCCCCTGAGTTATATCCTCATAGGGTTGAGTCTTGTTTAATTGTGTCTCTCTAGTTTGTTCCTAGATTGACTTTCCTTTCTTGTTATTCCCCTGCAGTTTCTTGTGGTTTAGTTGTTCAGTTGCTTAGTAACCAGTAATTGTTCATCTTTTTCCCCAACGAACTTTGTGGTCTTCTACCCAGTAACCAGTAGTTGTAAGTCCTATTTCTGTGGTTTTCTACCCAGTAACCGGTAGATGTAATCCCCTCTTTGTTGGTTATCTTTATCCAATATTTGGTATTGATATTCCTTCGTTTTGAGTATACCACCCAATAACCGGTGATATATCTCTTGGATAATTTCTTTTGTCAAGCAATTTATCCCCTGCGAGTCATCTTTCAATTACCCTTGTTTGGTAATGATTGTTTCTCCTTCCGATTGGTCATCATTTTATACCCAGTAATCGGTATCCCGATGTCCTTTCTTCTCGGTCGATTTATCCTTTATTAACCCAGTAACCGGTTGTGGATAATCTTCCATGTGAGTATGTTATCTACGTTCTGACGGTAATAGATGATATATCTCATGCACTCTTAAGTCGAAGTCTTTTTCTTCCCTAGTTGAGTAAGATTCGTATTTCCTTGTGAAACCAAATATCCATCCTGTAAGTCGAGTTTGCTTTTTCAGCCCTCCTTTCGATGATGAGTGTCTTGGATTTATCCCCAATTCACGCCTGGTTGGTCACCTATTATATGCCCAGTAACCAGTATCCCTGGTGTTCCTTCCTTCTGCTCCCTATTATGACTTTTTGTCCCCTGTGGAGTCAGATTTTCCTAAATTGAGATGTGCCTTTTGGGTCCTCCTCAGATGTTTCGGATGATTGATATCTCTCACCCTTATACTGTTCTTAGATACTCTTTCTCCCTGAGCATGTTTATCTCTCACCCTTATACCGGTGTTTGGATAACATGTCTCTCTTTGAGTTTATTACCCAGTAACCGATAATACCTCATTGTTTCTTCCTCACTTGAGTTCTTTGTGAACATTCCCATCTGAGTCCGGATTTTTATCCGAAGTATCCTTTACGGATAGTTTTGCTGTATTGGCATATTCCCGAATACATGCATCTTTGCGTCAGCTCAAGTCTTTCCATTGATTTATTTTCGTGGAATCCCTTTGTGTCTCTCAGCAAGTTTTCAAGTCGTAACCTGCTCACGCATTTTTACCCTATTTTCCCCAAAGTCTCTTTCTCCCTAGTGAGTGTGTTACTCCTATGGAGTTTTCAATTTCTCCCGATTTCTTTTCCTTTGTGGTAATTATTCACCATGAAGATTTTATCTTTTCATGCATACATTTGCATCACGAGGTCTCTTAGGGACCAAAATTTGTCTCTTTGTTATTATTTAAGCCCATTCTACCTCGTCGAGACAAAGATTTTAACCTTCATATCTCCGGCTAGAATGACCTTAAATAGGGGCATCTGTAAGACCCTAATTTTAACTCTAAGATCCCTTATGGCATCATATCATTTGCTCATTGCATTGCCTCAAGGATCATAGCATGTGTGGCTCCTTTACCCTGGGGGTGGGACTTGTGTGAGTTGATTTGAGACCACCAAGCATGTTTGTATTGTATATTATTGGTTTTCTTATTTTTTTTACTAACCAAAAGCACAAAAATATGTCACTAACTCTTTTTGTTTTGAAGCTCAAGTGATCATGTGTGCCCTTGCTCCTAGGAGAATCCTAAGCTCAATGAAGTGGCTAGATGAAGATGAAGCAAGCATGACAATGGTCCACAAAGTTCCTAATCATCATATATGTCTCCCAAGTATCTCAATTTGCCAATTTGATCAAGATAACCCAAAGGACTTGAGGATTGTTTCCCGAGGAAACCCTAATTCAACTGTGCATTGACTATGCCTTGCTCATGAAGCAACCTCAACCTATGATCAAATTAAATCAAGGGAAGTTCTTTAATTAATTATTTTATGCATATAAGAGCCTATGTGAGTATCCTCAATCATTCATTCATCAAGATTTGAAGTTTGGCCTTGAGAAGTTGACCAGTCAAGTCATCTGACTAAACTGAGGATCACTGAGACACAACTTGTGATGTGTTTGTCAAATGAAGATGACTCCAAGGGAAAACATGTTCTTAAGAACCGTATGAACAACTTTCATGTTCATCAAAAATCCATTTTAAACTTGGAAGGTCATCATTCATTTCAAAACATTATAGGTCATTTTGACTGAAACCCTAATTTTGGGTCAACTTCCCAAGGACCTAACTTCCTTATTTTTTATGATTTTGAGGTGAGACAAATTGCATTGGAAAGCTTAATATGTCTACTTCAGTAACGGGACGCCCGTTAATCTGAATTCCTTGATTCACATTGTACCTTCCGCCAATACCATTTCCAACATTCCCTGTGTTGCCAACATTACCCGGGTTTCCATCAGCATTTGCGTTACCCGCGTTACCAGTGTTCACAGGGTTCTCAGCGTTCCCAGGGTTACCAGGGTTTCCCTCAGCATTTGGTATCTCCACCTCCAGACCGGGTCTCGGTTGCTCAACCAATTCCCTCAGCTTTTCCTGGCCTTCTGCCATACCAGTCATCAATGTCATGAACTGATACATCCTTTCACGCATATCAGCCAGCTCTTTCTGTACTTGGTCCATCGCTAGCTGTGGACGATTTTCCTTTGTCGGGTACCTATGAACTCGCTTGGGACCAATACTGTCTGAAACAGGGAACAAACATTAGACACTACGGTGACACCTGTAAAACAAACAAGGGTTAGTATGCATGGTATGCGATGCACTGCTTATTCAATTTTAAGGCCCCCCCTTAAAAAGGGAATACCCTGCAAATGAATAAGCATGAGATGTTGGATGCAAATATGCAGATGATGTTATGCAATGCAAAGGCATGTGAAATTCTGGTGTAGTCAGAGTTTAGATGTTCTACTCCAAGTAATGACATCTGATCTAACATTGTTACTAATATAGCAAGACAGTTATACAAATTAAAATCTAGTACTGATATGCATACATTCACAGATGTCCCGACATCTGCTACTATATCACCATAGAGTGGAAGAACACCCAGTTCTGTCCATCTGGTACAAAGGCACAGCAGAGATCAAACATAACACTTACTTCTGTTGAGCCTGCATAGTTATCAGCATGATGTCTCAACATTGATTTGAACATCAGCTGTTACAGCATTACAGTTTGACCTTATTTTATAACCGACAGAGTTATAACGTCCAGAAGGTAAAAACACAAGTAATTGTTAACCCAGTTCGGTGCAACATCACCTACGTCTGGGGGCTAACAAGCCAGGAAGAAGATCCACTATCAGTAGTATTAATTCAAAGCTAAACTCACCCGTTTACAACTCTTCACTTAATCCCTACCCAATGCAATCTATACCTAGGAACTCCTAGATAGAAACCTCCACTTTCCATTCCTATCACTACAATCACAATGTAATGGTAAACGACTTGAACTTGCTTCACAGCTTCATTCAAGACCATAATCACTCTTGCCTACAGGCTTTGAGTTACAAATACTCTCAGCTTTGAACACTGAGAAACACATGGTAACCTTCCCGCAGATTGGGAGGTTTACCTCACACACACCCCTAAATTTTCATTCTAAGAGGCTTACAAATACTAGGTTACAAAGTGCTATTTATAACCTAATCACCCAACTGGATTTGGGCCTTCAGAAAATCGCAGCAACTTGTTCTTTGCTGTTACAAAGTCAGCAGAAACTTTCTGCTACAAACAAGGTCTTCAATCCTAAAATCTCTCCATATATATCTCCTTATTTTAAGCCTATATATATTCCAAGACCTCCACAAATAATGCCACATAGGATTCTAACTAATTTCCAGATATTAGTGTGCTAACAAATAGGCTATTTGTTAGGTTCCTTAATTGTAGCTTGGTTGTTGGTTTCCTGGATTTTAGCCTGAGAAAAATGCTGAAACAGAAAAACTAAACAACCTACAATATAGCATATGCTGTCAGGAATGAATGTCACAACATTCAGCTTGACATCAAGGACCATATGCTAAGTCTGTTTTTCCTGAAAACAGACTGTACATAATTTGCTGAACTGTACATGACCAACCTGTCCATTCTACAGTAGCAGCTTACAATAATAAATGTCAAGGCATCCAATTTGACATTTACACATTTAGCCTTAAGTCAGTTCTGTTTTCCTCTTGAAGAACAGACTCATAAACATACTGAAGTGTAGCAGAACTTCACTCTGTTTATTGTTCAGTATATGCTGTCAATGATGAATGTCATAACATCCAGTTTGACATTCAGACAGTAGGCCTTATGCCAGGTCTGGTATTTCCTTGATAACCAGACTGGAAATAAACACTGAGTTCTAACAGAACACCAACTGTTCTATTCCTCAGTATTTGCTGACAGGGATGAATGTCACCACATCCAATTTGACATTCAACAAATCCTGTATTAGCTAATCCTGCAATAAACTACTCAAGTGTGTCATGACATCAGTCATGACATCAGAGTACAGTTAGATATTCTAACCTACAATGCAGTCACACCTTCACACCATGTCATGACATCAATCAAGACATTAGAATCCAGCTAGTGTTTTACCATATAATGCAGCCAATTAAACACCTACAAACTCCCCCTTTGGCAAATATTTGGCTAAAACACTTTGATCCCCATAACAGAGTTCATAGCAGCGGAATCACACACCTAGCAGGAAATAATACTAGCTAATACACTCAGAGTGGCAGCACACTCACACATATGGAAGTTAAATAAAAACTTCACAAAGCAGCACACATCAGCTGCTGCAGGGGGGGAATCTTCGAATCTGTCAAAAACGTCTGTTTTCACAGACCAATCTGTTGTCTGGGGTATCACCTGTTACTCCCCCTTTTTGTCAAAAATGTTGCCAAAGTCAACAACATAAACAAAAAAAATGACAGACTTACAGACTTGGTTTTACTTCACAGTTTCAACCAAGTTAGTACCCACTTGATCTTTACTGTAGGTACAGCCATATCAGATTCCAAGACTTTGAGTCTGACATCTTGATCCACTCCTGCATGAACACTTTCTTGAACTCCAGCAGGCACATAAGATATCTTATGTTAAGACATCACATATGACATCTTGTGAATACTCTGTCCTTTTTGTTAGCAAGGCAAACTATCAGCAGTTTAAACCACATAATAGTAGTTTAATCAGCAGCAGGAGTAAAAACAATTACTAGTTATGGCTACTAGTAATACACACTTGCACAAGGGTACTTCTCCTCCCCCTAAATCTTTGCAACAATCAGAATTACTAGTTATGGATGCAACTAGTAAGACACACAAATGTAAAATGCACAAGGATACTTCTTCTCCCCCTAAATCTGTAACTCCAGCACCTGTACCAGCCAGAATGTCCTACTGGCATCTGCCTCCATATTTCCTTATGACTGTAAGTTTCAGAAGGAAATAAAAATATTGTCCAAGGCAATGTCATGACATCCGGTCAGACATTCTTCTGCTCACTCAGCCTTGACACATACCACATCATCCCACTAGCTAACAGGTTTCCAAACCTTGTTATCTGAGAACACATAGACCACAAGCTTGATGATTACTTGCAGTGCAAGGACAAAACTCCCCCTGTCATGAACAACCTACTCTCCTCTTGAAACTGGGAGATCACACATGATCATATCCAACATCCCAAGGTTGGACCTTCACATACTTCCTGATTCAAAGAGAACCCAGACCACTTGATGAATGGAAAACATAAGACGCATCTTCATGTCTTCAAGAGCACACCCTCTGTTCAACCCTCTTGGCTGAACACATCCATACTCTGTGTCAATCTCTCTTCTAACCAAAACAGAAAACCACTTCACAAAATGTTCTAACATTAGTTAGGACATCCTCACAACATAACAGGGCACACCAGCTTAGTCCAAAAGAGCCAGACACAAATTGGGACACATACATTCTCATCCCATTACAAGAGATAATCTTCCATAGATAGCTTAGAACTCCTACCACAAGCTCCAAGAGATGAATAGAGAGACATCTCCTTTTGTCTTCAACTTACTATTTTTCTGCTCAAAAGTAATTTGTCTCAGACTTTCCTCAAGAATAATCAACTGCCATATGTTGATTATCTTGATCCTTCGAACTCACTTCTGAGATAGACCAAATGCCACTGGTTGATTACCTCCTTCATGAGTCCTCATATGAAAAAGTCAAATGCCACTTTTTGACCTCTCCAAGATTATCAGACTTCTCCTAAAGATGTTCTAACCTTCCAAGTGAGATTTGAACTTCAAGCTTTTTGAAGTGTCCAATCTACAACCCTGTAGACCCTTCTATCTCAAGTTGATGTGCCACTTCACCAACTAAGAATCTGATGTTGAACCAAATGTCACAACATTGTGTTTTGACATCCAGCTGTTGAATTCAGCTCCTTCTTCTGCCACTTGAAAGAATTTCCTCCCTTCACAGAACAAGAGTTCAATGTTCTTATAGACTTGATTGTGGAACCAAGTTTGAGTAAACAACCTCCATCCTGCAGGTTTGCAGTTAAGTCATCCAAGTTCACACCTTGATGAATCCTTGCTTCTTCTCCAAAGACATCAGACACTCTGGTGCATGAGTCTTCAGAAGGACCAGTTAGAGACTAACCCTTCAGCTATACCAAGGATTCCACGTCCTAAGGCAAGGTTGTTTCCATGATGTCAAGAATGCTGCCACTTGTTCTTGACTCCACAGTGTGCATAAGCTAATGCACTTCCTTACCTAGATCAGAAATAAACTGATCCAAGTAACCACCATCAAGACTATGATGTCTTCTTCTTCTTGTACATACCAAGGCTGAACATGTTTCTTGCCAGGAAACCTTTTCAGAGATCATATGCTTTTGCTGCCACCAAAGAGATAGATCATAAGCCAATGTACTATCCTTCCTGTGATTCTGCACAGGGTCTTGAAGAAGTGATGTTCCAACATCTTTAAGAACATCAGTTATCTTGAGCTCCAAGGATAATCAATTAAACACTTGTACTTAGCACAAGTAGACATTGATCTTAAATCCTTTCCCAATTATCCTTTCAGATACTTCCACCATAAGACTACTTTGAAAGTACTCTTCTTGTGTCAACATCTTTTGCTTGCAAGCACCTCGACAATTTTGAAAGTCTTCCCAGATTAAATTCACCCTTAGGAATAAGAGAGATGAATTCTTCCTTGCAAATGTGTCACACAACCACCAGAACCCATGTGACACAGGTCAACAGCCAACCAGACCCTAGGCTGACCAGACTTGAGGAGGTTAGCCAAAACTCCCCCTCAACTTAACAATCATGGAAACTCCACACCAATAACCATGCATTGTATATAAATGTCTCAACCTGACATACACCATCCCTACCAGTGGCAACTAACTCTATGAGTTATACCTATACATACTCCAATCACACCAATCAGACTCCAGCTGACCATAAGTACTAGTGATACAAAACAGCACCAGTCAATGGTAAATATGCATTGCTAGAGCATACTACCTCAACTAACCTCTGAATCTTCATATTCTCATTCCTCGAAAGAACTGCCACTTCTGAAACGTGGTGTTTGAATAACAAGATTCATGGTTCCAATCCTCTTAAATGGTATAGCAATCAGGTTATCCCATTAATGACTACTAACATCCAGGGGACTTGTCTTCCAACACGACATAGTACTTCAGGGAACAGCTATCCAACCCTGATCAATCAACAGGAATATGCCAAACAGCAGGAGATTGCACAATGTCACATCTCAACCAGCTCAACTTCTAGAGATCAGACTTCTAAAGGTGATCTTCTTGAGCACACACACAGTTGACCCTACCCTTGTCAACTTAGCACACACAGATGTCTCCTCTTCCAGGTCAGGAGTAGGTTCCAAACAGAAGTATCCCTTTGTTTGATACCTAAAAACATCTGCTCTTCAACCAGTAGCTGCATACTTGTTGAACAACATGTTCTAACATCGCATAGAACATTAGTTCCACCTCCTTGGAACAAACCTTCCTTGAAGGTCTTCAAGGTCTTCATACACCCTACTCAGGTGAGTAAAAGAATCAGTGATTAAGTGATTCTTACCATCCTGAAGTGAGAACGTCATGATGAGTGGACTTGAGGAGACTCAAGTATCTTTGACATCTTCAGTAGATTATGATGAGATCTTAAATACAGCAGCCTTTCATCCACATGAGGGGAAACAACATCAGAGTTTGAGTTTTGCCAGGTATTATGCAGCGGAAATCATAATACAACTCAACCTATGAACACACACTTCACCAGATCAGCCTCCAAGACCATACCAAGTTTGAATGTGATTCAATACTGGCACAGCTGTCCCACACACAGGCCAATTGCCACCCTCCAGAGACAGGTACACACCATTCCTGTCATGAACAGTCCATCCACCTACTTCAAGGGACCATTCAGGGAAATTACAGAACCTTTCACAGGTTCCAGCATCAGTACTAACATAACTCCTTGCAAGATACCAGAAAGTATCACCCATGGATCTCATCCAGAAGCAGAACAGGATGCCTGCTCTGATACCAATTGAAATTCTGGTGTAGTCAGAGTTTAGATGTTCTACTCCAAGTAATGACATTTGATCTAACATTGTTACTAATATAGCAAGACAGTTATACAAATTAAAATCTAGTACTGATATGCACACATTCACAGATGTCCCGACATCTGCTACTATATCACCATAGAGTGGAAGAACACCCAGTTTTGTCCATCTGGTACAAAGACACAGCAGAGATCAAACATAGCACTTACTTCTGTTGAGCCTGCATAGTTATCAGCATGATGTCTCAACATTGATTTGAACATCAGCTGTTACAGCATTACAGTTTGACCTTATTTTATAACCGACAGAGTTATAACGTGCAGAAGGTAAAAACACAAGTAATTGTTAACCCAGTTCGGTGCAACATCACCTACGTCTGGGGGCTACCAAGCCAGGAAGAAGATCCACTATCAGTAGTATTAATTCAAAGCTAAACTCACCCGTTTACAACTCTTCACTTAATCCCTACCCAATGCAATCTATACCTAGGAACTCCTAGATAGAAACCTCCAGTTTCCATTCCTGTCACTACAATCACAATGTAATGGTAAACGACTTGAACTTGCTTCACAACTTCATTCAAGACCATAATCACTCTTGCCTACAGGCTTTGAGTTACAAATACTCTCAGTTTTGAACACTGAGAAACACATGGTAACCTTCCCACAGATTGGGAGGTTTACCTCACACACACCCTTAAATTTTCATTCTAAGAGGCTTACAAATACTAGGTTACAAAGTGCTATTTATAACCTAATCACCCAACTGGATTTGGGCCTTCAGAAAATCGCAGCAACTTGTTCTTTGCTGTTACAAAGTCAGCAGAAACTTTCTGCTACAAACAAGGTCTTCAATCCTAAAATCTCTCCATATATATCTCCTTATTTTAAGCCTATATATATTCCAAGACCTCCACAAATAATGCCACATAGGATTCTAACTAATTTCCAGATATTAGTATGCTAACAAATAGGCTATTTGTTAGGTTCCTTAATTGTAGCTTGGTTGTTGGTTTCCTGGATTTTAGCCTGAGAAAAATGCTGAAACAAAAAAACTAAACAACCTACAATATAGCATATGCTGTCAGGAATGAATGTCACAACATTCAGCTTGACATCAAGGACCATATGCTAAGTCTGTTTTTCCTGAAAACAAACTGTACATAATTTGCTGAACTGTACAGGACCAACCTGTCCATTCTACAGTTGCAGCTTACAATAATAAATGTCAAGGCATCCAATTTGACATTTACACATTTAGCCTTAAGTCAGTTCTGTTTTCCTCTTGAAGAACAGACTCAGAAACATACTGAAGTGTAGCAGAACTTCACTCTGTTTATTGTTCAGTATATGCTGTCAATGATGAATGTCATAACATCCAGTTTGACATTCAGACAGTAGGCCTTATGCCAGGTCTGGTATTTCCTTGATAACCAGACTGGAAATAAACACTGAGTTCTAACAGAACACCAACTATTCTATTCCTCAGTATTTGCTGACAGGGATGAATGTCACCACATCCAATTTGACATTCAACAAATCCTGTATTAGCTAATCCTGCAGTAAACTACTCAAGTGTGTCATGACATCAGTCATGACATCAGAGTACAGTTAGATATTCTAACCTACAATGCAGTCACACCTTCACACCATGTCATGACATCAGCCAAGACATTAGAATCCAGCTAGTGTTTTACCATATAATGCAGCCAATTAAACACCTACAGCATGTCAATCAGAATTGATGGATCCGCTTGAACATCTGTCAGGTTGCACTGCCTGGAGAGAAATTCACTGAGGAATATAATACAAGACCAAAACTCTGCTCCAGAAAACCGGGTTGGTTGGAGGTTAAGGTTTCCTAAATTTAGCCCGCCCCTCACTGGTAGGTTCTAAGAACAGAAGTTCGTCAGCTTCAGCCCTTCAGTCGCGAATAATACGTTTACCACTGAAGGTTTGGTATTATTACGGGACAAAAGACCTCCATTGACTCCCCTCAACAGGACATCCTAATAGCAAGTTCCCAGTCTCGGGATCCTCAGATTGAGCAGCGAGAATTCGCCCACCAGAGCTAACATAATCACGTCTCGGAGGAGAGGCCTCGACTGAGTTCTTGGGAAATGGTCACCAGAGTCGACGATTTCTAGAGGAACATCCTGCCGTTACGGAACACCCGTAAGACATAATATATCCAAAAGAAACCTTGTCTGGGTGTGGTTCTTCACGAACGACTTAACGTAGCAACACGCCACGCAAGCCTCATGATTATCCACTCTAAAACCTATGTGTACACTCAAGCCTGGGTAATGGGCTTATCTCTCATAGAACACCCCATCCCAACAAACAAACAAACAGATCCAACAGATACAACAGATGCATGCAAGCAGGTAAGCAAATAAAGGTACAAAAGCATGAACATCCAATAAACAAGAAATCACACAAGCTAGGAGGGACTCGCTTAGGGAAGATGGACCAGCAAGAGGTCAACTTCTTTCAATCCCCAGTAGAGTCGCCAGCTGTAGCAACCTGAAAAATACAGTGCGCGAAAAAACAACCGGCGAAAGAAAAAGACAGAAGAGTCGCCACCGTGCGTTATTCATCCCAAAGGAGGGAAAGGAAACGCTCGAAGTAAACCTGAAAAAGGAAAGGACAAGACGGGGTCTCGCAACCAAATCTTGGGTTCGGGAGTCGGTTATGCGAAGGGAAGGTATTAGAACCCCTACGCATCCGTAGTACTCTACGGGATCCACTTTTGTAGTTCTTGTCTAAAGGGTGTGGGTTTATCTAATGTGTTATTTACTAAAAAAAAGGGGTTAAATGAAAATGACTCGCGCGGATGTCGCATCCACTGCATACGTATCTCATCTGAATATGAGAATCAGAGTCTTCGTAGCTCGGCTACCTAGGGGTTAAGGGTAATTGTGCTCGCTAAGACATCGCGCCTTATGCCTACGTATCTCATCTGGCCTGAGAATCAGAGCAAAACGTAGTTCGGCTAACTATGGGGTTATGGATTGGGTTTTGGACGAACGACGTCACTACGCAATCTACCGGATGCTCGACCTTTGGAGACTTACTCGCCTGTAATAGAAGGAGTTAACGTGTTGCTTTGGGTTTTAGGGTTTGGGATGCTCAAGGGCAAAAAGGCAGTCCTTGACGAAGGAACCGCGCTACCTGCAGGGATACGAACACATACAAAACAAACATGTATAAAGTAAATGTGCCAACAAGGGGCTCAGAAGTAAATAAACAAAAGAAAACAAATGCCTCCTATCAAGGTCTTCCAGCTAAGAAAGCGATAAAATGCGGAAAAGAGGTCAAAGTACCACACGGATAAAGATCCGAAGTAACAGCAATTAAAGGAGTAAGAAACCCAGGGATCTCCCAAGCTAATGCCATCAAAGAAAGGTGAGTCAGTACAGGTAATCGGAATGAACCTCCAGGGGGTATCCCACAAATAAAGTGGGAAAACCACGCAAACCATCTCTGCAAGAGTCTGTGAGCCCTCACAAAAACTCAACAAAAGGGTTAGTGAAACACGATAAGCATTTTTTTCATGGATAACAGTATGGTTTCAGAAACCTCAAACCCTGTGGCATACATTTCAGAAATCATGTGATTAAACATTCAAGGCATAGGTTTCACCCATTCATGCATAATTAAACCCGTGGGCAAAAACATAATGAAATTCATCCATCATACCTCATACATTCAGATGATCCAAATTAAGAGCATAAAATTATGGGAATGAGGCAAACCTGATGGGAGAGACCGGTTGAAATCAAATGGCACGGCTGGGTTTGCAAGGCAATGTTAGGGTTTACGTGAGATGAAAGTGTGTGAGTCAGATTGAATTTTTCAGAGCTGCCTGGGGGTTGCTCTGAGTTCTCTGTCAGGTTTCTCTCCAGGTTTTGTCAAGGGTTTTGTTTCAAGGAAACCTCAGAGTATTTTGCTTCTCTCCTTTTTCTGTCTGATCTCCCTCTTTTATAACCTGATTTTCATGGCTTTGTGGGCTCAAATGAGAGAGGTCCAAGTCCAAGTTTTTTCTATTATATTTTATTTATTTTTTTATTATTATTTTTATTTATTTTTTTTATTATTATTATTTTTTTTTTGATCTAATTCTGGTTGACATGATGAAATGCAATATGAAATGCTAAATGAATGCATGAATGAGGAGGGCAAATTTTGGGGTGTTACAGCTGCCCCTATTCAATCATCAGCTAACCCGAGTAGGATGAAAGCGAACAACTTATCAGACAAACGGGGTGAGCTGTGATTGAATACCAAAGACAGACCGAAAATTTGCGCTCCGAGAACACCACAAAAACGCGGAAATACACCGCGCTGTTTATTTTTCTTCCGATCCTCTGGCTGGATCTGAATCAGCCTTCTTGCTTAATCTGGAGTTTCGATCCTCTGGCTGAACCTATACTCAATTTAGTCCTCTGGTTGGATATTAATTTTGATCCTCGGGCTGGATACGGTTTCAATCTTCTGGCTAGATCTTCTTCGATCTTCTGGCTAGATCTCCTTCGTTTCGATTCTCTGGCTGAATCTATTTCCTTTGATTCTCTGGCTGAATCTACTTCGATCTTCTGGCTAGATCTGAATTGTTGCGATTTTCGATCTTCTGGCTAGATCTTCTTTGTTTCGATTCTCTGGCTGAATCTACTTCGATCTTCTGGCTAGATCTGGATTATTTTGATGATAAATTCCCATCATTAGGATCCCGCATCTGAGGCATGCGCTGGTTGACCCTCTTTTGAAATCTACACCCAACCTTCATATTAGATATGCAGCTTCGAGAATATTCCACTTTTGGGCTTCGTACATATTCTTCGGGCTAGAACATGTTGTAACGACTCCTTAATTAGACTTGGGCTTGCTGGGGAAATAAAGCTTGTAGGCGACTTCACTGGGGAATCTTCAAATTGAGCCTTAGGCTGGCTTACTGGAACACGATTCTCAGGCTGAATCTTCGAAATGACCCTCAGGCTGGATCACTGGAACACGATTCTCAGGCTGAATCTTCGAAATGACCCTCAGGCTAGATCACTGGAACACGATTCTCAGGCTGAATCTTCAAAATGAACCTCAGGCCGGATCACTGGAAAACGATTCTCAGGCTGAATCTTCGAAATGACCCTCAGGCTGGATCACTGGAAAACGATTCTCAGGCTGAATCTTCAAAACGACCCTCAGGCTGGATCACTCACGCTTGATCCTCTGGCTAGATCTCATGACCTTGGTTGTAAAGTAATTATTCAGTCTGCTTGGAAGAACCTGTTTATCAGCTTATGTGTATGCTTGATATGATATGCATGCAAATGCAAATGTTATGCATGGTGTAAAAAGAAATCTGCTTGGGGAAGCAAACTCCGGTAGGGAACAGATCGCTGTATCAATCCTTGAATGCTCTGTGGGGAATGATCCGTCTGCCGGGACCAATGAGCCACCAAAAATAAATTGGTTGCTTGAAAAGTTGACCTTGCGGGGGGAGTATCAACTATGGAAACTTTGTTCGGCGAGGCTCTGTGAGGAGAGTCTGTGGGGAAAACACTTCCTGGGGAAATGTCATAGGAAACGACCTTTGCTGGGGATATGAACTTGCTAATCGCCCTCAAGCTGGGGATTAACAAATCTGTTAAAAATAATCTGCTGGGGAATGAGATGAACACTGGGAACACCACCCTCTCATCTGTTGGTTATGCAACCACTCCGCTATTGCTAGGAAGATACAATCTGATACTGTCAACTCCGTTGGGGATATATAGTCTGGATACTGTCAACTCTGCTGGGGAACATGCTCTGCTGAGGAGAGACTTTGTCAACCGCTTGGGGATGAGGATTCATGACTTGGCATCCGGTTCATGTGACCTGCAACCAAAAATACACGTATGCCTCGGGGGAATTACTCGGTTTGAATTCACCGTACGGGATTAAGCACATTCAAAGCAATTTTAAATGTTTTCCTGTGCAAATCATCTGCAAAAGCCACCATTATGTTCATATGCAATATGTTTTATCAAAAATTCGGACATTTTTGCAAACAAACTGATAAATGAAAAATAAAGAGGCTCTTTAACTGAATTATTCGACTCTTACTGGGGAGAAAATTTGTGCCAGGAATAGGCGAGGGTATCAGGAAGCTGATCCCTGAAAAGAGGTGATCGCTATAAAAAGAGAACTATCCTAATGGCAATGGGGAAACGGGGTCCCACCGAGTTTCGACTCTACTATGGCTCGTATGTCCTCAAGACGCTCTGCTCATCTTGCTTTTTGAAGTGGATGATTAGTCGATCTTTAACCTTCGAAGATTGTCGGATTGAATGAAACGGTGATATAACACTGATGAACTCAGATCACAGTCATTCGCTTATTCCCTAACTTTTGCCTGGATCGCCCCCTTTTCGGGTTTTCAATCCACCGGGATACCCATTTTTACCTGAGCCGCCCTTTTGGGTTTTCGACTCACCGGGTGTACTCTTTTTTTATATCCCTAATTTTTGCCCGAACCTCTTTATTCTTTTTTTTTTGGTTCATCGGGATGCCCTTTTTTTGCCTGGACTATTCTTTTTATCGTCCAGCGGGTCTATTTTATGCGAAGTATTTTTTTTTAACTGCGTCTGAGTTAATAGGGGACGGGAATCCTTCGCCATCCATGGTTGTTAGCATCAAAGCTCCGCCATAGAAAATCCTTTTAACCACATACGGACCCTCATAGTTCGGTGTCCATTTGCCCCTGTGATCTGTGTTGGGAGGAAGAAATCTTTTGAGTACCAATTCACCGACTTGATACCCCCGAGGGCGCACTTTCTGACCAAATGCTTTCTTCATTCGTCTCTGACCGAGATACGTCAATTCTGGGTACGTAGTTCCAGCATAGCACCTTAATCATCGAAGACAAGGTAAACAAAGCATCAGCAAATTGGTTTTCTTCAAAAGAAAGTCAACAATCTTCTCGTGTAGTCTCTGTAAGGAGCCAGATGAGGCTGAGGTGTATACCATTTCCCGTTGGTTTGATTGATGACCAAAGTTGAATCCCCGTATACATCCAGGGTTTTAATCTGTATATTGACGGCTTCCTCAAGCTTCGTATTCGGCTTCATTGTTGGTGCAGGGAAAAGTTATTCTGGCACAAAATGGCATATGAACCCCCTTCCGATGTGATCAACACTACACCAACTCCGCGACCATTGACGTGGACCGCCCCATCAAACATCATAACCCATTTGGATTCAGGGTCAGGCCCCTCCTCCGGGAGTGGTTCCTCTCAATCTTTCGATTTGAGAAACATGTTGTCCTCATCAGGAAAGTCAAACCTCATAGGTTGGTAATCATCAATCGGTTGCTCTGCAAGATAGTCTGACAAGACACTTCCCTTGATGGCTTTTTGTGAAGTGTATTGGATGTCATACTCTGTCAGTATCATTTGTCACCTAGTAACCTTTCCGGTAAGTGCTGGCTTTTCAAAAATATACTTGACTGGATCCATTTTTGATATCAATAGAGTCGTGTGAGTCAACATATACTGTCTTAGTCGGCGAGCAGCCCATGCCAAAGCGCGGCAAGTTTTCTCGAGCAATGAGTATCTTTGTTCACAATCGGTAAACTTTTGCTAAGGTAGTATATTGCATGCTCTTTTCGACCTGACTCGTCATGCTGACCGAGCACACAACCCATTGACCTTTCTAACACAGTCAAGTACATGATCAACGGTCTTTCCTCTCGGCCTGTAGACTTGCCCCGATCTTGATCTCTTTCTTGTCGTCTGCGGTACCGATGTTGACGGTCTCAATCACCTCCTGATAAGGTGTAATAGCTCGGTCCTCCTGTTTCAACAATCTGGCTAACCCTTCAGGCAATTCACAATCTTCCTCAACCCCTTCTTCGGCTTAATAGATAGGATTGTCGAAGTCATACTTGGCCATAGCAGTGTCGTTAGTAGTGAGATCTGGGTGGTCCGCTCTGCATGATGGAGGATCATGCTTTACCTTGGAATGAGAGATTTTTTTTTTGGAAAGAAAGAAAAAACGAAAAAAGAAACATTGCCATTTTTTTTTGTAAAAGTAAAAAAAACTGAAAGAAAGAGAACACAAAATTGTTTGCAAAAGTAAAAAAAACTGAAAGAAAGAGAACACAAAATTGTTTGCAAAAGCCGTCCTTTATTGATGATAAAAATAATTGTGAAATGTAACTAAATGGATGGCCCTACAAAGGAGCCGTTACACCTTGGGCAAAGTGTAAGACTTTATTATGCATGTAATAAAGGAAAACAATAAAAATCACTCTTCCAGTAGAGTAACCCGGACGGTTTTTTCAGACGACCAATTGTCGAGCTTTTCTCCCAGGACACACGGGCGAATCCAGCTATCTAAGTCACAGTCGCTGTCAGCCTTGTCTTCATCTGCAGCATTGACGATGTGGGGAGAAACCAAACCCCCGCTGGAGAGAGTATCGGTTTCATTCTTCTGAGATCCCGGAGCATACCCCAATCCAAACTTGTCTTCTTTAATGACTGGCTCCACAAATTTGCCCCAGCCTTGGGCATTACCAGCTTTAAGCACTTCGACAGCTTACTTGTATGAAGAGATAGAAGTCCCGACCTTCTCAAACTCAGGTGAAAAGACAGCTTCGGGCGCGACCTCATTGATGTTTATGGCTTCGAAGCCCTGACACAGCATCTCGTGCATCTCGCCGTCCATCTCTACATACTTAAATGTAGACAGGTGGCTAACAAAAATATCCTCTTCACCACAGACAGTGACGACCTGACCTTCTAGTTCATATTTGAGCTTCTGGTGGAGAGTAGAAGTTACAGCACCGGCAACATGAATCCAAGGCCGACCTAGCAGACAGCTGTAGGCAGGCTGGATATCCATCACATAAAAGGTGCTCTTGAACACCTGCGGTCCAATCTTAACTGGCAACTCAACTTCGCCAAAGACAGCTCTCTTAGAGCCATCAAAAACCCTCACAACTAAGTTACTTGGCCTCAGGATGGTGTCATCGCAATCCAACTTCATTAAGGCTTTCTTTGGAAGAACATTCAGAGAAGAGCCTATATCAACCAAAACATGGGAAAGCATCACCCCTTTGCACTCCATTGTGATATGCAAGGCTTTGTTGTGATTCCTGCCCTCAGATGTCAGGTCATTATCGGTGAAACCTAGCCCCCGGCTAGCGTTTACATTGGAAACTACTGACTTCAGCTGGTTAACAGTTATCTCCGGTGGAACATAGGCCATATTCAGTACTTTCAGCAAGGCTGCTCTGTGCGCCTCAGAGCACAGCAATAGTGAGAGAATGGAGATCTTTGAGGGTGTCTGATTTAGCTGGTCGACTACCTTGTAGTCACTTTTCTTGATAATCCTCATAAACTCAT
This sequence comes from Lathyrus oleraceus, assembly GCF_024323335.1. NCBI lineage: Eukaryota > Viridiplantae > Streptophyta > Magnoliopsida > Fabales > Fabaceae > Lathyrus > Lathyrus oleraceus. The sequence goes on along the minus strand of NC_066579.1, from coordinate 162,052,766 downwards.
CCACTTCCTTCTCGAATGCGGTCTTAGGAGGATCTTTCTCAGTAGTAACCTCTCCGGCGGCCATCTGTTTCCCTTTAGCCTTGGCAGCTGCCTCGGCTTCAGTATTCGCGCGTAATGTTGATGGTGCAAATAGGCGTCCACTGCGAGTGAAGCCACCAACCCCTCCAACATTGTCTACAGCGGAGCTACCAATGTCAATGTCTTCTTCGTTAACTTTCTGCCCCTGGCAGTAGATATCAGCCCCATAGTGCCACGGGATAGCACTGTCTTTCTCATACGGAACGGGTCCTGGTATTGTGATGGTGATCGGACCAACCAAAGTCGGTTGAGGGCTGTCAGAGTAAATTGCAACTGGTGTTGAACTTTCGATGTTCACCGCTGCTGGTTCTGTACTTTCTGGGAAATATATTGTTGTCGGAGCGAGTCTCTCGGAAACATATATTTCTTCAGGAGTGAAATAAAACGTCACCGTCGATACATCATTCTTCACTGGACGGGCCTGATCGAACTAAAGACAACCTTCATCTATCAGTTGCTGAATACCCCTTCTCAAACTGTCACATCCGTTTTCGGCAGCTTGACAATTTCTGCATTCTTCCCCACAGCCCGGGAAAATTTGTCCTTTCAGAAGTCGTTCTTTAACCATCGATAGCGAAGCCTTCACCTTAGTCACATCAGAAACCAAATTCAAAGTTTCCCCACTATCAACAGCATTAATCCTCTGCCCGCCGTAAGCCGGCATCGGGTTCTGGATAACATTAGGCACCGGAGCAAAATTGATAGCCTGGGCATCTCTCAAATCTTGTACCTTTAACTGGAGAGCCTTGCAATTATCTGTAGTATGGCCAGGTGCGTTGGAGTAAAAAGCACATCTGGCGTTGACATCATAACCTCTAGGCAAATTATTGGGATCGATTGGTGGGGCCAGAGTTCTCAACGTAACCAGATTCATGTCAATCAGCTTGGGAAGTAATACTGAATAAGGCATTGGGATTGGCTCGATGACCCGGTCCGTCTGCCTTGGACGTTGTTGATAGTGTCTCTGCTGACCCGGATTACCTCCTTGTTGTACCTGGGTTGTTGTTGCGGATGATATTGCGGTTGAGGAACAGGTGTTGGAATAGTGACTGCGGCCACATGATCTTGATAATAATTAGGGCGTCCTCTACCCCTGCCTCTGCTGGCATACACAACGCTTGCCTCGCCTTCTTTTCTTCGCTGACCGTTACCAGCAAACGGTCTCTTGGGACCTGATGAGTTGGAAGCACTATTGTCTTGAATTCGGCCCATCTTCAACAGACTCTCGATTCTTTCTCCAGCAATTACTATCTCTGCAAAGCTGATTGACGGGCAAGCAACCAATCTCTCAATATAATTTCCTTGAAGAGTGTTCATGAACATGTCCGCCATCTCCCTTTCAGACATAGGGGGTTGGACGGACGCAGTAATCTGTCTCCAATGTTGAGCATACTCTCTAAAGGTTTCCTTGGCAGTCTAAGACATACCTTGCAACAAGGTCCGATTTGGAGCCATGTCCAAGTTGTATTGATATTGCTTGACAAAAGCCTCTGCCAAGTCTTTCCAGCTCTTGATGGTAGTACGAGACAAATGAGAATACCATTCACGAGAAGCTCTAGTTAGACTGTCTTCAAAATAGTACATCCACAGCTTTTCATCTTCCGTGTGAGCTCCCAACCTTCCCAGATAAGATTGGAGATGAGTGCGTGGACAAGAAGCCCCGTTGTATTTCTCAAAAGTAGGGGGTTTGAACTTGTGAGGAATCCTTACTTCCTGAACCAGACAAAGATTTGTGACATCAAAGCCTAAGGAATTTTGAGACTCCAAAGATTTGAGCTTCTCAGCAAGCTCATCCATACGGCGAGTGGTCTCGAGGGCCTCGTCGTGCAAAGAAAATTGATCATACTGATAATCTTCAGTAACGGGGCGCCCGTTAATCCGAATTCCTTGATTCACATTGTACCTTCTGCCAATACCATTTCCAACATTCCATGTGTTGCCAACATTACCCGGGTTTCCATCAGCATTTGCGTTACCCGCGTTACCAGTGTTCACAGGGTTATCAGCGTTCCCAGGGTTACCAGGGTTTCCCTCAGCATTTGGTATCTCCACCTCCGGATCGGATCTCGGTTGCTCAACCAATTCCCTCAGCTTTTCCTGGCCTTCTGCCATACCAGTCATCAATGTCATGAACTGATCCATCCTTTCACGCATATCAGCCAGCTCTTTCTGTACTTGGTCCATCGCTAGCTGTGGACGATTTTCCTTTGTCGGGTACCTATGAACTCGCTTGGGACCAATACTGCCTGAAACAGGGAACAAACATTAGACACTACGGTGACACCTGCAAAACAAACAAGGGTTAGTATGCATGGTATGCGATGCACTGCTTATTCAATTTTAAGGCCCCCCCTTAAAAAGGGAATACCCTGCAAATGAATAAGCATGAGATGTTGGATGCAAATATGCAGATGACGTTATGCAATGCAAAGGCATGTCAATCAGAATTGATGGATCCGCTTGAACATCTGTCAGGTTGCACTTCCTGGAGAGAAATTCACTGAGGAATATAATACAAGACCAAAACTCTGCTCCAGAAAACCGGGTTGGTTGGAGGTTAAGGTTTCCTGAATTTAGCATGCCCCTCACTGGTAGGTTCTAAGAACAGAAGTTCGTCAGCTTCAGCCCTTCAGTCGCGAATAATACGTTTACCACTGAAGGTTTGGTATTATTACGGGACAAAAGACCTCCATTGACTCCCCTCAACAGGACATCCTAATAGCAAGTTCCCAGTCTCGGGATCCTCGGATTGAGCAGCGAGAATGCGCCCACCAGAGCTAACATAATCACGTCTCGGAGGAGAGGCCTCGACTGAGTTCTCGGGAAAATGGTCACCAGAGTCGACGATTTCTAGAGGAACATCCTGCCGTTACGGAACACCCGTAAGACATAATATATCCAAAAGAAACCTCGTATGGGTGTGGTTCTTCACGAACGACTTAACGTAGCAACACGCCACGCAAGCCTCATGATTATCCACTCTAAAACCTGTGTGTACACTCAAGCCTGGGTAACGGGCTTATCTCTCATAGAACACCACATCCCAACAAATAAACAAACAGATCCAACAGATACAACAGATGCATGCAAGCAGGTAAGCAAATAAAGGTACAAAAGCATGAACACCCAATAAACAAGAAATCACACAAGCTAGGAGGGACTCGCTTAGGGAAGATGGACCAGCAAGAGGTCAACTTCTTTCAATCCCCAGCAGAGTCGCCAGCTGTAGCAACCTGAAAAATACAGTGCGCGAAAAAACAACCGGCGAAAGAAAAAGACAGAAGAGTCGCCACCGTGCGTTATTCATCCCAAAGGAGGGAAAGGAAACGCTCGAAGTAAACCTGAAAAAGGAAAGGACAAGACGGGGTCTCGCAACCAAATCTTGGGTTCGGGAGTCGGTTATGCGAAGGGAAGGTATTAGCACCCCTACGCATCCGTAGTACTCTACGGGATCCACTTTTGTACTTCTTGTCTAAAGGGTGTGGGTTTATCTAATTCTGATTGACATGATGAAATGCAATATGAAATGCTAAATGAATGCATGAATGAGGAGGGCAAATTTTGGGGTGTTACAATAATCCTAAAATAAACACATGTGGTAATACAAAACATTATAGGTCACTTTTGACCAAAACCATTGAATTTGAAAAATGTCCAACTTCAAGTGCCCATAACTTTCTCATTAAAAATCCCAATGATGCAAAATTTAAGTCTAAATTGATCATATTGAAATTATCTACAACTTTTATGTTGGATGTTTTTCCATTTGAGGATTGCATCATTGAAATAGAAGGGCTTGAAGTTGCTTGTTTTTAGCAAATGTTTCAAAGGGGAACCTAAACATGTTTTGTACCCTAAACTTCACAACCAGTTTTCATAAATTTTCAAACTCCAAATGGATTTTTGCCCAACATGACTTTTTTCCTTATTCTAAGACCTTTCCAACCATTACTCACATGACCATTTTTGGATTTTCCATGTGGGAGTTTCGAAGAGCTACATGTTTATGTGCATTTTGGCATTTCACTTCATAACTTCATGTGCAAGCAAATACCAAGCCAATTGCACGTCCAATTCAACTCATTTTGATCTCAGCATGCATTTCCATTCACTTTTGGCCCTTTCATGCGCCTGTACAGGCCCATGCATGGAGGATCCAAAATTCATGCACACGAGCATTGCACCTCATTGCATCAAGCTCGGCTATAAATAGAAGTGCTTGCTCATTCAAAAAGGAACCAAAAGGAGATCTGAAACTCTGCTGAATTGGAAACCCAACCCTCACTCAAAGGAATTTCAGTTTTCATTTTCAATTTCAAGCTTGAATTTCAACATCATTAGTTGATCTTCAAGTCTTAATTCCTTAGCCTTGCATCATCATTACATCTCCATATCAAATTTGGATCAAAAGCTTGGAGAGATCGTGTTGTTCGAAGCTGCATTTCAGAGGTATATCACCAAACTATTTTGATTTGGATCTTGCTATACAATGTGAATTGCTTGAGTTTGAACTGTTTTCTGAAGTCCTCAAGCAAGAGGCAGGCCAGTGGTGGTCTTAACTTCATGAATCGTGCCATTTTAGTTTGTATACCATGATTTTCAAGCTCAAGTTTCTCTTTAAATAGAAACTTTGAGGAGAACCCAAGGTTACAGGGGTGATGTACATCACCCCAGCTTCATTTTGATAACCTACTTTTTTATTTTCATTAACTTTTGAATCCCTGCGCGTGGTGGCTGGAAACAGTTAGCTGGCCGGAGAAGATGGTGGTTTCCACCACCATCCCCGCGTGGGATCTTGAGGGAACGTTATAATCTCAGCCTTTCTTTTGTTTGACTTATTTTAATTACATGTGTGGCGCGCTTGACTTTGGTCCTTCTTGCATCAGCGCTTCTGAACCGTGTGATCATGCCACGTCAATTAATGAGGCGGATCCAATAGCCGCTGATTTTTGCTATTTTCTTATTTTCTGATTAATTCTATTTAATTCCTTTTATTTTCAAAAATTCACAAATATTTATTTGAAGTCACAAAAATATGAGACCAATGGCAAAAAACTTCTTGAAAAATCTAGTTTCAGATTTTAATTTTAAATTATTTTTGTGACTTCATTTAATATTTTTGGTGAATTATTTGGTTTTTAATAGTTTTTAATTCATTTTAAATACTTTTTGATATCTGAAAAATCCAAAAATATTTTTTTAACACATATGGATCATGATAAGTCAATGAAAAATAGTCTCATCAATTTCTTAATTGATTTGAGATTTTAATTCATTTGTGTTATTTTTCATTATTTTTAATTATTTTAAAATAGTTTCTGATTTCAAAAATTATTGAGAAAATTTGTCAAACCTTGTTTGACCATGTTAGACCTATGAGAATTTAATTGGACTTGTTGAAGTTGATTTGAATTGAATTTGAGGTTTGACCATATTTTGTCCATTTTAATTTTATATTTATTTTAATTCCAAAAATGCCCAAAAAATATGTTTTACTTGTTGACTTCTAATCTTCATTTCTCTTCTGTTTTACATTGGTTGATGATGACTTGATTCACTTTTGACCAATTGTGTTTAACACTTTAATTCTCTTTCCATTCATTTCATCTTCATCTCACTTCTTTTTATTTTGGCCAATGAGTTAATGTCTTATGGTTGGTCTTGACATATGAGAGGTTTAACCATCTTTGATCCAAATCAAACTCAACTTGATCTAAGATCAAGTGAGTTGCTTTGTGTCCAAGATAGGTTGCTTCTTGGTCAAGCAAAAACCCTAAAGTCCATACAAGGTCTTTCTCTTTTCTTTTGGCATGGCAAGTTTTAGGAGCTTGGCTTACTAGTCATGATCTCTAACTTGTGTTTATTTGCTTATAGTTTTATTAACCGGCCTCAGATAGGTGTGACTACTACATTAGTCCACTTACGATTGGTTAACATAGCGCTAAATTGTCTTATGACCAACTAACATAACTACTAACTACTAACTTTAAATTCAAGTATTTAATTTCTTGCAATTTACTTTAATGCAATTTACTTTCTTGCTCATTTATTCATATTGCTTTTCCCTTTGCTCATTTGAGCACATATTTTATGTTTATGTCATTTTCCTTTTGCTCATTTGAGCCCATTATTGTATATAAATATATTGTTGTCTTGTGTTTGTTTTGTGTTTGTTTTTGTGAACCCAATGCAAAAAGGAGAAAGGACTTAAAATTAGGACTTTACCTATGCTTAAAGGAGTTCAAGAGCAACTAGGCCTCATGCCTTTAGAATGCTAAATTTGTTGAAGAGCAACTAAGCCTCATGCCTTTAGAATGCTTAATGTCAAAGATGACTTCGAAGGACTTCCTAATCTAAACTCATTCTTTGTCCATTCCTCTTATTGTGTTGTGAACTTTTTGATGTTTGTTCTTGTGTGATAGGGATTCCATCTTGAGATAGTAAGAAGGACCATTGTCATGAGTAGCCAAGTTAAGAGAGACAAGCCAAGTGGAGATCCTAGGAGCTTGAATCCAAATATTGTTTGATTGCTTGAGTGTTGTTAAGTCCAAAGGAAAGGAGCATCTTGAATCATCTCTATGATTTCAAGAAAAAGGAACTTCAAGGGTTTTATCTCTTCTCTTATCTTTGTATGCTTTAGGACTAGCCCTTCTCTTCTTCTCTCCACTCTAACCCAAGCCAAACTCTTTTTGTGCAAACTTTGACGCTGTTTTTAAATTAGAAACCTAGGCCTTATGCCTTTGACTTTTCAAACTCATTTTCATTAAATACTCATTGTGAATGAATATTAATCCAACTTTGACTTTATTTTGTACATAAACCTAACTTTTAAATACCACTCACTTCAAGTTGATTTTGTGGTTCCAATGGCCACCTTTGTTAAAACCTTTTCATAAACATAAGCCATAGGTTTGAGTTATCATAGTGGTTGATGTAAACCTCACCTTATCCTTAGTGATTGGACTATAAGTCTTCCATACTTATTATAGGGTTACCCCCTCACTAGTATGTTGAAGCTCTCTCACATGGTGGATTGTTGGTTTAGGTTGAGTTTTCTCCCTTTGATAACAAAAGACCTTAAGGCTTTTGATCAAATCAATTCACCAATCTTTGAGATTTTTACCCCGAACTATGAGATTTTGATCCTACCTTTGTGATGGTACGTAGGCAATGGGTTCATCCATTCAAACAACAAAATTATAAATATAATCTATTCTCTTCTCATCCCTCCAATCTTTTGCATATATTTTTTCATGAATACCAACCTACAACACACATTTGCAAAAAGAGGTTCCCTTAGAGTACTAAGGATGTTTTGAGTGCGTAAAACCTTCCCATTTCATAACCAACCCCCTTACCTAGATCTCTGATATTTTTATTAGTTTTTGATTTGATAAAACTTCTTACTTGGCTTTTGTTCGCTTTTTAGCCTTTCCTTTGGACAAATAAAAGTGCGGTGGCGACTCGAATTGTATGTTTACTTTTGGTTTAGTCAATAAACCATAAGGTAATGAATACCCCGCTACACCGTTATGATGTGCCATATAAGATCATTACTGACAATGGATTGAACTTGAATAACAATATGGTGGAAGCTCTTTTCAAAGACTTCAAGATTGCACATCATAATTCTTCTCCCTACAGACCCAAGATGAATGGGGTTGTTGAAGCTGAAAATAAGAACATCAAGAAAATTATTCAAAAGATGGTTGTCACGTATAAGGATTGGCATGAGATGCTCCCTTTTGCTTTGCATGGGTATCGTACATCTGTCCGCACTTCAACAGGGGCAACCTCTTTCTATCTTATGTATGGTATGGAAGCAGTGCTCCCCGTAGAGGTTGAGATTCCTTCGTTGCGTGTGCTTATGTAAGCCAAGTTGACTGAAGATGAATGGTGTCAGACCAGGTTTGACCAACTAAATTTAATTGAAGAGAAGAGGTTAACTGCCATGTGTCATGGTCAGTTATATCAGTAGAGGATGAAGAAAGATTTTGATAAGAAATTCAAACCTCGAGTGTTCAGAGGAGGTGACCTTGTGCTCAAGAAGATTTTATCGTTCAAGCCAGATTCCAAAGGAAAATGGACTCCCAATTATGAAGGCTCATACATTGTCAAGAGAGCCTTTTCAGGCGGTGCATTGATTCTTACAACTATGGATGGTGAAGAGTTCACGCGTACTGTGAACGCAGATGCAATCAAGAAATACTTCGCCTAAAAATAAAAGAACAACTCGCTAAGTTGAAAACCCGAAAGGGCGGCTTAGGCAAAAATGAGCGTCTCGGTGGATTGAAAACCCGAAAGGGCGATCCAGGCAAAAGTTAGAGACATAAAACAGAAAGAATTTACCGATAAGTTGAGTACCCCACCTTGGGTAAACTTATGCAAAAATTAGGGATTATGGCAAGTAACTGCATTCTGCTGATCTTCAGTGATTTTGAAGACTTGTTTGAGCTCAATGGTTGACATCAGTTCATCATCCCCGCAACGGTCAAGAGCACAGTGGATATCAAGATTTGGTAGAGGGATTAAGGATCATTTATATTCAATGTAACCTTTTCCATGTAAATTACCATTTTCAAATTTGTAAATCTATGGAGTCTTGTCATTACAGACTACCATCCCATTAAATAAAGTTGAGCTTTTATCCAATTTATTTCTACTCTTATTTACTTCAGCCAATAGTTTTAAATTTTATTATGATCATTTTTAATTTTTAAAATAAAAATCAAGTTTTCTTTAATATAAAAGCAAGAATTTTGTCTCCAAAGCAAGTAAAAAGAATATCAACAGCATTTCAGTAAAAAGAAAGTCCTTAAGTGCGAAGCATCTGAGGTTTCCCGAGCAGTTAACCCTTCGGATATCCCTAGGCGTTTGTGTTGATTCGGTTCCTCGGAGGAGTGTTTGATCCTAGGAAGAGTTTATTTCCTTATCCCCAGATGAGTTGGTTGATTCAGATACATTGCGGGTATCCTTATCCCCAACAGAGTTTCGGCCTTCCCCAGTGGAGCTCGTTTTTCCTCAGCAGATGGATCGTCATCAGAAGATGTTTGATCTTCCCCAGTAGATCGCTTTGGTGTCCCCACCAACCATCATATCTTTGCTCCCAGTCAGAGTTTCCTCTTGGCTTCTGAGCAGCATTTTGTTGATTGTTTCTCTGTAGGGTTGTCTCTCATTTTTATGGTGTTGGCCTAAAATTCCCCACAGTTTAGAGGTTTCATCCTCAGCAGATCTCCTCTTTCCCCAGCCAGGGTTGAGCCCTTGGGATGTTGATGTCTCTTTTCTCCAGCAGTTTGTCTCCATATTTTGTGGATTGACCGAGGATTGTACCGGTGGTTCAATTTCTTTGCGACACCTTTGTATCCTTTGTGATCGTTTTGTCAGCATAATCATCATATATACATATACATATACATATACATTCAGATAATTTCATAATTTGCATATCCTACATATTTGTTTGAGATTCTCATTCTCTGTTATGGCGGTACTTTATCCCCATACCAAATCTGGCGTATGTCCTCTTTCAATTGTAGAGTGTCAGCCCCTTAAGCAGAAAGACTTTAACCTTTCTCCGTTTCCCCATTGAGTCTGTTTCCTCGTGGATGATTGTTATTTCAGTTTCATCTCCAACAAATTTTCTGGATGGAATTACTCCCCTTGAGTTATATCCTCAATGGGTGGTGTATCGATTGACCGTTTTCTTTCTAGCTCTTACCTAGATAGGTTTTTTGGTCCCCTAAGAGTTTATTACCCAATAACTGGTAATATTCTTCTTAGCTTGCAGTGTGTTACTTCTTGCCCAATACCCGGCATAAATACCCTTTTTCTCCTCAACAGAATCCCCAGTGGATTTATTCCCAGAAAAGTATATTCTTGATATGTTCATCTTAACCGGTGACGGATATCTTTTCTTTCCCCCCGCAGGAGTTTATCCTTGATATGTTCACTTTAACCAGTGATGGATATTCTCACCATTGGTATTCTACCCAGTAAAAAGGTATTTGTAATCCCTATTTTGTTCCTCAGAGAGTTAATCCTTGATATGTTCACTTTAACCGGTGACGGATTTTCTCTTCTTTGGTATTCTATCCAGTAAATGATAGATGTAATCCCTACTTTTTCCCCTTTTCAGAGTCAATCCTTGATATGTTCACCTTAACCGGTGACGTATTTTCTATTTGATTGGTCTTCTACCCAGTAACCGGTAGTTGTAAATCCCGCTTTGTCCCTCGCAGAGTTAATCCTTGATATGTTCATCCTAACCGGTGATAGATTCTCTTTTTGACGGTTTTCTATCCAGTTTTCGATAGATGTAATTCCCTTTTTTGTTCAGTTGGTATATCCTTGATATGTTCATTCTAACCGATGACGGGTATCCTTCTTAACATCCCCAGGAAAGTCTATCCTTGATATGTTCATCTTAACCGGTGACGGATTTTCTTCCCTGTCGAGTTTATCCTTGATATGTTCATCCTACCCGATGACGGATACTCTCACCCTTGGTTTTCTGCCCAGTAACAGGTAGTTGTAAATCCTATCATTTTCTTCAATTTTCCCCAGCAAGGTTATTCTTACCCAGTAACCGGTAATGAATATTTCCTCCTGGCTTTTCCTCAAGGAGTCATCCTTGATATGTTCATCTTAATTGATGACAGATGTTCTCTCTGTCAGATCTTTATTATCTCCTTACCCAGTAACAGGTAGTGGATAATAGACTTCTACTCCTCCTGTGTTGAAGTTTATTTCTTCCCCAATTGAGTTGAGCGCGCATTTCCTTAGTGAAATCGTTGTTCCCCTGCACGAGTCGAGCACCTCAGTTTTATCCTGACATCTTCATATTCCCCTGCAGATGTTTTTGTTTCCCCAACTGAGTCTTTCCATTTTGTGTGGAATCCCTCTAGTCCCCCAGTACTCTTGAGTCGTAGTCTGGCCTACGTGTAGCTCCCTTTTATCCCCCCAGAGTCTCTGTCTCCCCAGTGAGTTTTCCTTACGGAATGTATTTTACTCCTGTGGACTTTCGGTCTCTCTGATTTCTTTTCCTTTGTGGCAATATTTCCCCGCAAAGAATTTACTTTTGCATTCATAACATATGCATCATGAGGTCTCTTAGGGACCAAAATTCGTTTCTATATGTTGTTATTTAAGCCCATTCTACTGAGTCGAGCCAAAGATTTTAACCTTCACCTCCTCAGTTAGAATGTCCTTAAATAGGCGCAGCTGTAAGACCCCAATTTTGACCCTAAGATCCCTCATGCATTTCATCATAAGCATAAGCATTAGGATCATGTCTTGGCATCCCCCATACCCCTCTTTCATTAGGTTTGTTTTGGGAGAGATCACCAAGCACTTTATGATTATATCATACTTGTATTATATCATTTCACTAACCAAAATACCAAAAATATGTCTTTACATCTATCTAACTCTTTTGTAGGTAGGGCATGATCTCATTGATTCATTGATCACATCTAGGGTTTGAGACCCTCATGAACAAATAGCAAAACCAAGAATTGATTAAAGAATGGTTATAAGCATTATGTATGAGTCCCAATGTTCTCTACATGTTATATTGATCAAGTTTGCTTCAAGAGTTTGAGGGTGATTTGCCTTGGGAACCCTAATTTGATTGGGTATCTTGAGTAACTTCTCCAACAAGCTATCTCACCAATTGATCAAATTTATCAAGGGACACTTAAAATTCCATCATCTCATGCATATATGATCTACCATGAGCCAAGAAAGCCAAGAGAATTGGAAGTTAGCAAGTTGGTTGATGGTGGTTGGCCATATGGATTCATCTGATCAAAACTGGGTCTCCCTAGACCCTATCTCCTACAATTTTCACCACATGAAAATGATTCCAAGAGAAACATTACTCTAAATTACACTCCAAACAACTTTCATGTTTATACTTAGAGCTAGTTTTGCTTGGAAAGTCATTTTCTATGTTGAAACATTATAGGTCATTTTGTCTAAACCCTAATTTGAAAGTCAACTTCCCAAAGCCATAACTTGATCAATTTTTATGAGACGAAAGATTTACAAGTTTCACAATTAAACTCAATGTATCTACATAAACTTTGATGTTTGGAGTGGGAGATAATTCAAATTTTTTGAGCATGTGATATGAGGCTACATTATAGGTCACTTTTGACCTATACCATTGATCAAGTGATTTTTCCAAACTTCAAAAATGCATAAATCTATCATTTAAAATCCAAATGACATGAAATTGGTGACCATTTTGAAGGTCTTTGAGAGATCTACAACTTTTATGAAGACACCTTTCTCATTTGAAGCTCCTATAAAAGGTTAGGTAAGGTGGAATATTGAGACATATGGCTTGACACTTAGAAAAAATTTGATATGTCAAATTTTTCCAAACTTCCACCTCAAATTTCTCCAAGTTCAAAGCTCCAAATGAAAAAGTGTTAAACATCAAACTTGTTCCTCTTAATCTCACCTTTCCAAAGAGCTCAAATTCATTCATTTTGGATGAGAAATTCATAGGCTGCATATGGCTTAAACAGGCTGATATCATTTGGCATGGATCAATCTTCAAGCATCAATGCACATGTGCCTTGCAATCTAAGCTAACTTCAACACATCTGATCATTCATTTTGGACCTTCATCTATCATTTCATGGGCCTATGCATGCCCATGCACCATTCCATCATCATTTGCCAATTTTGGAAAGTGGAGAGAGTGTGCAAATATCACATGGATTCATCTATAAATTGAGGGGCCTATGCTCAGAATTACACACACCATTGCGCCAACTTTGATCCCCCTCTTCAAACCCTTCACCCTCATAGGATAAACCTGATAAATTCATTTGAATTTGAGCTTAAATCTCCATTGTTTTGGAATTCAATTCTCTAGGAATCCATTGCTTCTAAACCTTTCCATTCTCTTCCTGCAAGTGATTGAAGTGAGTCCAAGTGCAAGCAAGCTCAAGATCCATCAAGTTCAGACCTCCATTGAAGGTAATTTGCAGAAATTTTAAACTCTTCGATTCTCCTAAATTCTTGCTCAATTCCATTGATTCTTTGGTTGTCTGAAGTCCTACCAATGTAGGCAAGAAGATTGAGTTGCTTTGAGGTCAAATCGAAGCAACTCAGATCATGTACCTCAATTTTCAAATCCACATATCTCTCAATATATTTGGAATTGGAATAATTGGAGGTCAGATTCGAGCTCAGTGCCATTTTTTATTCAAGATCATGTCCCTATTTTTTATTTTGGTGATGGTTCATCTTGACCAGTCCGGTGGAGTTCACCGGGGAAGATGACCGGAGCTCTGGCTCCGGCGATGAGGTGTCTCACTTCTGAACCATAGGATCCATGTCTCACGTTTTAATCTGAATCGTTTGTTTTAATTACCATCTATACCACGCGGTTGACTCTGGAACACATGGAACGCGCGTTTTGGATCATCAGATCTGCCACCTCTATTAATGAGAGAGATCTGATGGTCCACGTATTTTTGAATTTATGATATTTTGTTTTAATTGCATTTTCTTCAATAATTCATATTAAATTCAATATTGATCCAAAAATATGGGACTTTCACCAAAAATTTCCAAATATTTTTCTCTTTCATATTCTAAATTAAAATTATTTTTTGGATCATTATTAATATTTTTCATGAATTAACTGATTTTGCATTTGTTTTTAATTGTTTAAAAATATTTTTAAATGTCCAAAAATTATGAAAAATTTTCTCCAAGGTCCTTTGACCTTGTTTGACCTTTGATAAATCTCATGGCCATTTCTTTGGTGTTTTGATGAGATTTTAGGAATTGGACAAAATATATTTGAATTTAATGCACTATTTTATTATTTTTAATTGAATAAATGTCATTTAAATTGTGTTGACCATTTGTATTGACTTGTTTGAGTTTGATTATTTGTTGTTGGGCCTTGGTCAAGGTTGATTTGACTTTGTTAAGTTGATATCATTGGATTTAGGGGATTGATGGAATGTACATTCCATCTCCCAAAATGAATGAATGATATTAATTTGGTAAAAGTCCTCCTTTGACCAATTTATGATCTCATTCATCCCCTTCGCCTTCATCTAATTCCCCTTCTTCATTCATTCATTTCCATTTGGCCAATGACGTCTCAAAGTCCTAATGCTAGTTGATTGAAATATTAACATGAGTATGGATGAGATTAGGCCACACCTTTTGCATATTTTTGTGTGTGGTATGTTTAATGAGCATAGTTCATAATACTATATCTCCAACATGCATTAACACCAAAAGTCCATTGCCTAGCCTCAAATAGGTGTGACTTCTACATAAGTCCAATTACGATTGCTTAACATAGCGCTAAATTTGTGACATAAAAGGCATAAGCATTCTAGTTAGTGAGATTGTAAGTCTCCCCTCTTCCATGGTATTGTGTGGAAACTTGGCCTTCTTTCTTTCCTTTGGAAGATGTTTTGGTTCAAGGATCCATGCTTGTAGCAAGTGGATTGAGTTTTTTCCAAAGAATGTCTAGAAATCAAAAGAAAAACAAAACTAACTTCTAACTTACTAACTATTAACTTTTAATTTCAAGCTCTTACTTTTAATGCAATTTACTTTTAGCACTCTATTATCATTTTCCATTATACATGTCATTCTAATTGTTTATGTTAATGTAATTTTCTATTATCATTTGCCATTATACATATCATTCTAATTGTTTATGTTAATGTAATTTTCACTTTGTCCATTTGGACCATGTTGTGTGATATTTTTTTTTTGTGTTCCTTTGCTTGTCTGTGTGGTCTTTGACCATTAATGTACATAATAATAACAAAAACCCTAAAAAAAACTTTTGTGTGGATTGTTGGCTTGACCTGTGGACCAATTGGACTTAGAACTTAGGCAACATTCCTTTGCTAATGGACTTGGCCAATTCCAATTTGTGGAAGAACCAAGTGCTTGCAATTTGAAATTCATCTGATACATCTTTGAAGATCTCTCTAAGATTCATCTGCAACATTGATCATTTGTGAAGCTGTTATTTTAAACCTGTGACTTGGGGAATTCATCTGTTGCATGGGCTATTTTGGAGAAGATCATGAGGTGGATAAGCTTGGATGGGGCCATCTTTATTTGATTCCTTTTCTCGGTAAGATTGATATAATTGTGCATTTGTGTGTTGTTTGATTCTAAAAAAGTCCAAGGGAATTATGGGTTTCTATTGACATACTTGTCTATTGGATTGCTACCCATTTGGTCAGATCTTTTCAACTCTAAAGTTTTAAATTTTCATGCATAGGGTAGTCTCTTCATCTTCTCCCCATTTCTTTAATTTCAAAATCTCTCCCTCCATTTTTCAAAACTTCTTTGTGTGAACTACTTTTGTTCTAAACTTTGACCGTTTTTTTTACAAAAAGATAGAAACTTTGGCCTTATGCCATTGCATTTTCAAACTTCTTTCCTTAAATCAAACTTGTAAATGAATTTAACTATACCTAACTTAAACTTTCAAAAAGCCAAAAAAGAACTAACCCATTCAAATCATTTTAGGCCTTTGTGCCTTTCAAACTTAAATTTTGTTAAAATCAACACACTCATTTTGAAATTTGTAGCACGAACTACGAGGTTTTGATCCCTCATTTTTATGTTGGTACGTAGGCACAAGACCGAAGGTCTTGTCAAACACAAAAATATAATTAATGAATTCCTTTCTCATCCCCCCATTCTATTTGCTTGTAAACATCACTTTGTACAAAATACATATGCACACAAAAAGGGCTCCCTAGGAGTACCTAGGACACTTTGGGTGCTAACACCCTCCCTCTGTGTAATCAATCCCCTTACCTGTGATCTCTGATTTTTATTAGTTTTATTTGAAAACTTCTTATTATTTGGGTTTTGTTCGTACTTTTTCCTCTTTCCCTTGGAAACAATAAAAGCGCGGTGGTGACTCTTGTTAATTGATCTCTAGCTTGTCAATAGCTTGATGATCATGAATTTCCCGCTACAGCAGATAACACATATAAATGTTTCCCATGATGTTGTTTAAAGTCCAAGGGATCTAATACAAAAGATGATAGCTTCATTAACTCTTTCAAATCTGGACATCTGAAGATGTACTTCTTAGTGTTCCTTCGTCCATAATCTATGGTCTGAAAATATTTGCAAATAAGACCTTAGTTCCTTGAAATTATTTTTTGGTGTGATGAATGTTATGATGCGCATGAATGCAATAATCACAAATAAGGGATCACACACAAGGCAAACAAACAAAGGTCAAGGGATGAATCAAGTCATTGTCAAGATCAATCATCCATTTTGGTGGATTATGGTTTTCACCTTATCAACACCCAAGTTCCATTGATATTTATAAGACTCGATTGGATCAACCAAGAATCAAGGGTTTGTTGTGAGTCACGAGCATGGAGTCAGGGTAAGAACCATCCCAAAGGAGTGTACTAAGAATAAAACCTGTAGATCATGTTCTAAAAGTTCCTATAGTCTTAATTCTATCTATCAGATATTACAGGTTAGGATGACTGACTCGTCATCCCATAATATTCTCAAGGGAAAATCGTCTGAGTGTAGTATCGCGTAACAACTATTATCAAGTCGCACTATGTCCTAAATAGGCCAAGATGAGTTAAATGTTCTACGGTCCTCAGCTTCTCGGACTACAAATCAGAGAGAGTAATGTCTAACCACAAATAACTTGTGTGACATCAATAACTCAAAAAGGGTCTCTACTTAGTAGATGGGTCTCAAGTCAACTTGTTAAGGACTACCCCACACAAGTCGAACATGACTATACCATCCTCCTATCTTAATTGCACTCAAGTTCGGGTTAGAACTTATCTTACCACTCAGATATCACCAAGCACAACAAGCAGATTATATCATACAAACAAATATACAAATATCAAATATACCATTATATACACACACAAAAGAAGGCTAAACCCACTGAAGACTACTCCCCAACAGAGTCGCCACTTAACTTCTATAGCGGTAAATTCATGACCATCAAGCTATGGATAAGCTAGACGTCAATTAAACCAGAGTCACCAACGCGCTTTTATTGTTTCCAAGGGAAAAGGGAAAAGTACGAACAAAACCCAAAAGATAAGAAGTTTTCAAATCAAAACTAATAAAATGCCAGAGATTACAGGTAAGGGGGTTGGTTACACAGAGGGAATGTGTTAGCACCCAAAGTGTCTTAGGTACTCCTAGGGAGCCCTTTTTGTGTGCATGTGTGTTTTTGTATAAAATGTTGTTTGCAGTAAAATAGAATTGAGGTATGAGAAAAGAATTCATTAATTATATTTTTTTGTTTGACAAGACCTTTGGACTTGTGCCTACGTACCAACATAAAATGAGGGATCAAAGCCTCGTAGTTCGTGGTATCAATTTCAAAGTGAATGCATTACTTTTAACAAAAATTTAAGTTTAACAAAGGAACAAAATTCCTAAAAGGGTTTGAATGAGTGTTAGTTCTTTTTGTCTTTTGAAATTTTAAGTCAAGTATAGTTAAGTTCATTTACAAATTTGATTAAGAAAAGAGTTGAAAATGCAATAGCATAAGGCCAAAGTTTCTAATTTGCAATAAGGTCTAAGTTTAGAAATCACAAGCAAAGAAAATTTTTAAAAGGAGGGAGAGATTCGAAATTAAAGAAGTGGGAGGAGATGAAGATACTAATCCTAAGCAAAAAAATTTAAAAGTTAAGAGTTGAAAAGATTTGACCAATGGGCTGCAATCCAATAGACAAGAATGTCATATAGAAACCCAAATTTCCCTTGGACTTTTGAATCAAGAAGTATTAATACACCAATAGCAAGATGAAGATCAAGGTATCAAATAAACATATATCCACATCCAAGCTTAGCAACTCCATGATCTTCTTCATAACTCCCATGTATTAGATGAAATCAAAGATAGGCTTTAAGCATAAGTTCAAAGTAACAGCTTCAATAAGACCATGTAGCAGATGAACTTAAATGGGATCTCAACACTTGCTTCAGATGAAAATTCACTTCACAAGCATTTGGTTTTATGAAAATTGGCATTGGCCAAGTCCTTTTGCATAGGGAGTGTTGCCTAGTTCTAAGTCCAATGTCTCAGATCAAATCCACAGTCCACACAAATGTCTTTTAGGGTTTCTGTTGTTATTATGTACATTAATGTCAAAAGACCACAAAAAAAATACACAAACAAGTATATACAATCACAAAATATGGCTCAAGTGAGCAAGTGAAAATGGCATTAAAGTAAACAAGTTAAATGGTATGAATAGTGGCAAATGAATAAAGACTTAAAATTAAAGTGCATAAAAGTAAATGGCTTGAAATTAAATATTAATTGTTAGTTGATTAGAAGTTAGTATTGCTTTTGCTTTGTTTTGTTTAAGTCATTCTTTGGAGAACACTAAACCCACTATTCACAAGCATGGATCCTTGAACCAAGACATCTTCGAAAGGAAGGAAAAAAGGCCAAATTTCCACACAATACCATGAAAGAGGAGAGACTTACAATCTTACTTACTAGAATGCTATGCCTTTTTGTGTCAAAAATTTAGCGCTATGTTAAGCAATCATAATTGGACTTATGTAGAAGTCACAACTATTTGAGGTCGGGCAATAGAAATTTTAGTGGTAATTCATGTTAGAGATATGGTATTATGAACCATACTCCTGAGACATACCACACTTAAAAGAAAATGCAAAAGGGGTGGACCTAATCTCATCCATACTTATGTTGATTTTGCAATCAACTAGCCTTAGGATATTGAGATATCATAGGTCCATGAGATGAATGAGAAGAGAATAGGATTGAGATGAAGAGGGAGGGGAAATGGAATCAACACAAATTGGTCAAAGGAGGACTTTTATCAAATTAAAATCATGCATCCATTTTGGGAGATGAAATGTACATTTCATCCATCCCCTAAATCCAATGATTTTAACTCAACAAAGTCAAATCAACCTTGACCAAGGCCCAACAACACTAGTCAAACTTAACAAGTCAATATCAAAAGCTTAACATAATTTATTTTGCAATGAAACAATTAAAATCAATAAAAAATGTATTAAATTAAATTATGGTTGGTCAAAATCCTAAAACCTCATCAAAATACCAAATAAATGGCCATGAGATTTATCATAGGTCAAACAAGGTCAAAGGCCTAAACAAATAAAAATATTCACAAAAACAATTAAATCATGAAAAATATTAATAATGATCCAAAAAATATTTTTAATTCAGAAAATGAAAGAGGAATTTATTTAAATTTTTTTGGTTAAAGTCTCATATTTTTTGGATCAATATTAAAATTAATATGAATTAATGAAAATAAGCTAAATAAAATGAAAATCAGAAAATAGCAAAAAACGTGGACCACTTGATCTCCCTCATTAATTGAGGTGGAAGATCAAGTGGTCCTCAGTGCGCGTTCCACAATGGACACTAGTCAATGCGCTACAGGGATGGTATTTAAAACCAACGCACGAGATTAAAATATTTTGCAAGCATCCTATGGTCTGAGACGTGCCAACACACAGCCGGAGTTGTAACTCCGGTCTTCTTCTCCGGTGGACCTCAACGGACTAGTCCACCTTCACCCATCAGCAAAATAAAAAAGGAGGACATGAATTTAAAGAGAAAATGCTCAGGAGCTCGAATTTGGCCTCAATTTCGCCTAACTCCAAGTATATTAAAAGATACATGAAGTTGAATTTTGAGGATCATGATCTGAGTTGCTTCGATTTGACCTCAAAGTAACTCAATCTTGTTGCCTACATTGGTAGGACTTCAGACAACCAAAAATCAAGAAGAATTATGGAGAATTGAGTGAGAATCGAACAGATGAAAAATTCTGAAAATCACCTTCAATGCAGATCTGTATATACACGATCTTACTTCTAATTTCAATTGGCCTTGCTCTAGACACTTGATGGAATGTGATTGAATCAACAAAAGCAACAAGACTCTTGGAGATTTGAATCTCAAAATAGTGGAGATTCAAACTCAATTTCCAATGGAAATCCTCAAGGTTATCCTTTGAATAAGAGGGTTTGGGGCTGGGGATTCAAAGCTGGCGCGCATGGTCCTCAATTCTGAATGCAAGGGTCTCTATTTATAGGCCAAATGATTGTTGTTTGCAAACTTGAATTAAAGTTCCTAAAATAGCAATGTTTATTGTATGGATGCATGGACGTGTGATAGGCCCATGTAATCATCCCTTCAAGTCCAAAAATGAGTACAAACATTGTTGAAGTCACATTGGTAAGCCATGCAATTGTGTATGAGGAATGCAAGTTCAATTATGCCAAATGGTAATCCAAGTTCAAGCCATGCGCAAGTGACTCATACTTTGTCCAAATGGGATGAAATTAGAATTTTTGGAAAGGTTAGATCAAGAGGAACAACTTTCATGTTTAACACTTTTTTATTTGAAGCTTGGATCATGATGAATTTTGAGGTGGAAGTTGGGAAAATCAAACATATCAAAAAAAAATTATAAGTGTCAAGCCATATGTTCACTTATTCCAGCTTGGCTAATTTTTTAGATGAGCTTAAAATGAGAAAAGTTCCTTCATAAAAGTTGTATCTCTCTCAAAGCCCTTCAAAATTGTCACAAATTTGACCTTATTTGGATTTATCATGAAGGAGTTATGCATTTTTGAAGTTGAATGAAAATCACTTGTTCAATGGCATTGGTCCAAAATGACCTATAATGTATCCTCATATCACATGCATATAAAAGTTGAATTTTCTCTTCCTCCAAACATCAAAGTTGAAGTAGACATCTTGAATTTTATTTTTCAACTTTAATAGCTGTCATCTCATAAAAATTGAGCAAGTTATGGTCTTGGGAATTTGACCTTCAAATTAGGGTATAGACAAAATGACCTATAATCTCTCACCATAAAAATTGACTTTCCAAGCAAAACTAACTCTTGACCTCAACATGGAAGTTGTTTGTAATATCCTTTAGAGTAACGTTTACCTTAGAATAATTTTCATATGACAAATATTGTAGGATATAGGGTATATGGAACCTCAGTTTTTATCAGTTGACTTCCTCTGGTCAACCACCATGAACCAACTTGCTATCTTGATATTCTCTTGAATTTTGGGACTCATGGAGGATCATATATGCATAATATGATGAAACTTGAAGTATGCCTTAAAATATTTGATCAATTTTTGAAGAAGCTTGTTGAAGAAGTTATATAAGATACCCAGATGAATTAGGGTTTCCAAGGCAAACCAACTCCAAACTCTTGATGATTTGTTGATCAAAATAACATGTGAAGAACATATGGATTCATATATGATGGTTAGAGCCATAGTAAACCACTTATTGATTGAGCTCCTTGCAATGAGGGTCTTAAACTCTAGATGTGAGCTTGATAGATCAAAGGTGAGCATGTGCACTACCTACAAAAGAGCTAACTTGTACAAAGACATAAGCAAGGCCTCAGAAATGGGAAGTGTTATGGTAGTGGGATTAAATAGTTGAAAGGGGGTGAGGAAGGGTTAGAGTTGTAGGGTTCAGAGGGAGTTGGAATGGATGTTGTGGGTTTAAAGTTTGTGTAGGTAGAGGATGGTTGAGGCATGGAGGAAGATACTTGCTTTAAATTAGAATTTAAAGGAGTTTCAAAGGGAACTGACTTACTTGAAGCATATGAGTTCAAAGGCAGAGGTGGTCTAGTTTCTGACGTTTCTCCCAACTTCAGAGTCTTCTTATTCGACTTCCTTTTAGAGGGCTCTCTCATCCTCTTCATGAAGTTTGGTGGATGTTCTGGTAGCCAATCCACCGAGAACTTTGAGATGTCCACTCCTTGAGCTGCCAAATCCTGGAGGTAGTAGGCAATGACCTCAGGAGGATCTATCTTGGAGAACAGATAGATATCACTTGGAATCTTTCTCTGATCCTTCAAAGCTTCCCAAGATGTATCTAGAGTTGGTCTGGCTAAGACTCTTTCAATGACCCTCATGCTCTTCAGATTCCTGGCATTCAGAGGTTTACCAACGTCTACAGTCACATCTTCCATCAGATTATGGGATATCAGATGGTCCACTAACCCGCTTTCAATCAGAACATCAGAGATGAGCCTTACCAAAGGAATGTAGTTTCTGGGCTTCATGCGATTCCTTGTGTCTCTGATTGAATCCCTTAGGTACTTGAAGAGTAACGCTGGGAGATTCAATTTTAGCTCGTTGTGAAGGCAATATAATATGCACTTCTGATCGGTGTTGATGTAGTCAGAAGAGTTTGAATATGGACGGTGGTGGATGGTACCCAGAATGATCTTCAACTAGACTCTCAGATTCTGGTGAAGTTCCTTATTCTTGGAGGATCTGCCTTTAGAGATGTGTTTGAAGATAGTGGGAACAATCTCTTGGAACATGTATCTTGCCCTAGGGTTTATGTTGTAAATCCTTCTACCCCCAGTTTTCTCCATGTTCAAAAGCTTGGCAATAGATTTTTCGGTGATGACCATCTTCACACCCAGAACATATGAAAATATGCAGTAATCATCACAGTCTGTGAATCTCCAGAACTCTTTGACGAGGAAGGTATAGATGGGACCATAGAGCCTCTGAAATAAGTTTCCCAACCTTGTTTCTTCAGTTCCTCGGTGAGATCAATTCCATTCAGTTTCATGTTATCAAAATCCACTAGTGATTCACATAGTACCTCCTGCTTTTCAAAGGGTGTGGCTATGTGGGGTGGACGATCAAGGACGCGGGGTTCCTTGTAAACCGTTGTTGAAGTTGTAGCAGTTGCAGTAGAGGTTTGTTGTGGAGCTTCATCAAGTTGCTCATTTGCTTCCATTTGTTGGGAGAAGTTGTATACCTATTGTTGTTGAGAATCCATTTGGAGAAGATGAAGTTGTTGTTGAAGGTTGATGAAGATTGAAGAATGTTGAAGAGCTTGAGAGATGTTGAGTACAAAATGGTTTGTGATGAAAAGGGTAAATGAAAAGTGTGAAAATGATAGTTGTGAAAAGTATATATACACAATAATAGCATGCAAAACGACGGCGTTATTAGAGAATAGTAAACAACACAATTAATTAGCGCAGAATTTTGAGTTGACACACTAGAGGAGAATTAATTGCAGATAATGATGGATGTATAATTGTAAGACCCCAATTTTGACCCTAAGATCCCTCATGTTATTCTCATCATATGCATTAGCATTGGGATCACACCCTGACATCCTCCTTACCCTTCACTCATTGGATTTGCATTGGGAGAGATCACCAAGCACATTTGAGTGTATCATACTTCATTTTTCTTTGTTTACTAACCAAAAATATGTCATTGTGTAGTTTAACTCTTTTTGTAGGTAGTGCACATGCTCACCTTAGCTCTATCAAGCTCACATCTAGGGTTTAAGACCCTCATTGCAAAGAGCTCAGTCAAGAAATTGTTTCATGTGGCTCTAAGCATCATATATGGATCCCCATGATCTTCACATTTTATTTTGATCAAGAAATCATCAAGAGTTTGCAGTTGGTTTGCCTTTGAAGCCCTAATTCATCTGGGTATCTTCTGTGACTTCTTCAACAAGTTTCTTCACCAATTGGTCAAATATTTCAAGGGATACTTAAAATTTCATTATATTATGCATATATTATCCTCCATTAATCCCAAAAGTCAAGAGAATATCAAGCTGGCAAGTTGGTTCATGGTGGTTGACCAGAGGAATTCAAATGGTCAAAACTGGGGTTCCCTAGATCCTATATCCTATAATTTTTGTTATATGAAAATGATTCCAAGAGAAAAGTTACTCAAAATAACAGTACAAACAACTTTCATGTTGAGGTCAAGAGCTATTTTTTCTTGGAAAGTCATTTTTTATGGTGAAAGATTATAGGTCATTTTGTCTAAACCCTAATTTGGAGGTCAACTTCCCAAGACCATAACTTGCGCTTGTATGAGATGAAACCCATTAAAATTGCATGATCAAATTCAAGATGTCTATTTCAATTTTTATGTTAGGAGAAAGTGAAAATTCAACTTGAAAATACATGTGATAAAGGGAAACATTATAGGTCATTTTGGGCCAATACCATTGAACAAGTGATTTTCCTCAATTTCTAAAATGCATAACTCCTTCGTTTTAAACCCAAATGAGGTCAAATTTATGACTAATTTGAAGGAAATTTAGAGAGCTACGATTTTTATGAAGGCACTTGTTTCATTTGAAGTCCATAGAAAAAGTTACTTCAGGTAGAAGAAGTTAACTTATGGCTTGGTACTTAGAATTTTTTTTGATATGTTTGATTTTCCAAACTTCCACCTCAAAATTCATCATGATCCAAGCTTCAACTGAAAAAGTGTTCAACGTGAAAGTCATTCCTCTTGATCTAACATTTCCAAAAAGTCCAAATTCATCTCATTTGGACAAAGTATGAACGAATTGCATATGGCTTAAAGTTGAAGGACAATCTGGAAGATTTGAAGTTCCACTTCTCATACACGAATGCATGGCCTTTCCACATGATTTCAGCATTGCTTATACATGATTTTGGACCTAAATGCATCATTTGATGGGCCTATCATACGCCCATGCAAGCATGCAACTGAGGCTCCAACTTTTGGCAAAAAATGGAAGTGTGCAATTATCAATCTCCTTGGCTATAAATAGAGGTCCTCTTGCTCAAGATTAGGGACCCTGACGCGCAAGCTTTGAATCAACAACCCTAAACCCTCACATTCAAAAGATAAGATTGAATATTTTCTTTGAAAATCGAGTTTGAATCTCTCAACTATTTTAAGATTGAAACTCCAAGAGTCATTCCTTCTCTTTGATCCATTTCCACTCTATCAAGCATCTGAAGCAAGGCCAAGCATAATTGAAAGCAAGATCGTGCTAATCTGAAGCTACATTGAAGGTGATTTTCAAAATTTTCGATCTCTTTGATTCCCACTTAATTCTCCATTATTCTTGTTGATTTTTGGTTGTCTCAAGTCCTACCAATGTAGGCAACAAGATTGAGTTGCTTAGAGGTCAAATCGAAGCAACTCAGATCATGATCCTCAAATTTCAACTCCATGTATCTTTCTATATACTTGGAGTTAGACAAAATTGAGGCCAGATTCGAGCTCCTGGGCATTTTTTCTTTAAATTCATGTCCTCCTTTTTTATTTTGGCGATGGTTGAGGGTGGATCAGTCCGGTGAGGTACACCGGAGAAGAAGACCGAAGCTCTGGCTCCGGCGATGCATTGACATCCTTCTGAACCACATGATCCATTTAAATTGTTTTAATCTAGGGTGTCCAGAGTGATTACCACGCGTGTGGGACATTTGACTTGGTGTATGGTGGAACGCGCCCTCAGATCCACTTGATTTGCCACCTCAACTAATGAGGGAGATCAAGTGGTCCACATTTTTTTGCAATTTCTGATTTTCATTTTAATTGCCTTATTTTCATTAATTCATATTAATTTTAATATTGATCCAAAAAATATGGGACTTTCATAAAAAAAATCAAATATTTTTTTCTTTCATTTTCTGAATTAAAATTATTTTTTGGATCAATATTAATATTTTTCATGATTTAATTGTTTTTATGTATATTTTTAATTGTTTAAAAATACTTTTAAGTTTCCAAAAATTATGAAATTTTTTCTCCAAGGTCCTTTGACCGTGTTTGACCTATGATAAATTTCTTGGCCATTTATTTGGTGTTTTGAAGAGGTTTTAGGTTTTTGATCAATCATAATTTAATTTAATGTATTTTTATTTGATTTTTAATTGTTTAATTGTGAATAAATTGTGTTGAGTCATTTTTATTGACTTGTTGAGTTTGACTATGTTGTTTGGGCCTTGGTCAAGGTTGATTTGACTTTGTTGGATTAAAATCATTGGATTTAGGGGGTTGATGAAATGTACATTTCATCTCCCAAAATGAAGGAATTATTTTAATTTGATAAAAGTCCTCCCGTGACCAATTTGTGTTTGTCTCATTTCCCCTCCCTCTTCATATTTAATCCTTTTCTATCCATCCATTTCATTGACCTATGATATCTCTATATCCTAAGGCTAATTGGTTCTTAAACCAATATAAGTATGGATGAGATTACGTCCACCCTTTTGCTATTTTTTTAAGTGTGGTATGTTTTAGGAGTATGGTTCATAATACCATATCTCTAACATGCATTAACACTAATATTTCTATTGCCCGGCCTCAGATAGTTGTGACTTCTACATAATTCCAATTACAATTGCTTAATATAGCGCTAAATTTTGACCCAAAAGCATAGCATTCTAGTAAGTGAGATTGTAAGTCTCCCCCCTTTCATGGTATTGTGTGGAAACTTGGCATTTTTTCCTTCCTTTGGAAGATGTCTCGGTTCAAGGATCCATGCTTGTGAATAGAGGGTTGAGTGTTCTCCAAAGAATGACTTAAACAATTGAAAAGCAAAAGCAATACTAACTTCTAATCAACTAACATTTGACTAACTTTCAATTTCAAGTCATTTACTTTATGCACTTTAAATTTAAGTCATTTATCATTTGCCATTATTCATACCATTTGACTTGTTTATTTTAATGCCATTTTTACTTTGCTCACTTGAGCCATATATTGTAATTGTATATACTTGTTTTTGTATTTTGTTTGTGTTTGTGGCCTTTTGACCTTAATTTACATAATAACAACAAAAACTCTTAAAAAATGTTGGTGTGGACTGTTGGATTTGATCTGAGACTTGGACTTAGAACTAGGCAACATTCCCTATGCAAAAAGACTTGGCCAATGTCAACTTTTCTGAAACCAAGTGCTTGTGAATTGAACTTCATCTGATGCAAGTGTTGAGATCCATTTGAGTTCATCTGCTACATGATCTTGATGAAGATGTTACTTTGAACTTGTGTCTAATGCCTTATTCTGAGCCATTCAAGGAGTATGTCATTTGATACATGGGGAAGATTATGAAGAAGACTATGGAGTTGCTAGCTTGGATGTGGCTATCTTTATTTGATGCCTTGCTCTTCATCTTGCTACATGTGTATTGATATTGCTTGATTCTAAAGTCCAAGGGAAAATTGGGTTTCTATATGACATTATTGTCTATTGGATTGCATCTCATTGGTCAGATCTTTTCAACTCTTCAATTTTAAATTTTTGCTTAGGATTAGTCTCTTCATCTCCTCCCACTTCTTTAATTTCAAATCTCTCCCCTCTTTCAAAATATTATTTTCTTGTGACTTTCAAACTTAGACTCTTTAGTGAAAATTAGAAACTTTGGCCTTATGCCATTGCATTTTTAAACTTCTTTTTCTTAATCAAACTTGTAAATGAACTTAACTATACTTGACTTAAAATTTCAAAAGACAAAAGGAACTAACACTCATTCAAACTCTTTTAGGCCTTTTGTGCCTCTTTCGAGCTTAAATTTTTATTAAAATCAATTCACTCACTTTGAAATTGATACCACAAACTACGGGGTTTTGATCCCTCATTTTATGTTGGTGCGTAGGCACAAGTCCCGGAGGTCTTGTCAAACACAAAAATATAATTAATGAATTCTTTTCTCATCCCCTCACTCTATTTATTGCAAACATCTTTTTATACCAAAACACATGTACACACGAAAAAGGGATCCCTAGGAGTACCTAGGACACTTTGGGTGCTAATACCTTCCCTCTGTGTAACGAACCCTCTTTCCTGTAATCTCTGGCATCTTATTAGTTTTGATTTGAAAACTTCTTATCTTTTGGTTTTGTTCGTACTTTTCCCTTTTCCCTTGGAAACAATAAAAGTGCGGTGGCGACTCTGGTTTTATTGACGTTAAGTTTATCCATAGCTTAATGGTCCTGAATTTACCGCTACAATAATCCCAAAAATATGCATACTACTCGAGGAAATCTCAATATCCTGGCTCTTGAGTTCTATGCTAGACAGTTGTATAGAAGATCCAAGGTTAGACGCTAGAGAGGCCACATGTTGATGTTTCTGACATCAAGAATACCAAGAGATTTTTGATTCAGAGGGTTTCTAATTCAGATTACATCTAACTGGTAGAAGTATCAGAACCAGAACCAGATGCCAGCGATAAATCTTAAGTTAGAGCCTATTTTGACACTTCAGAGGAGAAGCATGAGTTTAGAATCACTTTGGGAAATCTGCCATGTTTAAATGTTTCAGAATGAAGGAGAATCTATCTTCATCTAGGGGTTTTGTGAAGATATCAGCCCATTGGTGGTCTGTATCAATGAATTTTAAAGTTATTACCCCTTTCTGAACATAGTCTCTGATAAAATGATGTTTAATTTCTATGTACTTTGCTTTGGAGTGCTGAATAAGATTCTTACTTAAACATATGGAAATAGTATTGTCACAACAGATAGGAATGTTAGTTTCATATATCTGAAGGTCCTCTAGTTGATTCTTAATCCAAAGCATCTAAGTGGTGCATAATGAAGTTGAAATGTATTATGCTTCTGCAGTTGAGAGTGTAATGGTTGATTGTTGTTTGCTAGCCCATGAGATGCGGTTTCCTCCCCGAAACTGACAGTTTCTAGATGTGCTTTTGCATTCCAATCTGTCTCCAGCGTAATCTGCATCACAATACCCAGAAATCTATACTCTGATGTTTTCTTATACATCAAGCTAAGGTTATATGTTCCTTTCAGATACCTTAGGATTCTCTTAATAGTTGTTAGGTGAGATTCCCTTGGATTTGACTGGAATCTGGCATAGTGACAAATGATGAATAATATATCTGGACGTGTAGTAGTCAGATAGATAAGAGAACCTATCATACCATGATAGAGTTTCTGACAAACCTTTTGACTTACCTCTTCTTTTTCCAAAATGCAAGTGGGGTGCATAGGAGTCTTTGCTGGTTTGCTTTATGACATTTCAAACTTCTTCAGAATGTCTTTTATGTATTTTCTTAGATAAACATAAGTAGCATCTGATGTTTGATTGATTTGTATTCCTAGAAAGAAATTTAGTTCTTGCATCAGACTCATTTCGAATTCAGCCTGCATTAGCTTAGAAAATTCTTGACAGATAGAGGGATTAGCATAACCAAAAATCATGTCATCAACATATATTTAATAGATCATAAGGTCGTTTTTGATGTTTTTACAGAAGAGTGTAGAATCAAGTTTTCCTCTGATAAAATCATTTTCTAGAAGAAAAGAACTTAGTATTTCATACCAAGCTCTGAGAGCTTGTTTTAGATCATAGAGGAATCTTTTCATTTTAAAAACGTGTTCTGGACATTTTGATTTTTCAAAACCAGGAGGATGATGAACATACACCTCTTCAGAAATATATCCATTTAGAAACTCACTTTTGACCTCCATCTGATATAGTTTGATGGAGTAATTTACAGCAAAAGATACAAGTAAACGAATAGATTATAACCTGGTTACTGGAGTAAAGGTTTCATTGTAGTCAATACCTTCTTGTTGACTATAACCTTGTGCCATCAGTCGTGCTTTGTTTTTGACCACTTCACCCTTTTGATTCAGTTTGTTTTTATACATCCATTTGGTTACAATCACATGGGTTCCCTTGGGTTTTGGTACAAGATCCCATACATCGTTCTTTGCAAGTTGATTAAGTTCTTCTTTCATTGCTAGAACCTATTCTTTGTCTTGAAGTGCTTTTTCACAGGATGTTGGCTCTATCAGAGATACTAGTCCCATAAGTGTTTCTTCAGAACCCTTGAATGTTGATCTTATTCTAACAAGTTCGTCTTTGTTTCCCAGAATCAATTCTTCAGATACATTTTGTCTAGTTCTTGATCTTTTCTGATTTAATGTGACTTCAAGTGCTTCTGAAGTTCCCTTTTCTGCTTCTTCAGATTCTTTAGCTTTCCTCAGAGCCTGGAAGTGTTATCTCCAATCATACAAAATTCTCAACTAGCTTTGACTTTTCAGAGTTAAACTTATCATCGAATCTGACATGTATTGATTCTTCCACAATTAATGTTTCTGTATTGTATACTCTATAGCCTTTAGAGCGTTCTGAGTATCCCAACATAGTACATTTTTGTGCCTTAGAATCAAACTTGTTCAGATTGTCTTTAGTATTTAGGATAAAGCAAGAACATCCAAAAGGATGAAAATAGAAAATGTTAGGTTTTCTTCCCTTACACAGTTCATAAGGAGTCTTCTCCAGAATAGGTCTAATGGAGATTCTATTCTGAATATAACACGTTGTATTCAATGCTTCAGCCCAAAAGTGCTTAGCTACATTTGTTTCATTGATCATGGTTCTGGACATTTCTTGAAGGGTCCTATTCTTCCTTTCTACAACTCCATTCTGTTGTGGAGTTCTAGGATAGGAGAAATCATGGGATATTCCATTAGAATCAAAAAGTTCTTCAAAAAATTTGTTTTCAAATTCCCCACCATGATCACTTCTAAATCTAATGATTTTAGAGTTAAATTCATTTTTCACTTTTGAGCAGAAACTAGTAAACACAGAGTGTGACTCATTTTTATGTTTAAGGAATTTTACCCATGTCCAACGACTATAATCATCAACAATGACAAGTCCATACTTCTTACCATTGACATAGGTTGTCTTAACAGGTCCAAAAAAGTAGATATGAAGAAGTTCCAGAGGTTTAGAGGTAGAAACAACATTTTTATTTTTGAAAGTTGTTTTAGAAAATTTTCCCTTCTGACATGCCTCACAAAGAGCATCTGAAGAAAACTTCAGCTTAGGTAGGCCTATGACTAACTCAAGTTTATTTAGCTGAGAAATCCTTCTCATGCTAATGTGGCCCAAGTGTCTATGCCATACCCATTGCTCTTCATTTACAGACATTAAACATTTTACGTTTTGATCTTTAAGATCTGAAAGTTTAATTTTATAAATGTTGTTCTTCCTCTTACCAGTGAAAAGAATTGTGACATTTTTCTAATTAATAGCCTTGCACATTTTTTATTAAAGATTATGTCATAACCGTTATCACTTAATTGACTTATGGATAACAAGTTATGCATTAATCCTTCTACGTAAAGAACGTCAGAAATAGAGGGAAGAGATCCATTACCAACCGTTCCAGATCCTCTGATTCTTTCTTTCTGATTTCCTCCAAAGCCTACAAAGACAACGTCTTTAAGTTCCAGGCTTTGGAACATATGCTTTCTTCCCGTCATGTGTCGTGAGCATCCAGAGTCCAAGTACCATGATTGGTGTTTTAACTCTGCTGCACAGAATATCTGCAACATATACTATTTTATATTTTGGGTCCTTTATGATTAGTTCTCCCAGAGTTTCTAGAAACTTTGGGTTTTCTTGCATTGTTAAAACTTTGTGTCTATGCATCTGTGTACTGATATGAAAAAGGAGACTTTGGCTTATCCTCTGCATAAGGTATTTGCTCATCTTCATCAAAGTCATATCCAATTCCTCTTTTCTTATTGTGACTAACACCATAAATCATAGAAGCCATTTTGCTTCTTTCAAGCCCATTTTTTAAAAATTTATGAAACGACTTTTCATATTTGTATATGATGGTGTCAGAAGTTGATGGAGCTTTGGAAAGAGTTTCTTCATGTTTTAAATATTTTTTGGTTGAAAATTCATTTTATTTTTCTAAAACTAAAATGTTTCCTTTAAGTTCAGAAACTTTTATTTCAAGCTTATCACATTCTTCAACAGTTTCTTCATGGACCCTTTTTAGGATCTTGAACTTCTATCGAAGCTTATGATAGGAGCTTAGAGATTCTGATAAACAAGCTTCTATATTAAATCGAGAGAGATCAGAAAATACCTCTTCAGAGTCATATTCTTTTTCGGATGTACTTCCAGATGTGGTAGCCATGAATGCGACATTTGTCTGTTCTAGCTTGGAGTCTGATTCTGAGGCTTCAAATTCATAGTCATCCTAGGTAGCCATGAGTCCTTTATTAGTTTTGAAGGAGTTTTTCTTGAATCCTTCTTTTCTGGAACTATCTTTCTTGAGCTTTGGGCATTCGTTTCTGTAGTGTTCTGGTTCTTTACATTCATAGCAATCTACCTCTTTGCTTGGTCTGCTTCTAGAGGTAGATTCTGAACGATCTCCCTTCTATCTGGGCCTTCTGAAGTTGTTTTTCCTTTTTCTCCAGAGTTCTTTAACTCTTTTGGATAAAAGAGATAACTCTTCTTCATCATCAGAATCGTCCTTTTCAGAATCATCATTGTCTTCTTCTTCAGCTTGAAAGGCTTTGGTCCTTTCTATCTTGCGTCTTTCTGGTCTGGACTTCAGAGCCACTGATTTGCTTTTCTTTTGAGGTTTGCTTCCTCTAACTCTATCTCGTGACTCCCAAGGGAGCTTGTCGCATTACGCGAAAAACCGGCGGGAAACAAGAACAACAGAGCCGCCACCGTGCGTTATTTATCCCAAAAGAGGGAAAGGAAACGCTCAGAGTAAACCTGGAAAAAGCATGGTCTCGCGACCAAAGAGAATGGGATCGGGAGTCGGTTATGCGAAGGGAAGGTATTAGCACCCCTACGCATCCGTCGTACTCGACGGGATCTGTAACACCCTTCTAAATACCCCAAATATTATAATTAAAATAATAACATATTGATCAGAGTAATTATGCCCCGAAGGGTGTCACACAATCATTTCACGACAATCCATCAAATTGCCCTGTCATGCTCATTTATTTAATTAAAATTAAGATTTCTTTGCATAATTCGCAGCGGAATAATTTCAACATCAATGTAAAACATGTAACACAATACATGTCAATCATTCAACAACAGAATCAAATTTATTAAAACATCCCCTCCCGATGTTACATCTATCAGAGCATGACCCATAAGAAACTACTCTAGACTCCAAGCATTAGCTTCTACTCAACTCATTTCTCGTTACCTGAAAAATAGGCGTAAGGGTGAGTTCCTCAATCAATATAATAAGCATTATAGAACAACATGTAATGCCAAGTAATTAACACATTAATTCACCCAAATCAGACTACGCACTCAGCAACAGTAATATCCATTCAACCATCATATTCAACAGTAAAAATCTCAATCATATTTAACATTAACAACACCACACACAACACACATGTGATACTGGAATACATCCATTCATATCATATGCCACACATTCATTATGCAATGAGACTCCATGCATGCGGTACCGACTATTTGTGAACATATAGTTCAACCTCACCGTCCAAATCTAGGCACGGCTACCAAGCTCACTAGTCCCACTCATTTGAGACATAGTGACTCACTCACTAATTCCTCACCATGGGAATTAGCTACCACCCCAAATGGGCCATGAAATGCACGCTAATCACCTAGCATGCAAACATCAACAACAACAATCAAATGATATACTCACTAATTCCTCACCATGGGAATTAGCTACCACCCCAAATGGGCCACAACATGCATGCTAATCACCTAGCAATGCAACATCAACAATAATCAAGAATAGACACATGCTCACACTCTAAGCCATAATACAGTCTATTCACAACGTATACATTCACATCATCATGTATACCATCACACATTATCAACATAATTAATCACAAAAGCACATCATATCATGCCACATAATCAACCACAGTATTAGCCCGCTCTACTAATACCTATACCACCCAAAACAACGGGAAATGATCCCTACAACATCATATCTCAGCTAAGTACATCACTCAGCCTAAACAACCAAAAACTGCACAACAACAGTTCAGGAAAATCCCAACTCTGCCCATACGCGTACTGTCCATGCCATACGCGTATTGCCCAAACCTGGCCAACTCCATACGCGTAATGCCTACTCTCTTACGCGTATTGCGCATTTCCTCGCCCAACTCATACGCGTATCACCTATCCCATACGCGTATGCTACGCGTAACAATCTCCCATTACGCGTACCAACAGAGACCAATTTACGTTCAAATTATCATCTTTTTCCCCCATACGCGTAAGGCCTCCTCCATACGCGTACCAGCCATGCTCATACGCGTATTGCCTAGTGCCATACGCGTATGACCAGAAACCAGAGCTCACAGATCTGCAATGGCTTTTTCTGTTACGAACCCATCCGATCCAACCTTCCACAGTCCAATTTTCACACATAATTCCTTCCTATTGTCTAACACAAAACAGATCTTATTCGATTCCACAAAGTCTAACATTTCCACACCTAATTCCTACGAATCCTTCAATTATATTTCCAATTTTCATTCATCCCAAAGGTTCACAAATTCAACATATATCATCCAATCAGAGATAAACAATGGTCTATTACTACCCAGTACATATCATCCCATAATACCCGTTAATTGATGATAAACCCCCCTTACCTGAGTTAATCCGGCAAATTCTGCAGCTTCAAGCTTTTCCTCCCTTCAACCCTTGTTCTCTGGTTCTCTTTTTGTCCTTTTCCACGTTCTGCCTCTTTTTCCTTTTCACGTGAAAAACAATAAACCTTTTTACCAAATGGGACCTTTTTACTGATTTCCACTTTTATTCCAATTATAAAATAATAATCCAATAATAATAATCCCAATAATTATTATTCCCAAAAATAATAATATTAATCCAAACTTCCAATTATTCAATTAAATTAATAAATAAAATATTAATTTAAATTAAATAATTAGCTTATTTTAATTGGGGTGTTACAACTCTCCCCCACTAAAAGAGTTTTCGTCCTCGAAAACATACCTCAATCGAACAACTCCGGATAAGCCTTCTTCATCTGGCTCTCAAGTTCCCAAGTCACATTGCCACCTGCTGGTCCTCCCCAAGCTACCTTCACCAAGGCAATCTCTTTACCCCGCAACTGCTTCAACTCTCGATCCTCTATCCTCATAGGTGATGTTTCAACAGTCAGGTTATCTCTCACCTGTACATCATCTATTTGGACTACATGCGACGGATCATGGATGTACCTCCTCAACTGAGACACATGAAAAACATCATGCAAATTCGCAAGCGACGGCGGTAAAGCGATACGATAGGCTACCTCTCCTATCCTCTCCAAAATCTGATAAGGACCAATAAATCGAGGTGTCAACTTCTTCGACTTCAAAGCTCGACCAACACCAGTTATCGGAGTAACACGAAGAAACACATGATCTCCCTCTTGGAACTCAAGTGACTTCCTCCTCTTATCATGATAACTCTTCTGACGACTCTGAGCAATTCTCATCTTCTCCTGAATCATCTTAA
Organism: Lathyrus oleraceus; assembly: GCF_024323335.1. Taxonomy (NCBI): domain Eukaryota; kingdom Viridiplantae; phylum Streptophyta; class Magnoliopsida; order Fabales; family Fabaceae; genus Lathyrus; species Lathyrus oleraceus. The sequence goes on along the minus strand of NC_066579.1, from coordinate 162,017,536 downwards.
TCTTTTCTGTAGTTTGTTGAACAATCTCCGGTCCAACCACAGCACTCTCACCGGACTCATACCAACATAAAGGTGTCCGACATCTCCTACCATACAAAGCTTCAAACGGTGCCATACCAATGCTCGAATGAAAACTATTGTTGTAGGTAAACTCAATCAAAGGCAAATAACAATCCCAAGCACCTCCCTTTTCCAAAACACAAGCTCTCAAAAGATCCTCTAACGACTGAATCGTCCTCTCAGTCTGACCATCAGTCTGCGGATGATATGCAGAACTCAATCTCAGCTTAGTTCCCAAAGCCCTCTGCAAACCTTCCCAGAATTTCGATGTAAATCTAGGATCTCTGTCCGAAACAATACTAGACGGAATACCATGCAAACTCACAATCTTCTCAATATACAACTCAGCTAGCCTCTCTAACGGATAATCCATTCTAATCGGAATGAAATGAGCCGACTTCGTCAATCTATCAACAATCACCCAAATAGCCTCAAAATTCTTACTTGTTCTCGGCAAACCAGAAACAAAATCCATACTGATACTGTCCCACTTCCACTCTGGAATAGCCAACGGTCGCATTAGCCCAGACGGCTTCTGATGCTCAATCTTCGACTTCTGACAAGTCAAACAGGAATACACAAAACTTGCAATTTCTCTTTTCATTCCCGGCCACCAAAATAACCTTTTCAAATCATGATACATCTTCGTAGCTCCAGGATGAATACTCAAGCCACTACGATGTCCTTCTTCAAGAATACTCTTCTTAAGCTCGGCAACATCCGGAATACACACCCGGTCACCAAATCTCAAAACACCGTTCTCATCAACTCGGAATTCACCACCCTGACCTGAGTTCACCAAAGTCAATTTATCAACCAAAAGCATATCGGATTTCTGACCCTCTCTGATCTCGTCCAGAATACCACTCGTCAACTTCAACATTCCCAATTTAACACTATTGTGAGTACTCTCACACACCAAACTCAAATCTCTAAACTGCTCAATTAAATCCAACTCCTTAACCATTAACATAGACATATGTAACGATTTCCGACTCAATGCATCAGCTACCACATTTGCTTTACCCGGATGGTAATTCAAACCAAAGTCATAATCCTTCAGAAATTCTAACCATCTTCTCTGTCTCATATTCAGCTCTTTCTGATCAAACAAATACTTCAAACTCTTATGGTCACTGAAAACTTCAAATCTTGATCCATACAAATAATGCCTCCATAACTTTAGAACAAATACCACAGCTGCCAACTCTAGATCATGTGTCGGATAGTTCCTTTCATGAACCCTCAGCTGTCTCGAAGCATAAGCTATAGCCTGCTTATTCTGCATCAACACACCACCCAAACCCAACAATGAAGCATCACAATAAACCTCAAACGGTTCCGACGAACTCGGTAATATCAGAATAGGAGCAGTAGTTAACCTTCTCTTTAACTCTTGGAAACCTTCTTCACATTTTGAATCCCAAACAAATGCTTGCCCCTTTCTAGTCAACATTGTCAACGGTAACGCCAACTTAGAGAACCCCTCAATAAATTTCCTATAGTAACCTGCAAGTCCAAGAAAACTTCTTATCTCAGAAACTGACTTTGGAGCTTCCCACTTAGATACCGCTTCTATCTTAGAAGGATCAACAGCAACACCACCTCTTGAAATCACATGACCAAGAAAACTAACTTCTTCTAACCAAAATTCACACTTAGACAGTTTAGCAAATAACTTCTTTTCTCTTAGAACTTCTAAAACCACTCTCAAATGCTCAGCATGCTCTTCTTCAGATTTCGAATACACCAAAATGTCATCAATAAACACCACAACAAACTGATCTAGATACGGATGGAAAATCCTATTCATATACTCCATAAATACTCCAGGCGCATTAGTCACACCAAAAGGCATCACAGAATACTCATAATGTCCATACCTCGTTCTGAACGCAGTCTTCTGAATATCCCCAGTTTTCACACGTATCTGATGATACCCCGATCTCAAATCTATTTTGCTGAACACACTAGCACCAACCAATTGATCCATTAAATCATCAATCCTCGGTAAAGGATACCGATTCTTGATTGTTACTTTATTCAGTTGCCTATAGTCCACACACAACCTCATAGTACCTTCTTTCTTCTTAACCAATAACACTGGTGCACCCCACGGTGACACACTCGGGCGAATAAATTCCTTGTCCAACAAATCTTCCAACTGACTCTTCAATTCAGCTAACTCAACAGCAGACATACGGTAAGGAGCCATCGATATTGGTCTAGTACCAGGTACCAAATCAATCGAGAACTCAACTTCACGCTCTGGCGGCAATTCATTCACCTCTTCCGGAAATACATCAGGAAAATCACACACCACAGCTAGATCACCAATCACCAGTTTATCTTTAGCTTCCAAAGTCGCTAACAGCATAAATAACTCTGCCCCGTCTGCTACTTCCTCATTCACTTGCTTTGCAGATAGAAAGAAACTCTTTCCTTCTTCAATCTCAGGAAAAATCACAGTCTTATCAAAACAGTTGATATAGACTCGGTTAAACACTAACCAGTTCATGCCCAGAATAACATCAATCTGCACTAGTGGAAGACACACAAGGTCTATCCCAAAATTCCTACCAAAAATACTCAAAGGGCAACTTAAACAAACTGAAGTAGTAGTCACTGAACCCTTTGCAGGAGTATCAATCACCATACTACCCAACATCTCAGATATCTCTAACTTGAGTTTCACAGCACAATCCAAAGATATAAAAGAATGAGTCGCACCTGTGTCAATAATAGCTACAAGAGGAAAGCCATTAATATAACACGTACCTCGGATCAAACGCTCATCTGCAAAAGTCTCAGAACCTGATAAAGCAAAGACCTTGCCTCCTGACTGATTCTCTTTCTTCGGCTTAGGACACTGTGGACTGATATGACCCAACTCTCCACAGTTGAAACAAGTTACAGTCTTCAACCGGCAATCCGCAGCCAAATGACCACCTTTTCCACACTTGAAACATTTCTTCTCATTACTGGTACACTCATGGATACGATGTCCAGCCTGACCACATCTGTAACATTTAGCAGGAGCACTAGAATCTCCTCCACTAGGCCTCTTCATTCCACTCTGCCTCTGAAAACCTTTGCCAGCTGCATACGGTTTCCCACGATCAACCTGATTCTTACCTTTCCTATCAACCCTTTGCTGATAGCTCTCTGCTCTAGCCTTAGAATCCTGTTCAAAAATCCTGCAACAGTCAACCAAATCAGAAAACACTCTAATCCTCTGATATCCAATAGCCTGTTTGATCTCGGGATGCAACCCGTTCTCAAACTTCACACACTTAGAAAATTCTCCAGCAGCCTCACTATAAGGAGTATAGTACTTTGACAGCTCTGTGAACTTCGCAGCATACTCAGTAACAGACCTGTTACCCTGCTTCAATTCCAAGAATTCTATCTCTTTCTTCCCTCTGACATCCTCTGGAAAGTACTTCCTCAGGAATCTTTCCCTGAACACAGCCCAAGTAATCTCAGCATTTCCAGCAGTTTCCAACTCAGTGCGGGTAGCAACCCACCAATCATCAGCTTCTTCTGACAGCATATGTGTACCGAACCTGACCTTCTGGTTATCAGCACACTCAGTTACTCTGAAGATCCTCTCTATCTCCTTCAACCACTTCTGAGCACCATCTGGATCGTATGCTCCCTTGAACATTGGAGGATTGTTCTTCTGGAACTCACTCAGTTGACGAGCAGCTCCCATTCCCACAACATTCGGATTTCCTCCAAGTACTCCTGCTAGCATACCCAGAGCCTCAGCAATTGCAGCATCATCTCTACCTCTTCCAGCCATCTCTATTCTGAAACCCAAACAAACTAAAATGATAAGTACTGATAGGGTTACACAACACCTATCCCGTACAGGGGAAACAGAATAATTACGACTCGACACGACCGACTATGCTCTGATACCACTAATGTAACACCCTTCTAAATACCCCAAATATTATAATTAAAATAATAACATATTGATCAGAGTAATTATGCCCCGAAGGGTGTCACACAATCATTTCACGACAATCCATCAAATTGCCCTGTCATGCTCATTTATTTAATTAAAATTAAGATTTCTTTGCATAATTCGCAGCGGAATAATTTCAACATCAATGTAAAACATGTAACACAATACATGTCAATCATTCAACAACAGAATCAAATTTATTAAAACATCCCCTCCCGATGTTACATCTATCAGAGCATGACCCATAAGAAACTACTCTAGACTCCAAGCATTAGCTTCTACTCAACTCATTTCTCGTTACCTGAAAAATAGGCGTAAGGGTGAGTTCCTCAATCAATATAATAAGCATTATAGAACAACATGTAATGCCAAGTAATTAACACATTAATTCACCCAAATCAGACTACGCACTCAGCAACAGTAATATCCATTCAACCATCATATTCAACAGTAAAAATCTCAATCATATTTAACATTAACAACACCACACACAACACACATGTGATACTGGAATACATCCATTCATATCATATGCCACACATTCATTATGCAATGAGACTCCATGCATGCGGTACCGACTATTTGTGAACATATAGTTCAACCTCACCGTCCAAATCCAGGCACGGCTACCAAGCTCACTAGTCCCACTCATTTGAGACATAGTGACTCACTCACTAATTCCTCACCATGGGAATTAGCTACCACCCCAAATGGGCCATGAAATGCACGCTAATCACCTAGCATGCAAACATCAACAACAACAATCAAATGATATACTCACTAATTCCTCACCATGGGAATTAGCTACCACCCCAAATGGGCCACAACATGCATGCTAATCACCTAGCAATGCAACATCAACAATAATCAAGAATAGACACATGCTCACACTCTAAGCCATAATACAGTCTATTCACAACGTATACATTCACATCATCATGTATACCATCACACATTATCAACATAATTAATCACAAAAGCACATCATATCATGCCACATAATCAACCACAGTATTAGCCCGCTCTACTAATACCTATACCACCCAAAACAACGGGAAATGATCCCTACAACATCATATCTCAGCTAAGTACATCACTCAGCGTAAACAACCAAAAACTGCACAACAACAGTTCAGGAAAATCCCAACTCTGCCCATACGCGTACTGTCCATGCCATACGCGTATTGCCCAAACCTGGCCAACTCCATACGCGTAATGCCTACTCTCTTACGCGTATTGCGCATTTCCTCGCCCAACTCATACGCGTATCACCTATCCCATACGCGTATGCTACGCGTAACAATCTCCCATTACGCGTACCAACAGAGACCAATTTACGTTCAAATTATCATCTTTTTCCCCCATACGCGTAAGGCCTCCTCCATACGCGTACCAGCCATGCTCATACGCGTATTGCCTAGTGCCATACGCGTATGACCAGAAACCAGAGCTCACAGATCTGCAATGGCTTTTTCTGTTACGAACCCATCCGATCCAACCTTCCACAGTCCAATTTTCACACATAATTCCTTCCTATTGTCTAACACAAAACAGATCTTATTCGATTCCACAAAGTCTAACATTTCCACACCTAATTCCTACGAATCCTTCAATTATATTTCCAATTTTCATTCATCCCAAAGGTTCACAAATTCAACATATATCATCCAATCAGAGATAAACAATGGTCTATTACTACCCAGTACATATCATCCCATAATACCCGTTAATTGATGATAAACCCCCCTTACCTGAGTTAATCCGGAAAATTCTGCAGCTTCAAGCTTTTCCTCCCTTCAACCCTTGTTCTCTGGTTCTCTTTTTGTCCTTTTCCACGTTCTGCCTCTTTTTCCTTTTCACGTGAAAAACAATAAACCTTTTTACCAAATGGGACCTTTTTACTGATTTCCACTTTTATTCCAATTATAAAATAATAATCCAATAATAATAATCCCAATAATTATTATTCCCAAAAATAATAATATTAATCCAAACTTCCAATTATTCAATTAAATTAATAAATAAAATATTAATTTAAATTAAATAATTAGCTTATTTTAATTGGGGTGTTACAACTCTCCCCCACTAAAAGAGTTTTCGTCCTCGAAAACATACCTCAATCGAACAACTCCGGATAAGCCTTCTTCATCTGGCTCTCAAGTTCCCAAGTCACATTGCCACCTGCTGGTCCTCCCCAAGCTACCTTCACCAAGGCAATCTCTTTACCCCGCAACTGCTTCAACTCTCGATCCTCTATCCTCATAGGTGATGTTTCAACAGTCAGGTTATCTCTCACCTGTACATCATCTATTTGGACTACATGCGACGGATCATGGATGTACCTCCTCAACTGAGACACATGAAAAACATCATGCAAATTCGCAAGCGACGGCGGTAAAGCGATACGATAGGCTACCTCTCCTATCCTCTCCAAAATCTGATAAGGACCAATAAATCGAGGTGTCAACTTCTTCGACTTCAAAGCTCGACCAACACCAGTTATCGGAGTAACACGAAGAAACACATGATCTCCCTCTTGGAACTCAAGTGACTTCCTCCTCTTATCATGATAACTCTTCTGACGACTCTGAGCAATTCTCATCTTCTCCTGAATCATCTTAATCTTTTCTGTAGTTTGTTGAACAATCTCCGGTCCAACCACAGCACTCTCACCGGACTCATACCAACATAAAGGTGTCCGACATCTCCTACCATACAAAGCTTCAAACGGTGCCATACCAATGCTCGAATGAAAACTATTGTTGTAGGTAAACTCAGGCAAAGGCAAACGTGGAGCCTGAATGCCAATCACTGGACTTACATCAGCATCCGAACCAAAACACACACAAAAAGGCAAACGTGGAGCCTGAATGCCAATCACTGGACTTACATCAGCATCCGAACCGAACAAACCCACACTGGAACCCGAATGCCACTCGATGGACTTACATCAGCTTCCAAGCACACAATGACACAAAACAAAAACACAGGCGCCCGGAGAGATCTGCTCATCTCCTGCCTACGTACCTCATCTGGTATGAGGATCAGGGCGACGTAGTTCCCCTACGAAGGGACACAGGACTAGCCTAACCAGATGACAGAGGGAGACACAACTAGGGAGACTACGACTCGAGCCTAGCTGTTATCATGCAAAATCATCCCTAAGTCAAGGTTTCTAGCTAACTTGCACAGGAAGCAAGCCTATCCTATTCAACACAAGCAAACAGTAAATCAAGCATTCACAATTAGCACACACTATATGCACACAAATGGGCTCACTCAAAGGGTAAGACTGCAAGGGCAAGTCATCTGTACAGGGGTAGTGTCAGCTCTTAACCTTGCCATTGAGGGGCTAAGGTGAAGCTGATGAAAGGAGAGTGAAGGTAAGACTTCACAGCTCTTATCCCTGGCCAGGGAGAGCTTCAGACAAAGGAGCGTCGGTTCAGAAAGGAGGAACCATTCTACACTCAAGACTCTGACACAACTGTACATTGTACAAGATCTTGGGTTTGTGTCCCAATGCATCAACACAGTGGTGTGAGCAGAGGGACGACTCAACATAATAGCGGGAGATAGATTGCATATCTCTTATATCCGCCAATTGCCTCATAGAGGTCTTTACCTGCTTGGGGACAAAAGTAAACAATCACAAACATTGCCTCTTAAGGAGGACTTCAGACAGGTGCCTGGCCAAGTAACAGGCCAGGTCTTCCAGACTACATGGAGACAAGAATGTTATACCTCAGTGCAAATTGCTTATCAAGCAAAGCAAAGCAATATTAGCAACTAATGTACCTGAAATCAATCAAATATCATCAGTATACCAATCACAGAATTAAACAGCAAATGGTTCACAATTAGCTATACACAGACAAACACAATCCAATGCACCAAAGTGCAAGTCAACTCAAAGGATCCAAGCATCCTACAACATAAACCAAGTTAGTTTACAATATCAAATGACATCCCAATCAAATGTGAATCCACTTCCTTAAGGTATTTTGCTTCTTAACCTGAAAATCACATTCAAACATGAGATACAAGACCACTAGGACAAGCCTAGGGTCAAAAGGAAGTGAAAAAGCCAAAACAGCAAGTGAAACATGACCAAAATCAAGATTAATCAATTAAAAAGAGAATCCAATCAGTCTCACATCAAAACTATGCACCAAATTCATTTCATGCACAATTTAAGTCAAGCTAGGCAAATGTGAATCATACATGAGCAAACAGAATGATATCACTCAAACAAATACCTAAATAGCTCAATAAATTCCACAAAAATTCCAGCCTAAATAGGACACATTCAATGAGCTACATATCAATTTTCATGCCATTTGTACAAAAGGAAGTAGATCAATGAAAATCATAAAGTCAGCAGAAATCCAAGCAAGCTCATACATGGTAGCAAAATAAGCATCAACTTCAATCAAATGCAAAACAGTGAGAACAACTAAGAAATGAATGGGACCAAAGCCAAAGTAACGATGAACATGTTAGGAATCACTCCATCAAATTTCACATTCATATGATATGGTATGAGCATTTCACATAGCATATAAGGCAATCACTCAAGCAAAACCCTAAAATGTCTAAACAGCAAGCAAAAATCCCAATCAAATAGGAAATGGCTCAACAATTCCTACAAAAAATCATGGCAAAACTAGACATATACAAGATATCACATGCAAAATTTGAGGTCAATTGGCAAAGCATAGGCATATCAAATAAAATCATGAAGTTGACCTAACATAGTGTGACACACATTGTCACACTCAACTTGAACACATCATAACTTGCAAACCATAAATCCAAAATTCACAAACTATACATCCAAATAACCAAAAATGAGTCAAGGACAAGCATGTGAAATTTCATTCATTTTGGATAAAGCATGATCATTTTATGAATTAAATGGTGAAACATACACAAAATATACACATGAACAAGATCAATAGGCAAAGTCAAAAATCCACCAAGCACAACTTAGACTACCATACCTAAAAGAAACTAGACAAAATTTGATATCCAACACAAAAATTCCCATTCAATTTGGATGAAAATTGGATTTGTTTTGATTTTTTGAAGTTAATTGAAATAATGAAATAAATGTTTAACATGAAAATGGATTTATTAGGCGCAGTGGCAAAATTGTAATATCCAAGTCCCTGGTCCAAAACGCTGCGCTTCACTAAAAGCGCTGGCAGCGTGCTATTGGCTCTTTCGAGCGGGAAATAGGATTCAAACGGAAAGGCTAGAACGCATGGATCAAACACGTTTATTTTCCAGATTTTCTCAAGTTCTTCGCTGTTCTTCATCATTCCAACTCCATAAATCATAATGGACAAAACTCAACCAAAATTGGCAAATGGCACATGGTTCTCTTCGTCTTTCCACGTACATCAGTAATACACAACTGAAATCTCCTAATTCCTACTGTATTGGACGGATCGAGCAGGAAAAAGTTTGACATCAAAAGTTCAAATCAAGATTTCTCTCTCAAATCTTGATGAAACTTAATTCTACAAATTGCACTACATTCTACAATCATGGATCTACACAAATCATATCACAATTTTGAAAATGGTTAGAGTCGAATTCCAACCTTGGATGATGGCAATTGTGGAATCCTTGCTTGTTTTGCTCCAATTCACGAAAACAGATGTAGAATCTTGCTCTGGGAGATGATTGATGATGAAAATTCAGCTCGAGAGTGCATGATTATGGAGGAATTTACAACTGCCATTGGAGAGGAAGCTTGGACAGTTGGAGTTTTTGGCACGGTTCTTGCTCAAATGCTTGAAAACAGTCCTTTAGATACACCTGCAGATGAGGAATTCACCAAGAAATTGCAACAGTATTGATGAATTATGGATGAAATAGTGAAAAAAAATGGATGTGAAAAATGTGAAAATTGAGAGAGTTTTTGTGATTTTCTGTTTGGATCTGAAGAAATGATTAGTGATTCTGCAAAACAGTTACAATTAGGACTATATACCTCTCCCTAATCCAAAGTTAAATCAAGATTAAGCAAATTAAGATGATTAGCATAATGTGCATTTTCAAGTGTTAGGTCCAATATGCCCTTTCATGATGCAGCTAATTTTTCTGTCCAAACTTGGTTCAAGCAAGTTCTAAATGATATTTTGGAAGTGTTGGAAAAAGTCCCATGTGAAAATTCCAAGTATTTTGAGATTTGGACCATTTTGCCCTTGCTTTTTAATTGGTACACTTGATAAATGACCTTTTTATGTGAAGGCTTTTGGCAAAATGTGATGATGGATTATGAAAGTACACATCAAATGTGGTTTGCTCAAAGAAAAACCATCCAATTTGGCCATTCCATGTGAAAGTTATGCCACTTTGATTTTGGGCATTTTTGGAAAATGACTGGACCATATCTTGCCAACCACACATGGGAATTTCAAGTTCTTGGACTTTTTGGAATGGTGAGATCAAGATCTTCAACTTTCATGTTGGACAAAATTCCATTTGAAGCTTGTATGATGAAGTAATTTTGGGGGGAAAAACTTTCCATTTTGGGCAACTGAAAGTACAGGTCACCTGCTATTTTTGGAAACTTCTGATCTGACCTCCAAATCTTTAACCTTGGTCTTTGATATGTCAAATGAGACTTATATGGACATGAATGAGGCCTTTCAAACCATCTCACACCTTCCAATCCATAAAATCAGGCACAGTTGACCATAGTTGACTTTCTAGGGTTTTTGAAGAGATTCAGCTTGACTGATGAGCTTTGATCATCCAATCCTTGGCCAAACCACTTCACAATGATCCTTAGACCATATGAACTTGATAAATCAACCCTAGGGCTTTGTTCCAATGAAAATAGCACATGCTTGCTGGTTTGACTGATTCTCCTGACCAGTTTGACTTAATTTGTCAACTGAGCTTGCACTTGGGCAAATGGACAATGCAATGTTATGCAGTGGCCTATGTTATGCTATGACCTAATATGAAATGAATATACACAAGGTAGGGTGCAAATTTGAGGTGCTACAGCTGCCCCTATTCAATCAACTGGGAACCCGAACGGATGAGAGCAACGGCTGTCAGACTTTCAGGGTAAACAGGGATTGAATACCAAGAACCGTAGAAATTTGCACACTACTGGGATTTGTCTTTTTTCTGTTTTTGTCTTCGTTTTTTTTTTCCGTAGGCATAACCACATCCAGACATCGACACACGATGAATGGGAACAGAAATCTCAACTAGATGCCAACGGACAACTAGGAAAAACTCAACGTTTACCAAGACCAACAGAGAGGTAAATCAGCTGGGACGACCAGGAAAAACTCGACGTTTACCAAGACCAACGGAGAGGTAACCAGACATCATCGGATGAATGGGAAGACTCGACCAGACGTCATCGGACGAAAGGGAGAAGCTCGACGTTTATCGACACCAACGGAGAAGGAGAAAACTCAACCAGACGTCAACGGACGAAAGGGAGACTCGACGTTTATCGACACCAACGGAGAAGGAGAAAACTCAACCAGACGTCAACGGACGAAAGGGAGACCACAACCAGACACCAAATAGGACGTCTACTGGGGATTCTGGCTGGGAAATCAACCACACATTAATGAATGACTAGGAATAGGGTATACAATCAGACGTCATCGGACGAATGAGAAAAACTCAACGTTTATCGAAACCAACGGGGAGGTAAATCCACATGGGGAAGGGTACAGCTAGACGTCATAGGACGAATAGGAAAAACTCGATGTTTATCGACACCAACGGAGAGGAGGAAACTCTGAGGGGAACTATCTGGTATTACCAAACGATCTGTGGGGAATAAGCAACTAGACGTCGTCGGATGCATAGGAAAAACTCGACGTTTATCGACACCAACGGAGAGGAGGAATCTTTTGGGGACGACCCTGTGGGGAAAGATATCAACTATACGCCAACGGACGCATAGGAAAAACTCGACGTTTATCGACACCAACGGAGAGGAGGAACTTCACCAGGGAAGGGACGACGTTACGAACATCGAAAGATGATGTTTACAGACATCAAAGAATACCAGACACTACGCATGACTGGGAAAGCACCGAAAGATGGTGTTTACCGACACCAAAGAATACCAGACACTACGCATGACTGGAAATCACCGAAAGATGGTGTTTACCGACACCAAAGAATACCAGACACTACGCATGACTGGAAATCACCGAAAGATGGTGTTTACCGACACCAACGAAACAACACACGCGGGTGCTGACAGGATACTGACTTCTACATGTCTGGGCAAGGCCACATACTGGCAGGGGATCTCACTGGGGACCAAGGTCACGACAGCGAGCAAACAGGAAGGAACACCAAGGATACCGGGTTGTAGGTATGAAACGGGTGACCGACCAAACGTGAATTGGTTTGTGTTCCAAAACACTCATCATCCGGAAGAGGGCTAGAAAAGCAGTCTTGTTAAAGGATGGACATTCGATCCCACGAGGAATACGAATCTTACTCTGCTGGAGAAAACAATCAAAAGACGGACCAGAGAGTGCATGAGATATATTATCTATAGCCGCCAAAACATAGATAACACACTCGCATGGAAGATTATCCATAACCGGATTGCAGGTTGTTAAATGGATAAATCCGAAAAGAAAGGCATCAGGGTACCAGCCTAGGTATGCAAAAGATGACCAATCAAAAAGGGATAAAGTTGCTAACTCGGAGCAAATACCCAAAGGGAAGGGGAAGACCCACTGGGGACAAAACTGCTTGATCAAGGCCAGTATCCAGGGGGGAAAAGAATATCAATACCGCAAACGGGATACTGATAACTGCAAAGAGGGGATTACATCTACCGGTTTGTAGGTAGAAAACCACGGAAAAGTAACCGTCATCAATCAGGATGAGCGCAAAGGGTTAACTCCACCAAGGGGAGAACGTGGGATTTTACAACTACCAGCTTGTAGGTAGAAAACCACAAAGATAGGACTTACAACTACCGGTTTGTAGGTAGAGGCCAACAAACAGAATGAACCACAAAGGTTACCTCTGCTAGGGGATGAAAGTGGGATTTTACAACTACCGGTTTGTAGGTAGAAAACCACCAAGATGCCAATTTAGGATCGATCCAAAAAGGCATACTGACTCAAGACTCATCCTAATGAGGAAAGAACTCAATAGGGAAACTCATCCCGTTAGATGTGCAGGGAGGGAACGGAAACAACCGTCATCCACGAGGATCTAACTCGGTGGGGAGCGCAGAAGGAAATGGTAGACACTTTCTGCTTAAGGGGTAGACTCTACATGGAGAGATCAGACACACCCACATCTGCTAGGGGAATTGTACTGCTGGGGATACCCGCTCGACTAAGGAGTCGCTTGCTGAGAAACACCAACCTCTCAACCATGCTGGGGAACCCAACTCTGAAGCCGATCCAATGGCGCGATGCTAAACTCTTTCCAACAACCCAATCTCGGCTAGTCACCACTGCCTAGGGCTAATGGACATGTTTGCAATGTTGATGCATGAGTTTTTTCCTGTTTTACACAATGCCCCATGATCATGGAAATGCTATGTACTAATGATGCAATATGCTATGCTTATCTAAATGATGGATGCATAAACACACGTCCCCTCCAGAGACAACACCGGGGAGCTCCAGGAACTGTGCTGAGGATCTCCTTGCCACGTCAATTTCCACCCTGCTGGGGAAAGACAATCCTCGCTGGGGATGAACTCCATCGAACCCGAACTGCTTGGCGATTACCCTGCTAGGGGAGGCAACCCATGCTTGTCTCTACTGGGGATGATCCTCCGAACCCGTCCTGCTTGGGGGACCTCGCGGAGGGAAGACCATCATCACAAACTCTGCTGGGAAGGCAGTAACCTTCAGACTTGCTGAGGAGCGACTGATCTCAAATCTGTTAGGGAGCTAACACTCTCACACCCACTGGGGATACAGCCTATTGGGTACGGAACGCCTGTCGAGTCGTCGAACAGCGTCATCCATCGTCCACCCACAGTGTCAGCTTTCCATTTTTGAGATCTTCCAGAATCGCCTGGACTTTTCTGATTCATCCCACGAAGATCGAATTCCTGGGATTCATACAAACTTTCCAGTCCTTAGACTTTGAAGAGTCTTCTTGGTTAACTTTCCAGGATCGTCGTCGTAATCCGTCACCGTCCTTTCATTGTTCGTCTATCCCTTGCCCCTAGTTGGACTCTGTGGGGATTTCTTTTTTCAAAAGGCTTCATATCACCACCTGTCAGCGAATGAAGATATCTAACAGCACCTGCACAAGAGATTGTTAGATAAAAGCGTGCCCCAGGCGTGCCAACACTTCAACATCTAGGTCACTCAAACTTCCGAATAAGATTTCCAGATTTCAATCTTATAAGCATGCATCGAAAGGGACCTCTATGTTTCAAAATGCAAATATTCTTATCAAAACGAACGGATGTTTTCGTAATCAAAGCGGTAATGAAAACAAAAACAAAACTATTTGACTGAACACGCACTTATTGACTGAAACAAAAAAAGATGGCTCAGAATTAAGCAACACACAGGAAGCAAACCCTGGAAAGAGGTGATCGCGCACAAAAGGAAAAAATCTATCCTAATGGCAATGTGAAACCATGATCTCATCGGGTTCCAACTTGGTTACACCTCATATGTCCTCGAGACTTTCCGCACTTTCTATCACCTAAACAAGACGCTTCCAGTCGATCTCTGTCGGAGATTATCCATGATGTATCCTAAGCACAAACGATCATGCCGGACGCAGTTGTTCGTTTCATTCCCTCTTTTGCCTGGACCGCCCTTTCGGGTTTTCGGTCCACCGGGATACCCTTTTTTTACCAAGTCGCCCTTGTGGGGTTTTCGACTTGCCGGGTGTACAGTTTTTTTCTCTTCTTATCCCTAACTTTTGCTCGAACCTTTTCTTTCTGTGTTTTTTTTTGGTTCGCCGGGATGCCCTTTTTTGCCTGGACTCTTTTATTCTTTTTGTCTAGCGGGTCTCTGTTTACGAAGTATTTTCTAACTGCGTCCGCATCCGCAGGGGATGGAAAATCCTCGCCACTCATGGTCGTCAGCAACAAGGCTTTGTCGGAGAAAGCCTTCTTGACCATGCTATGACTGTATATCCACTTTCCCCACGATCGTCTTGAGGAAGAAGGATCCTTTTCAACACCACATCTCTTCCATGGCACGCACGAGGTCGCACTTCTTAGTTAACAACGCGCTTCATTTACTGGGTACAATTGCCCCATGACAAGTAACTGTCAGCCTCTTTTCGCAATCAGGCTCAACGCGTTATACTGAGTCCTCATCCACTCATCCTTTTTCAAGTTTACGTCCAACGGGACCCCATGACTAAACCTGAGTCTCAAATGGTAGTACAACCTTCATCCCATATCTGAGTGAGAAAGGCGTTGCCCCAGTAGATGCACGTACCGAAGTACGACACTCAGGATACCAACTTCGTACTCAGGCACCATCGTTGGTGCATTCAAATGTTATCGGGGAAGCACTAGCTCATTCACTTTAAATTCTCCCCATCAGACATTAGAATCCATTCGGATTCAGGGTCAGGCCCCTCCTCTGGGATCGGTCACTCTCAATCTTTCGATTCGAGTACCTCGAGATGTCCTCATTGGGGACTTCAGATTTCCTTGGTTGAGAATCATCAATGGGTTGTTGGGCGAGATAGCCATACAATACCCTCCTCTTGATTGCTTTCTGGGAGGTATACTGAATATCGTATTCAGTCGACGCCATTTGCCCTCTCGCAACCCGTCCGTTCAATGCTAGCCCCTCAAGCACATACTTGATCAGATCCATTTTGGACTTCCACAAGGTGGTATGAACCAGCATACACGGTCTTAGTCGGCGAGCAGCCTATGCCAAAGTACAACAAGTTTTCTCGAGCAGTGAGTGTATTGTTTAACAGTCGATAAACTTTCTGCTTAGGTAAATTGCATGCTCTTTTCGACAAGACTAGTCATACTGACCCACCACACACCTCATAGACCCCTTGAGGGCTGTCAAGTACCAGAATTAACGATTGTTTCTTCCACGGAAGGTATCGGAATCAGAGGTTCCTGCTACTCATTCTTTTATCTTTCCACGCCCCTTGGCAGTCATCATTCCACCTGACCATGTGATTTCTCTTGCTTTTGGTTCAGGCGTTTTTTGCTCTGTTCTTTTTCTTTTCCTTTTTTTTTTTTTTTTTTGCAGGATCAACCTCGATTCCTCTTTCGTTCACGATAAGCCTCGGTAACTTACCGGACAGCACTCCACAAGTGCACTGATTCGGACTCGACAGTACGAGTTATCTCAACTGGTCAAACAACTTGCCCCGGTCTACCGGATGCCCCTGTTCTGTTTGGGACTTTGCCATCATGTCATCAACATGGCATTTGCTTTCACGATGAGTCATATCATGAAACAAAGTCATCGTAGCCCTTTGATCCGTGGCACCGGCCTTCTTTTTCACTAGAGGATAGTCTTCTCTCGATGGTAGCTCGTGCCCCACAACATGGGTATTCCACCCTGGTGTATCTGGATGCAACCAGGTGAAGATATCAACCTGCTCTTTCAACAGGGCTACCATTCTACTCTCGACTTGCCTCTGAAGCGGCCTCAACTTTCATTTCCCTTCTGGACTCGGCGGTACTCGGGATTACCATCTTGACTCGCTCTTCGTGCGGTTGAATCACCTTCTCCTCTTATTTCAACAACCTGGCTATTTCCCGTAGATCACAATCTTCTTCGCCTTCTTCCTCGGCATGATAGCTTGGATTGTCGAAGTCATATAGAGGTGTAACCAAATTGTTATCGATGAGATCAGGAGGGTGGTCACTTTTGTGGTTGGAACGAGACAAGTTCAAAAGAAAAACGAAAAACATTGCCATTTTTATTTTTATTTTTAAACTGCAAAAAAACGAAAAACAGGGAACACCGCTTTTTAATCACAAAAACATCCATTTATTACTGATGCACAATGTTGCAAAAATGAAACACATGAGGTGGCCCTTACAATGGACCAGTACATTTCGGGCAAAACGTATGGCTTTCATGCAAACAAAATAAAACTCAGAAATACTACACTTCCGGATGAGTGACAGTGACGCTTTTGGAGGCTTTCCAATTTCCTGGTACGCACGACTTTATCCACAGCTCTAGCTCGCGGTCGCGGTCGATCTCTTCACTCACTGAACAAGCCTGATCAGAATTCAGCATTCCTGCACTGACGAAGATGTACGGTGGACGACGTCCTCTGTTTGGTCTAGACGACTCTTGATCTAGATAACCGATCCCAAACATGTCTGCCTTCACCACTATGTCAATGATCCTTCCCCAACCTCGGGCCTCTTTGTTCTTCACCACCTCTAGAGCTTGCTTATAAGAAGAAATGGACAGCGTCTTCTCTTTCCCAATAACAACAGCATTCTCTACCTTGATGGTTTTAATTGCTTGACTGGGTGTTTCAACTTTTTCACTATCCATTTCCACTTCCATCGTCTTCTGGGTTGTATCTCTCATCAATGCACACCCCTCTGTGGCAACGGCCGCACAACAATTATCAACAACAGGGAAAGCTCCATCCTGCATCAGAGGTTTTGGGACCACAGCCATGGGAACCTTTAACTGATCTTCCTCAGTCATCTTTATTCCTTTCTTGACCTTTTTCACCATCTTCATCTTTACCGGACCCTTCCTGGGTACAGGGTTGACATCACCATCCATGATCTGTGCCAAGCTGATGATCTTTGAGTCCACCATGTCTTGGACGACATGTTTGAAAGCCGTACAACCCTCAACACTGTGCCCGGGTGCCTCAGAATGGAACTCGCACCTGGCATTCTCATCATAGTGTGCCGGCCTCTTCTGTTGTGCTATGGGAATCAAAATCCTTGGCCGGACTAACCCCAAATCCCTCAATCTCCTAAATAAAAGGGTGTAGGTCACAGGTGGTTCCTCGAACTGACGCTCCTCCTTTTTCTTCTTCACCTGGCTCCTAGCTCTCGGTGCCTTCTGTTGAGGTGGTAGTTGTTGCGGTGGTACAAGTGGATTACCAACAGGAGCGGTTACAGCAGCAGCATAAGGATGATAACGATCCTTACTGCGTTCTTTCTTTGCTGGCACACCGCTTGACTCAACCTCTTTTTTGAGCGGACCACTACCAGAGATTTTCTTTGCTACAGAGTCAGAGGGATTTGTCACTTCGGATGATTGAACTTTTCCCTGAACTTTCTCCTTGATCATCCAGCCCTCAATCCTTTCCAATCTCTCGGCCATGGCTTTCTGCCCCAAGGCAAGCCCTTGCACAACACTGAACAAATCTCTCACCATCTCTTTCAGTTCGAGGATGTCGGCGTTGGGAGGATCCATCGGTTCGGATTCGTTGCCCCTAGCAGGATATTTGAGCAGACGAGCTATGCGCACCGGTTGAATACTGAAACCTACAAAACAGTAAACAGGTTATTATGACTCACACATGCAATGTTTGTCCGTACTAGGAATATTCTGTCCTTAGATTCCAGTTTCTCGAGACAAATAAAATTTTATCAACAACATTCTGACATCTGGATGTCTCTCAACCTGAGTCTCTGTTAAAAATAATGGACCCTGAGTACGGACAGACATGAGTTGAATGCAGATGAATGCGAAATGAGACCAATGCAAATGCATGAATGCAGGTTACTGTGCCACCAATTCCTCTGAAAACCCATTACTTCTCTGAACCAGTCCCATCTGTGGGACCAAGTCACCATAAATCCAACTTGGGGAGTTCCGAAATAAACGGAACCGGAGATTACATCACTATCATCACAGGAACATCCACTGAACGGATGACAATTAGATCCTCTGAACAAGTACTCTCAACTTAACCCGGGGATCCGAAATAAACGGAACCCGCTGATAAACCACGGACAGAACTCTGGCGTCCCAGAAATAAGTGTCCACAATTCACAGTCACCATCAGTACCAAGAGTCACCAACAAGTCACCAACCAGTCAGCAACTGTACCTGTAATGATCATCCCCTCCCCACTCACGGGTGTCATCTAGGTCAGGGTAAGGTCAAGAGAAACGCAGCATACATAACCTTTCGCAGAATACCATCATATACACACCTGAAGTATGTAACGATGATATCCCACCAGGGTCTGAACTGCTCGTGATATCGATGTTCCGCTAAGTGGCGCATACCACCCGCTTCCCATGAATCACTCTATTCCTATGTTTCCTAGATTTCACTCATAGCCTGGGTATTGGGCCTTTTACCTCGAGTAACTCCCACCCCCAATCAGAGAAAACACAGCCAGCACAGCAGATGAAATGAATGAATGCAGACATTAATGCCACCAATAAATGCAAACAGCAAATGAAATGAATGCAATAAATAACAGCAGATAACAACCAAAGCCCTAACCTAGAGAGCGCTAGGAGAGACTCACTTAGGGAAGATGGACCAACATAGGTCAACTTCTCTACTTCCCCAGCAGAGTCGCCAACTGTCGCATTACGCGAAAAACCGGCGGGAAACAAGAACAACAGAGCCGCCACCGTGCGTTATTTATCCCAAAAGAGGGAAAGGAAACGCTCAGAGTAAACCTGGAAAAAGCATGGTCTCGCGACCAAAGAGAATGGGATCGGGAGTCGGTTATGCGAAGGGAAGGTATTAGCACCCCTACGCATCCGTCGTACTCGACGGGATCCACGTACAATAGGAAGGAAAATGGTTGCTAAAACACTACTCACAAACATCTATACAGGCTGAAAGAGACACGAGAAAACAAACGAGACTGACTCGGCAGGATATCGCATCCTGGGCCTACTTAGTCTATCAGGCATAGACATCAGAGTCAAAGTAGTTCGAACTGGGGAAACGACACATGCTCCCTAGGATATCGCATCATATGCATATGTATCTCCTTTGGACGAAGGAGAATCAGAGCATCTGTAGCTCGGCTAACACGCACACAAACAAACACAGGCAAAGGCAAACGTGGAGCCTGAATGCCAATCACTGGACTTACATCAGCATTCGAACCAAAACACACACAAAAAGGCAAACGTGGAGCCTGAATGCCAATCACTGGACTTACATCAGCATCCGAACCGACCAAACCCACACTGGAACCCGAACGCCACTCGATGGACTTACATCAGCTTCCAAGCACACAACGACACAAAACAAAAACACAGGCGCCCGGAGAGATCTGCTCATCTCCTGCCTACATACCTCATCTGGTATGAGGATCAGGGCGACGTAGTTCCCCTACGAAAGGACACAGGACTAGCCTAACCAGATGACAGAGGGAGACACAACTAGGGAGACTACGACTCGAGCCTAGCTGTTATCATGCAAAATCATCCCTAAGTCAAGGTTTCTAGCTAACTTGCACAGGAAGCAAGCCTATCCTATTCAACACAAGCAAACAGTAAATCAAGCATTCACAATTAGCACACACTATATGCACACAAATGGGCTCACTCAAAGGGTAAGACTGCAAGGGCAAGTCATTTGTACAGGGGTAGTGTTAGCTCTTAACCTTGCCATTGAGGGGCTAAGGTGAAGCTGATGAAAGGAGAGTGAAGGTAAGACTTCACAGCTCTTATCCCTGGCCAGAGAGAGCTTCAGACAAAGGAGCGTGGGTTCAGAAAGGAGGAACCCTTCTACACTCAAGACTCTGACACAACTGTACATTGTACAAGATCTTGGGTTTGTGTCCCAATGCATCAACACAGTGGTGTGAGCAGAGGGACGACTCAACAGAATAGCGGGAGATAGATTGCATATCTCTTATATCCGCCAATTGCCTCATAGAGGTCTTTACTTGCTTGGGGACAAAAGTAAACAATCACAAACATTGCCTCTTAAGGAGGACTTCAGACAGGTGCCTGGCCAAGTAACAGGTCAGGTCTTCCAGACTACATGGAGACAAGAATGTTATACCTCAGTGCAAATTGCTTATCAAGCAAAGCAAAGCAATATTAGCAACTAATGTACCTGAAATCAATCAAATATCATCAGTATACCAATCACAGAATTAAACAGCAAATGGTTCACAATTAGCTATACACAGACAAACACAATCCAATGCACCAAAGTGCAAGTCAACTCAAAGGAGCCAAGCATCCTACAACATAAACCAAGTTAGTTTACAATATCAAATGACATCCCAATCAAATGTGAATCCACTTCCTTAAGGTATTTTGCTTCTTAACCTGAAAATCACATTCAAACATGAGATACAAGACCACTAGGACAAGCCTAGGGTCAAAAGGAAGTGAAAAAGCCAAAACAGCAAGTGAAACATGACCAAAATCAAGATTAATCAATTAAAAAGAGAATCCAATCAGTCTCACATCAAAACTATGCACCAAATTCATTTCATGCACAATTTAAGTCAAGCTAGGCAAATGTGAATCATACATGAGCAAACAGAATGATATCACTCAAACAAATACCTAAACAGCTCAATAAATTCCACAAACATTCCAGCCTAAACAGGACACATTCAATGAGCTACATATCAATTTTCATGCCATTTGGACAAAAGGAAGTAGATCAATGAAAATCATAAAGTCAGCAGAAATCCAAGCAAGCTCATACATGGTAGCAAAATAAGCATCAACTTCAATCAAATTCAAAACAGTGAGAACAACTAAGAAATGAATGGGACCAAAGCCAAAGTAACGATGAACATGTTAGGAATCACTCCATCAAATTTCACATTTATATGATATGGTATGGGCATTTCACATAGCATATAAGGCAATCACTCAAGCAAAACCCTAAAATGTCTAAACAGCAAGCAAAAATCCCAATCAAATAGGAAATGGCTCAACAATTCCTACAAAACATCATGGCAAAACTAGACATATACAAGATATCACATGCAAAATTTGAGGTCAATTGGCAAAGCATAGACATATCAAATAAAATCATGAAGTTGACCTAACATAGTGTGACACACATTGTCACACTCAACTTGAACACATCATAACTTGCAAACCATAAATCCAAAATTCACAAACTATACATCAAAATAACCAGCAATGAGTCAAGAACAAGCATGTGAAATTTCATTCATTTTGGATAATGCATGATCATTTTATGAATTAAATGGTGAAACATACACAAAATATACACATGAACAAGATTAATAGGCAAAGTCAAAAATCCACCAAGCACAACTTGGACTACCATACCTAAAAGAAACTAGACAAAATTTGGGATCCAACACAAAAATTCCCATTCAATTTGGATGAAAATTGGATTTGTTTTGATTTTTTGAAGTTAATTGAAATAATGAAATAAATGTTTAACATGAAAATGGATTTATTAGGCGCAGTGGCAAAATTGTAATATCCAAGTCCCTGGTCCAAAACGCTGCGCTTCACTAAAAGCGCTGGCAGCGTGCTATTGGCTCTTTCGAGCGGGAAACAGGATTCAAACGGCAAGGCTAGAACGCATGGATCAAACACGTTTATTTTCCAGATTTTCTTAAGTTCTTCGCTGTTCTTCATCATTCCAACTCCAGAAATCATAATGGACAAAACTCAACCAAAATTGGCAAATGGCACATGGTTCTCTTCGTCTTTCCACGTACATCAGTAATACACAACTGAAATCTCCTAATTCCTACTGTATTGGACGGATCGAGCAGGAAAAAGTTTGACATCAAAAGTTCAAATCAAGATTTCTCTCTCAAATCTTGATGAAACTTAATTCTACAAATTGCACTACATTCTACAATCATGGATCTACACAAATCATATCACAATTTTGAAAATGGTTAGAGTCGAATTCCAACCTTGGATGATGGCAATTGTGGAATCCTTGCTTGTTTTGCCCCAATTCACGAAAACAGATGTAGAATCTTGCTCTGGAAGATGATTGATGATGAAAATTCAGCTCGAGAGTGCATGATTATGGAGGAATTTACAACTGCCATTGGAGAGGAAGCTTGGACAGTTGGAGTTTTTGGCACGGTTCTTGCTCAAATGCTTGAAAACAGTCCTTTAGATACACCTGCAGATGAGGAATTCACCAAGAAATTGCAACAGTATTGATGAATTATGGATGAAATAGTGAAAAAAAATGGATGTGAGAAATGTGAAAATTGAGAGAGTTTTTGTGATTTTCTGTTTGGATCTGAAGAAATGATTAGTGATTCTGCAAAACAGTTACAATTAGGACTATATACCTCTCCCTAATCCAAAGTTAAATCAAGATTAAGCAAATTAAGATGATTAGCATAATGTGCATTTTCAAGTGTTAGGTCCAATATGCCCTTTCATGATGCAGCTAATTTTTCTGTCCAAACTTGGTTCAAGCAAGTTCTAAATGATATTTTGGAAGTGTTGGAAAAAGTCCCATGTGAAAATTCCAAGTATTTTGAGATTTGGACCATTTTGCCCTTGCTTTTTAATTGGTACACTTGATAAATGACCTTTTTATGTGAAGGCTTTTGGCAAAATGTGATGATGGATTATGAAAGTACACATCAAATGTGGTTTTCTCAAAGAAAAACCATCCAATTTGGCCATTCCATGTGAAAGTTATGCCACTTTGATTTTGGGCATTTTTGGAAAATGACTGGACCATATCTTGCCAACCACACATGGGAATTTCAAGTTCTTTGACTTTTTGGAATGGTGAGATCAAGATCTTCAACTTTCATGTTGGACAAAATTCCATTTGAAGCTTGTATGATGAAGTAATTTTGGGGGGAAAAACTTTCCATTTTGGGCAACTGAAAGTACAGGTCACCTGCTATTTTTGGAAACTTCTGATCTGACCTCCAAATCTTTAACCTTGGTCTTTGATATGTCAAAGGAGACTTATATGGACATGAATGAGGCCTTTCAAACCATCTCACACCTTCCAATCCATAAAATCAGGCACAGTTGACCACAGTTGACTTTCTAGGGTTTCTGAAGAGATTCAGCTTTACTGATGAGCTTTGATCATCCAATCCTTGGCCAAACCACTTCACAATGATCCTTAGACCATATGAACTTGATAAATCAACCCTAGGGCTTTGTTCCAATGAAAATAGCACATGCTTGCTGGTTTGACTGATTCTCCTGACCAGTTTGACTTAATTTGTCAACTGAGCTTGCACTTGGGCAAATGGACAATGCAATGTTATGCAGTGGCCTATGTTATGCTATGACCTAATATGAAATGAATATACACGAGGTAGGGTGCAAATTTGAGGTGCTACAGAGCTGATGAGTTCTTCCAGGCTTATGTTGTTCAGATCCTTTGATAGCTTTAGGGCAGTGACTATAGGTCTCCACTTCTTTGGCAGACTTCTGATAATCTTTTTAACATGATCTACAGTTGTGTAGCCTTTGTCTAGAACCTTTAGTCATGCAATTAAAGTTTGAAATCTAGAAAACATTACCTCTACAGCTTCATCCTCCTCCATTCTGAAGGCTTCATATTTTTGGATTAGGGCCAGAGCCTTAGTCTCTTTGACTTGATTGTTGCCTTTGTAAGTCATCTTTAAAGAATCAAATATTTATTTAGTTGTTTCCCTGTTGGTTATCTTTTCATATTCATTGTAGGATATGGCGTTCAACATAATCGTTCTGGCTTTATGATTATTTTTGAAGTCACGCTTCTGATCATAACTCATTTTGTTTCTAGCAATGACAACTCCAGGAGCAGATACAGGTGGTTCATAACCATTTGTAATAATGTCCCATAAGTCAGTGTCATAGTCTAGGAAGAAGCTTTCGATTTTGTCCTTCCAATAATCAAATTTCTCTCCATCGAAGACTGGAGGTTTGGCGTTGTAGCTATCTCTTTCATTGGTGGTAGTCATTATATTTTTCTTACGTTGGATCTCTCTATACTGTTAAGTGTTTGATTTGAGAATCAATAATAGAGCCAGAGCTCTGATACCAATTGAAGGTAGAGAAAAACAAGAAAGGGGGGTTTGAATTGTTTTCACAGACAATAAAAACTTTTGGAGTTTCTACGCACACAAATCAAAGATAAATAACACAGAAGTTATCCTGGTTCGCTTGAAATTCAAAGCTACTCCAGTCCATCCTACCAAGGTGATTTCGCCTTCAAAAAGGACTTATTCCAATAATCTTAAAAGATTACAAAAACGTCTAAGAGTACAATGGTCTCTTAGCCCTTTCAAGTCTACAGACTTCACAAGTCACTTGAGAAACTTTACAACAACTATTAGTCTCACACTAAGAGCAACAACTTGTGAGAAAATGTAGAACAAGATTTGGTGAATGATTATATTTTTTATGAACAAAATTCTTGTAGATTAGCTTCGTATATTGGTATGATGATGGTTGGACCTTTTTATAGTGCTTGG
Source organism: Lathyrus oleraceus (assembly GCF_024323335.1). Taxonomy (NCBI): domain Eukaryota; kingdom Viridiplantae; phylum Streptophyta; class Magnoliopsida; order Fabales; family Fabaceae; genus Lathyrus; species Lathyrus oleraceus. The sequence continues at coordinate 161,992,152 of NC_066579.1, read as the reverse complement.
AGATGATACCATTGAATGTAGCATTGATGTTGATATCTTGTCAATAATGGGACTTGATGACATTAAAAATGTTGTCCTTTCCATAGCATTTTAGGAGAGTATTCAATTTTCTCCATATAGAGATTTATACCCTTTATGGAATACTTTGTTGTTAAGTCTTGATCTGACTTGTTTGGCATGAATTAGTGTGCGTGAAATTCAGATACTTCACTTAGATCTTGTATTCTTCATATAGTTGCCTGATGTGTTTTCTTTCGAAGTTCTTGATTGATCTCTAATTTGACGTTCCTCAGATGTATTGATCATTAGAGACTTCAGGTATGGGATCTTTCAGATGCAGAATATCATAGTCTTCAGATGTCAGAGTGAATACTTTTAGCTTTAAGTGAGTTGTTCTGGACTTGTGTGACGTTAAATGTTATTTCATCAGATTCAGTTATTGTTAGAGCCTTGCACATTTAGAGAATTTTATTAGGGTACCAAAATGTTTCATCCTTTTTTATCATCAAAACTTAGAGATAAATTGCAGAACCAAAATCTTGTTCTAACACCACCAACCCAAACTCTCTAGCCCTTCGACTTCTCAGAGTCTCTTCTTGCTATTTGTGAACTTCTCACAAACTTACTTATCCTTGTCTTCCAAGACTTGGTTACATTCCTTGGCACGATTGAGTTGGACTCATAATTGAGTGTTTTCTAACTCAAGCTCTTGTATCTTGTCGGTAAGCTTGTCCATGTCCTCTTGTAGTATAGGCTTGGGCTCGGGCATCAACGGGAATGAAGAAGGGTAAAAAAGGAAAGGCATCTTGACAACAGTATCCCTCTCTTTTACCCACATAAAGTAAGGTTCCTTGGCTAGGATATTCTTCTTACCCCATTCTTGGTCAATTCGGACTATGTTTGTCCAAGCTCTTTACACTCTCTTCACGTTGGAATCAAGCGGATCTACGATATTGACGATGAAAGGTATGAAGTCTCTCTCCTCGGGAGGACTCAACATGGTGTACCCCAATTGTATCTTAAGTAAATCGGGGTTATAGTTGCTACAACCTTGCATTCCTATTAAGGGTATGTTTGGGAACCCTCCACATCTTGCAATGACATCCTTTATTTCCCACTCTCTCTTGTACTAAAGAATTGAACTGGCGAAGAGAGATGCAAACTTTTGGGACCACGACAGGTTGCTTTGAGCAAAGGTTCCATGTTTAGGCATACATGCCCTCACCCATAGGTGTAGCATGGGAGCATAATAAAGGAAAGTCCTTCATTTCTTATCATGCCTTGTATGGAAGGTATGGTAGAATTCAGAAAGTAGAAATGGCATCGGGTTTTTGGTCAAAAAGACTTCAACCGCTAAGTGATCCACGAACTTGTCTATGTTTGGGAATATAACAATTCCATGAATCAGAAGTGCTAATGTTGCGCTTCAAAAGTCTGGCCTTTCTTCCTTAATCATCTCTCAAGCATGGGCTTTAAGGAATCGTTGAGTCAAACCCTTGATAAAACCTTTAGAACCCCAATGAGCCACTAGTTTGTTGGAAGTGATACCCAAGATGATAGAGAGTTCGGTCAAGCAGAAACCTTCTTCCAATTTGGGGAAGGGATTGTATTCCTTTATCGATCAGTTGATAAGTCTCTCAATATCTTCCAAGGTTGGGGAGATTTGAAAATCTGGGAAGGTGAAACATCTCATAGGGACGTCGTAATATTGAGCCATTGTAGTGATTGCACCATAGTCAACTTTCTCGGTTAGAATATCTATGATGTTACCAAAGTTGGCTCTGAATTAGTTGTCCTTGAGGGATAATATTCTTGAGCAAAGGACCTTAAAGGTGTTGATGTCTGGACTTTTCAATCAGAAAATGGAAGTGTTTTTCCTTGTTGAGGGATCCATGATTGTGTCGGTAAAAGTCTTGTAATTCTGCGTTTGAACAAACGAAATTCTTAAGAGCTTTTCTTATTAGTTTAATGATGTATGAATGAATGTATGAATGGATGATTGGTTTTTATTAATTTCCACAGAACTTTAGGCACGAGTTCAAAGTCTGGGACCATCATGGCGAAGTGTGAGGTTTAATAATGACTTCTTTTTTAATCGGGGTTATCACTTTGTATGATCTAGGGCTTTTGAGAAATTGGGTGTAAGACACTGCCTCTAGAGTCATAGACTCCCTTAACTGTCATCCGCTTATGCCAATTTACTTTCCAGGTGACTGCTCTATCAAGGTAATCTACTCTAAGTGAGATATTTGTATCGACCCTCACGAGGAAGTCACCTTGGGGACCTATACCACGCGACCATCAGTCTAGGCTAGCCATGGTTAAATGTTCTAAAATGGGTTCTTAGGGTCACAGACTCTAATAAAGGAAAGGATGCTTACGCTAAAACTACGACGGTCATCAATCCCCTTAAGAGAGTCTACCACTAAGTGAAATTCTCGTACGACCCTACACGGGGAAGGCACCCCGGGGACCAATACTACTCAACCTCTCATATATCAAGCAAGCTCTCAGACTCGGGTGGAGAGTCTTTCATACAAGATTTTTCATTGTAATCATTATTGCCTCTTTTTTCCCTTCATCACAGAGCTATGGTTTCTGACCAACAAATAAAGGAGATATATACAGGTTAGTAATAAAAGAAATATATACATAGACAAAATAAATAACGGATAAATCCCCCACATACACAAAAGAAAAACAACCCAAACTAGGCTAGACTTGCTTAGGGAAACTGGGGTCCCTAGTTATTGCTACTAGGGTAACGAAAATTGGGGACTATCGTCTTGTTTAAAGAGAAAACAGGAGAGTCGCCGCCGAATTTTATTTGGTTTACCTCTATCGGAAAGGAGATAGGAAATAGTCGATAAAATCCTCAAGAAAGAGATATGCACGGATAGCGCAAAAAAAGGAATAAGGAATCGGTCTCGTAACCGAGACTTGGATTCGGAAGTCGGTTACACAAGGGGAACGTATTAGCACCTCTCATGTCTATGGTACTCCATGGGAACCATTTGGGTTGTTTACGTGTGCGGGTATTTATATTATTTATTGTTTTATTTTCAAAAGAAAGTGTAAAAGGTGTGTAAAAAGAGTGATGGGACTCTGGGTTTTCTATTATTGTGTTTGCCAAGGATTATGGCCCTTGTGCCTGCGTATCACTCATCGGGGTGAGGAATCAGATCTCTATAGTTCGGAGTAGAAAATGTTTGTGTGTTGGCTAAATTTACCTTTGAGAAAAGGGTTTTCGGAAGGTTTTAAGGCACAAAAATGGGGTTTGATGGGTTGAGTTGATTTTACCTTGAATAAGGATTTTTGAAAAGAATGTTTGTTATTATATTGCATTAAAGTCTATGGGTGGAGGTGAATATTATAGACAACAAGTCAAACGTATTGTGTCCAAAATAAACTGAGTAAGGGTAGGAATGCTCCATTCTTACTCATTCTCCACCACTTAAGGCTCGTGGCGCTCAATACTAATCGTAGTTTTTAAGTGCTTTTAAATTTGATTAAAATATCACTTGACCTTATATCAATGGTTTGTTTATTTGATTGTGAAATTGGGTAATGCAACATGTATACAAAGTAACCAAGAAGAAAATAAAGGGTCTCATTGTGAGGTAGCCCAAGAGAAAGCCTTGTGTGTGCAAAAGTTACCTAAGCTAAACAAATGATAATGGTCCTACAAACATGTCTCCCTAAGGTGGTGTCATGATGCCATTCTTACAACCGGTATGTAAGTAAAGATGAAATCCAAAGTTCACAGAGTATCACAAAGATAATGGAAAAGACCTCCAAGCAAAGGTCCTAGGATGAGATCCTCTAAGTCCAAATTGATTAAGTGGTATGATTATTTTTGGTCTTATAATTTTATCATGTTTTTGTCATTTTAAAATGTAATGATAACAATAAAGTAAAGACAAATGATAAACATGCATGATGAAGTTTATACAATGATAATAATAAGGATGAGTACTTAAATGTAAATGACATCAAATTAAATAACAAAATAACAATAACAAAAGGTTAGTGGTAATCAGAGTTAGTAAAATTAGATTAAGTTGGTATTATGAACAACGGACCAACACTTAAGGATTATCTATCCTTAAGTCAATAGATTCAAAATATGGTGCATTGGAGGATAACTTATCAGTGATGCAAAGTATGGAAGATGATCAATGGATCAACTTACCATATATTTGTACCAATGAAAGTTGTACAACCCCAAGTTCATCTATCAATAGATTGATAAAAGGAAGACTATGCAAAACCCAAGGTTGAAAGCTTAATGATTGATTAAGTTGTTTAAGTTTAACAATGTATAAGATCAAGGTATAATATTAACAAGGTAATAAGAGTTAGTATATGATATAAACAAATGAGTATAAGAGGTTAGGATGTTAGTATAAACCAAAAGAAATGGCAATGTATCAGATGAAATCACAAGTTAGTATATGTACAAGTATAATGACTGATTAGGTTATTAAGTTAAACAATGTTATAAGATCAAGGTATAATATTATTAACAAGGTAATAATTATGAAGTTTATAGAATGATAATAATGAGGATGAGTACTTAAATGTAAATGACATCAAAGTAAATAACAAAATAACAATGACAATAACAATAACAAAAGGTTAGTGGTAATCTTAGTTAGTAAAAATAGATTAATTTGGTATTATGAACAATGGACCAACACTTGAGGATTATCTATCCTTAAGTCAATAGATTCAAAATATGGCGCATTAGAGGATAACTTATCACTGATGCAAAGTATGGAAGATGATCAATGGATCAACTTACCATATATTTGTACCAATGAAAGTTGTATAACCCCAAGTTCATCTATCAATACATTGACAAAAGGAAGACTATGCAAAACCCAAGGTTGAAAGCTTAATGATTGATTAAGTTGTTTAAGTTTAATAATGTATAAGATCAAGGTATAATATTAACAAGCTAATAAGAGTTAGTATATGATATAAACAAACGAGTATAAGAGGTTAGGGGGTTAGTATAAACCAAAAGAAATGACAATGTATCAGATGAAATCATAAGCTAGTATATGTACAAGTATAATGATTGATTAGGTTCTTAAGTTAAACAATGTTATAAGATCAAGGTATAATATTAACAAGGTAATAAGAGTTAGTGTATGATATAAACAAGTAAGTATAAGAAGTTAGTAGATTAGTATAATCAAAAGAAATGACAATGTATCAGATGAAATACAAGTTAACAAATGTAAGCAAGACTTCATCTACAAGTCAATGACCCAAGTTAGTTGAAATAAGGGCAACCTATCCATGATTAAAAGTACCATGGATGAACATTTGATCATCCATTAGTAGGTCTGAAGTATGGAAGGTTCAATCAACCTTAAACCAACTAATATCATGACCAAAGTAGATTTCATTAGCCCATGGATTCAAGATTTCATAAGTCCACCAAAAAATATTCAAATGATTTGAAACAAGGCACGAATAAATTCTAGAGACAAAAATAATGGGGTCCATGTTTAAAATATTTTCATAATGATAAAATAAATGGGGGTAAGAAATAATTCATAGTTGGAAATAAAATAGGGTGAAAATAAATAAAATAGAAGTGAAACAAAAATAAAACAATCATTTGAACACGCTGGGGGTTGAACCCCTGAGCTTGGGGTCACACGGGGATCAATCCCCTCTCCCACTGGGCCAAGCACTAGGTGGTGTTAGCAAACACACCGAAACAAATAAATAATAAAAACAATATGGAAATGGGATGCGCGTGCAGAATAACCAATCAGAGTGTGACAACCATTGTTTTTGAATTCGAATGCGCGCGTCAACGATCGTCTTCTTCTTCGAGACAACTCAAAATCAAACTCCAAAAAACTGTGTTTTCAACCATATTCAAGCATAGAGATAACTTGTATGATAAAAAACAAATCACCCTCCACACTCATGAGCCATTGATTGCCTTTGAGTCTGGAGTATTTCACCATGAATCAGATGAACATAGTTGACCTATTTTAAAAATTAAATGTTGGAAATGGAATAATCAAAGCTGAAAACTTAGGGTTAATAATCAGAAGAACATTTTCAGGTGATTAGTAACTTGTTTCAGAGGTGGAGGTGAGTGAAACCACCTGATCAGAATCAAACTCAGGAAGGTATTCTGACAACTTGGCTCAGCTCAGATGAAGCTCAGGGAAGATGAGTTAGGGCTTTGGAAAGTTTGAGTGGAGGTTGGTGAAGGTTTCTGGGTGGTTATTTGGGGTTGAAACACTATGAAAATCAAAACACAACTCTCTGTTTTGGAGGCTTTGGTTCAAAAATGCAGCAGAGGTTTTGGGGCTTTTCAAGCTTCTTAAATGAAGGGGACACCTTCCTCTATTTATAGGAAGGTGTCTGGATGGACTGGAGGAAAGGAAATGAGGTTTTGCTTCATAATAGGGAGTGGCTCGAAGCATTCTTTGGATGGACTTGGGGAAACATGAATTTTTTATGATATGACCCTGCTTGCACCCCATACCACTTTGTCTTGGTCCTTTGCATTGATTTGGAACATACAAGGGTCTTCATTTGGCCTGCTATAGATTTCACTTTTTGCTAATTTGGGAAAATTTTGATTTTCCACATGGGGTTGGGTTTTGCTTTGTGAAGAGTTTTTGCTACAAAGTTGACTTCCTACCATATCACAATACCATATGCAACAAGTTTAGGGACCATTGGGATCAGATTGGATTGGTGTTAGGACTTGGAGAATGGAATTTCGAATTCTGAGTTGACTTGTCTGGTTTGCCCGTCAGAATGAACCTCAATGTTTGAACCATGGCCAAATGAAATTGGCTCGTGCATTTTGTCCCAAACTTGTGCCATTTTTTACTTTCCATGTCCTTGATTGAATTTAAAAAAACAGGTCAAAAGGGTTTGTATTTTGGAAATGGCAATGTGCTAAAGTAGTGGTCTTGGTCAGGTTTTAGGGCATGGTAGGCATGTTGGACCAGCTTGGCCAATAGCGAAATTGAAGTCCTTACTCATTGAAACAAAGTTGGAGAGGGACTTAATTAGGACATTTTTCTCGAAGCGAAATTTAAAAAGGTTGTGAAATGAGAAAGTTATGGTCTTTGGAACTTTCCATAGGCCATTATTGCCAAAATGCAACCAACCAACATGATCTAAAAATGAGATTTTGTGATTTCTTGATTTCCAAGGCACAATAACGGATTTTTTGAGTTCATATCATCATACCATGACTAGAAATGAGACTTTGAGCCTTATGGGATGATGCTCGGTCAAATTCATGAGTAGATCAAGTGCCTTGAAAGTTGAAAAATCATGACCAAACCAAGTACTTGTAACATTGCTTGAATGGATGTTTAAATGATGGATTTTGATTGTAATGTACATGAGATGATGTTGAATGAGTGGTGAGGTGGTTGGATGATTAAAATTAAGCAAGGTCAATGATCAATGGATGCCTAAATTAGGGTTTCTTGAGCTACAAGTTTCCTTAAGAACCAAGGTCAGGTGAATTAGGGTTTGATTATGCAAGGGTCATATTGAGATGTTTAAATGGTGTGGGGAATGAAAAAACTTTGGATTTGAGGGGTACTCAATGGCATGGTCAATATCCATGGTGAATCATGACTCGTACAAGCCAAATGAGGTCAAGATCTAGGGTTTGGGTCCTTGGGTGACCAGATGAATCTTGGGGCTTCTTCAAAGGGGACTCACCATCCAAATTGGGTTTGGGGAATAAGTGAGATGTCTTGAGTGATCCTTAAAGATTTGTTGGATGCTTCAGGATGATATTAAGGTTGAGGTGGCTTAGGCATACCTCAACATGGCATGAGGATGTTGAAGCTTTACAGATGAATCACATGCCTTAAGTTTGTGGATTCTTGTGAATCATTAAGTATATATGCATGTGAGATGGCATGTATGGGATGTATGCTCATGGATTAGGGTTTAGGAAGGTGATATGGGGTAGGGTAAATTTGAGGATATGGAAATAACTTTTTATCTTTTCTTTGTAAAGCTTGTCCGAAACATAGGCACGATACCTCAATTCTTCCAACTCATGCAATTGCATATTTCTCTTATCTCCAGATAATTTAGGATCAAAGTTCAAAAACTTCAAAGCCCAGAATGCTTTATGTTCCAATTCAATTGGAAGATGATAAGATTACTATATACCATCTGAAATGGGGTTAGGCCAATTGGAGCTTTGTAAGCGGTGTGATACGCCCACAATGCCTCATCAAGTTTTAGAGACCAATCTTTTCTAGAATTATACATCGTCTTTTCCAAGATCTTCTTAATCTCTCTATTGGATACCTCGGATTGACAGTTTGCTTGCGGATGGTACAATGTCGCCACTTTGTGTTTTACCCCAAAATGCTCCAAGGCTTTTTCAAGTTGTGAATTGAAAAAGTGTGATCCTACATCACTTACCAACACTTTAGGAGTACCAAAACAGGAGAAAATATTTTTCTTTAAAACCTTGATCACCATTTTAGCATCGGATTTTTGTGAACCAATCGCTTCAACCTATTTGGATACGTAATCCACCGTCACTAGGATGTACTCATTAGAAAAGGGTAGAGTAAATGGGCCAACAAAGTATATGCCCCAACAATCAAATATTTCAACTTCTAACATAAGTTGTAGGGGTATTTCGTTTTGTTTCCCAATTCCTCCAATCCTTTGACAATAGTCACAACTTTTAGCATGCAAGTGTGCATCTTTAAATAAAGAAGGCCAATAAAATCCCGATTGAAGGACTTTTGTTTCCATTCTTAAAGCATTATAGTGGCACCATAAGGTGAGTTGTGACAATGTCAAAGAATAATTTTAGATTCCTCCTTTGAAACACACCTTCTTAGATTATTATCAACATCGATCTTATATAAATAAGGTTCATCCCACATATAGTATTTTACATCAGACAAGAACTTCTTTTTTTGGTTCCAAGTTAGATCCTCCGGTATCAACCAGGTTGCTTTGTGACTTTCAAAGTCGGCAAACCAGGGTCTAACTTGCACCATGAGCAATTTTTAATCCGGAAACTCTTCCTTTACCTCAATTTCTTACTTTGTCACATCAACATTGGCCAAACGGGATAAGTGATCCGCCGCCAAATTCTCTGAGCCTTTTTGTCACGAATTTCTAAGTCAAATTCTTGCAACAAAAGGATCCATCGAATAAGCCTTTCCTTTGAATCAGGTTTGGTGAGCAGATACTTTATCGCCGCATGGTCAATGTATACAACAAATTTCGAACCAATGAGGTTGGACCTAAATTTCTCTAATGCATACATTATTGCAAGAAGCTCTTTTTCAGTTGTTGCATAATTTATTTGAACTTCATTCAAGACTTTACTTGCATAGTGTATGGCATGAAAAAAAATTGTCTTTCTTTGACCAAATACTGCACCAACGACATAATCACTCGCGTCACACATTAATTCAAAATCGAGTTTCCAATCGGGCATGATGATTATGGGTGCGGTAATCAATTTTTATTTTAAATCATTAAAAGAAATCAAACAAGCATTATAAAAAATAAAAGACTTATCTTTATTAAGAAAGTTGCTTAAAGGCTTTGCAATCTTGAAAACATATTTCATGAATCTTTGATAAAACCCGCATGACCCAAGAAACTTCTAATCCCCTTCACGTTCAACGGTGGTGGTAATTTTTCAATGACTTTAACTTTGGCTGGATCAACTTCAAGGCTTTTGGAGGGGACTTTGTGGCCGAGCACAATACCCTTCGTAACCATGAAATTTAATTTTTCCCAATTGAGAACCAACTTGGTCTCCACGCATCTTCTTAACACGGTATCCAAATTCTTCAAACATGGAACAAATGACGTACCAAATACGGAGAAATCATCCATAAACACTTCGATGTGTTTATCGATCAAGTTAGAAAAAATAGCTTACATACACCATTCAAATGTTGTTGGTGCATTACACAACCCAAAAGGCATTCTTCGATAAGCAAAAATACCAAAGGGGCATGTGAAAGCAGTTTTCTCGTGGTCTTCTAGATTGAGTATGATTTAATTGTAACCCGAATATCCATCCAAAAAGTAATAAAATTCCTGACCGGATAATCTCTCGAGCATTTGATCCATGAAAGGTAAAGAGAAGTGATATTTCCTTGTAACTTGATTAAGCCTGCGGTAATCAATATATATTGTCCAACCGATCATGGTTCTAGTAGGAATCAACTTGTTCTTTTCATTCTGAATCACTGTCATTCAACCCTTTTTAGGTACCACTTGAACAGGACTAACCCACACACTATCCGAAATTGGGTAAATCATTTTGGCTTCCAACATCTTTACCACTTACTTCCTCACCACCTCTTTCAAGGTAGGATTCAAGCGGCGTTGAGGTTGGACAACGAGTTTGAGATCATCTTCCATAAATATCTTGTGCATACAATAAGATACACTTATTCCCTTTAAATCGGAAAGATTCCAACCCATTTCACTTTGATTTTTCTTCAAGACATCAATCAGTTTTTCTTCTTCATTCTTGGATAGACTGTTGCTTATTATCACCGATTTGTGTTCATCTTCTTCAAGAAATACATATTTCAAGTGTGAAGGTAAAATCTTTAATTCAAGTTTAGACTCTTCTATCTTTGATTCTTATTTCAAATTTTCAACTTTTGCTTCCAATGGAGGAATTTCTTACAATTCCTCAAGCTCTCTTAGACATTCTTAAATTTTTTTTTCTTCGTCCTCATTGAGAACTTTGATCGCATTAGTAAGAGCTTTTTCAAGGGATTAGACATATGAACTTGCCTTTTTACTTCCATTATAGCCTCATCGGTTGCATTAATTCGGAAACAATCGCTTTTATCCTTTGAATGCTTCATGGCTTCAAAGAGATGGAAGCATACCTCTTCATCTTGAACTCTCACCTTCATTAGACCATCATCAATGTCAATCATCATTATAGCGGTCTTTATGAAAGGTAAACCAAGAATCAATGGTGCATTATCATCTTCCTCCATGTCAATTACAGCAAAGTCAATCGAGAACAAGAATTTATCCACTTTCACTAGCACATCTTCCGTTACTCCATAAGAACGAGTTATAAACTTGTCGACCAATTGCAATGTCATCCTTATTGTTTTCAACTCAATATTTCCCAACCTTTTTACGACAGATAACATAATCAAGTTGATGCTAAAGCCCAAATCAATCAAACCTTTTCCAATGTAAACATTTCCTATTGTGACCGGTAATGTAACACTTCCTGGATCGCTTTCTTTCTACGATAGAGTCTTTTGAATGATTGCGCTACAACTAGCATCAAAAGTGATTGTTTCTTGATCTATATATCTTCTCTTCTTTGTAAGGATGTCCTTCATAAACTTTGCATATGTAGGTATTTGCTCAAGGGCCTCAAAAAATGGAATATTGATTTGTAACTGACTAAATATATCCAAGAACTGAGCATAGTGTCTAGTAGTGTCCTTCTTGGAAGGAGCATGAGGATATGGAAAATTTTGAATTGGAATATTATTCAACTTCTCATTCCCCTTTTTATTGTTTTTCTTCTTTTCCTCTCTATCTTTCTTTTCTACTTCTTCTTTCTCACTTTTCTCTTTTTCAACTGATTCTCCCTCAACATTTTTTTCTACTTCAATCTCATCTTTTTCCTTCTCTTTTTCTACTTAATTTCCTCTTCCTCCATTTCATCACCAATGCTCGTGTCAATTTTTCTACCACTACAAGTTAGAATACACTTACAATACTCCTTCGGGTTGTCTTGAGTGTTTACGGGAAAAATTTCCTTTGTGTTAATCGACTAATTACTTAGAAAATTGACCAAATTGCATCTCAAGATTTTTGATGGCTGCATCGGTACTCATTTGGTTAGCCATTGACATTTGCATGAATTGGGTGAAAGCGTCTTCTTTCTTTTAATTTACACCTTGAGGTTGTGGAGGTTGGTTGTAGTTTTGGTAGGGGTTTTGATGGTTTGAAGGTCTTACCTCTTGTCTCTAACCTTGTTGCTAACCTTGGTTATTTTCCCTCTGATGATAACCTTGGTTGTTTTGATAAGGTGTTTGCCTTTGTTGGTATCCTTGATTTTGATTTTGATTTCCCATATAATTCACTTCCTCTCCAACCGGAGGACAAAAATAGGTAGGATGATCTCCTTTACACAATTCATAAGAAGAAACTTATTGATGCTTGTTAGGAATCTCTTGCATCTCTTTGATTTGTTGTGGAAACTTCGATATTTGTTACGTGAGTAACTCCACCTGTTGAGATAACAATTTGTTTTGGTCTAGAATTTCATCATTTGTGTCCAATTCAATGATTCCCGATTTCCTTTGTGTCATACCTCGGTTGTGTTGGCCTTGATGATCGTTGAGTGTCATTCTATCAATAATGGCTATTGCTTCTTCTGCACTCGTTGACATCAAAGAACCACCCGCGATAACATCCAATAGAGTTTTTGGTTGTGGTTGAATCCCATGGAGAAATATATGGATTTGAGTAAGTTCATCAAAACCATGAACTTTACATTTCCTTAACATTGACTTGAACTGCTCTCAATCTTCATTAAGGGATTCACTAGCACCTTGAGAGAAAATCGTGATTGAAGTCTTTTCTTCCATGAATCTATTGTGTGGAAAGAATCTCTCAAGAAATTTTTCCTCTAACATATTCCAATCGGTCATTGCTTGAGTAGGTTGATCAAGATACCATTCTTTTGATTTTCCAATCAAAGAATCTGGGAATAGTCTCTTGAGAACTTGCTATTCTTTCGCTTCTGGAGCTTCAATTGCACCAGAAATCTCATAGAATTTGGTAAGGTGAGTGTAAGGATCTTCATGATCAAGCTTTGTGAAGGGATTTGCATACAAAAGTTGAAGTATCCAGGTCTTCATTTCCGCATGTCTTCCATTGTTTGCAATTCTAGCAAATTGAGCATTTCTCCTCGAGCTATTTACACAAGGACCTCTGGGAGGTTCTGGAGGAGGTAGATTGACCATGACCGGTGTAAAAATAGGAGTTGTTGATGAAGTACCAGCTGAATTTCCTTCATGTTCTCTTCTTTCCTTAGCTAGTTGTCTTCTCCTTCTTGTTTTGATATTAAGTATACGAGCAGTTCTTTCAATCTCAGGATAAAAAAAGAAGTTGATATGCAGGTACACTTCCTCGCATAAACAGAGTTCTGAAAAGCTAACCAAGCAAATTAAAAAACACAAGGGATAAGAAATGAGATAATAGATAAGAATAAAAAACTTAAAACATGATAAACTATTGCAATGCTTGCAATATCATAACAACAATCCCTGGCAACGACACCATTTTTATGGTATTGTTTAATCGATGATGTATCAACCTATTAAATAATACAAATAACATTTATGATCCGATACAAAGTGAATATCAACCCAAAATCCATGTCTAGACTTTGGTTATTGATATATGATAAAATTAGGTCAAGACTTAAAGGACGTTTCTCAACAATGATTTAAATCACACATATAAAATAAAAACAAAGCTTATCATATATATTGACCATAAGGTTGTTCACATACAAAAGATCAAAATAAATACATACTAGTTAGGTTAACTACCTATAATCTTGATACAAAGTGTTTAGCTACCCATAACCATGGTAGTTTTCTTTACAAGAAATAAAGGGAGATGAATGAGTATCCAAGTTGAATAATCGACAAAGGATGCGACTCCAGCTCAGATAAAATGATTGTGGCTTCTTTTGCTCCAAAATTGAGTTTTTATAGGTTTTCTATTGAAAAGGATATCAAATTGTGAGAATGTGAGCCAAAAAACAACATAGGATCCTATAAATATCTTTTCCAATGTGAGCCAAAAAATGCCACGTTTTAATGCGAGTATTTAGTCAAGAATAGCATTCAACAGTAGGTCGGCCCAAGATGATGTTATAGGGCGGAAGAGCATCTATTATGAGGTAGTTGACTTTAATCGCCTTGGAGTCTGGTTCTGCATCGAAGGTCATCTCTAGAGTTATGTGACCCCTTACTTGCACATGTTTTCCGGAAAATCCTACTAACGAACCCTGGAACACTTTGATGTTGCTAGGATCAAGCTAAAGCTTCTGAAAAGTGTTCAAGAATAAGATGTCAGTTGAAATTCTGAGGTCTATAAAGACTCGCTTGATACCCTAATTTCCATATTGCATAATTATGACCATGGGTTCAATATCGTAAGAGAGGATTTTGTTAGCTTTATTGCTAGAAAAGGTGGTGTTGGCCCAGGCTCTCCCTGGTCGGCTTTGGAGAATCTGAGGGATATTATGTTTACGGTTAGCACATGTTTGGCGTATTTCCTCTAGGATAAGTTGGAGCTTTCTCCACCGGTGAAACCTCTAGTTATGGTGTTAACCACGAAGTATAGAGCTTTTTTATCATCTTCAATGGAAGGTGGTGAAAATGGTAAAGACGAAGGTGTCACCTAGGTTAGTTTTACCAGAGACCTTAGTATTTTTGTCAAAAAGTATAGGAGTACATGGTATTCTTAAGCGAGTAGGGGTGACCAGAGACCTTAGTATTTTTATGGTGGTTTAGGGATTTCCCGCAGCAGTGAGAGACCTTGTTATGTGGTTTTTCTGGCTATGGAGAGAGAAATCTCACGTGAGGTGAGAAGCTCTGTGTTTATGCATTATTTTGGGTGTGTTATGATATGTTCTATCACCCTATAGGGACGAGGTATTTATAGAGGCTCTTGGGCTTAGGTTTTCCTTGGGAATAATAATCATTCACTCAATCAATTGGGACTGTTGAATCCCTACTAGGGAGAAATGGTATAGCCTGTTGACCATGACTTCTCTCTGGAGGAGGAATTATTTTCCCACGTTTCCCATGACTGGGTGAATAAGGAATGTTTAAGGCGAGATAGTTCATAATGGATGGCGGAAGATGGGTGTCGTCCTCATGGGGACTGCATTTCTCCCTCCCTTGCTAAGCCCTTTAGAAATATATCTCTATAACATACTTTTCTAGATTGAACAAACATTGCTAGATTGGATAAATATAGTCTTTTTGATTTAACTAGAATTTTCAAATTTATAATATTCTAGTCTACTTTTATCATTAGCATACCCTTAATTTCTTATAACATTATCTAATCCATTTTTTCCTTTTTTATATATTCATATAACTTGATTTAGTTTATCAATTTGAGATTTAAGATATGCACATTTATTGCATGAAACAATTATCATAAATTTCTAATTTGGATTTAACTTTGTCTAACTCTTCTTGCATGACATTTGTTTTACTTTCTACAAAACAAATAATTTCATTTTGTTGAGCACTTAATCTAGAAAGCTTTAGACATTCATCATGCAAATCATTAAAAACATCTTGTAATTCATCCTAAGATGCATGTTTATCACTTGAGTCCAAATTACTAACCTCACCATCCACATCGGAGTGATGCAAAACCGTGAAAGATAGATGTGTTTGTTCTTCATTTTTAGAACTTTTAATCACATAATTGTCTTCCCATGCGATATATGCTCTTCTTGGTTTTTTGTCCTTGTTGTTGAATTTGTTCTTCTTTTAGAAAAGGGACAAACACTCGTAATATGTCCTTGTTTTCAACATTCAAAACAAGTGACCTTTTTTCTTGAAGTTTACTCTTCATTAAACATCTCTCTTTGGCCAATTTTCTATGTTTTGACTCTTTTCAAGATTTTTTCAAACTTCTTGACAAGTGCTTCTAAATCTTCATCATCTTTTTCACTATCAAATTGATAATTTTCTTCTTGATTACTATCATAATCTTTGATTTTAGTATTTAAATCAAGTGACCTAACTTTATGTTCATGTCTTCCATGCTTCTCCAATAATTCAAGTTCCAATTCATGTTCTTACAAATTTCCGAACAATGTCGCTTATGTCATCTTAGCTATACCTTTCTTTTCTAAAATAGATATCACTTTCTGCTGACATTCCATTGTTAACTATATAACGACATTTAACTTTAATTTATTGTTGGTGAAGGTTTTTCCAAGAGCAATTAAATGATTTGTCAAATGAGTGAACCTTTTTTGAAAATCTAGCATGTTTTCTCCTTGTTGCATTTCTAAACACCTCATATTCGAGAGAGAGAGAGAGAGAGAGAGAGAGAGAGAGAGAGAGAGAGAGAGAGAGATGTTTAGCCTATATCATTCTATTTATTCCATTCCTTCGTGAGTGATCGCCAAGGTTTCTCATTTCTTTAGTGGTTTGGTAGTTTGACACCCTAAAGAATTCGTCCATCCATAAGGAGTGTGCTATTATGTTTTTGACTTTTTTATCATATAGAACTTTCTTATTATCGACTTCATTCCATGCCTCTTCGGGTTTTGATTTACTTACACCTCCAACAATTGTACTAGGAATCTAGATGCCATTCTTCACGGATTTCCAAACTTCTACCCATTGTGATTATAGAAACATTTGCATTCTAATATTCCAAAAGTCATAACACTCACCGGTGAAACCTGGTGATTTATTAATGATATTTCCTTCTTGTAAGAAAGGTTTTGCGCAAGTCATTTTATCTCAGATCTAGGAGCAAGTTAGGTAACTCTTGCTCCAATGACAAATATAACTATGAGAGGCAATCTAAGAGAGGTGAATTAGTATTGCTGGAATTTTCATGATTTTAAGAAATGTTTCTTAACTTACAGTTTAATATTAAAGTAAATTGCATAACTTTAAAGGCATAAACATATATAGCATAAGAGAACTATACTAGTCCCCCATATAAACCAAAGGTAAATCTAGTCCCTCTACTCCTTAGAGTATTTTCCACAATGATTAGACCCTTGTACAAGTCTCACACCAAGACCTCTTACAACCTTCTACAACATACACAAACATCAAACCTTGTGATAGACTCTAAATATCTCCAACTCAAAGAAACTTCTTAATAAACACCAAACATTATGATGATCCTCACAAAAATCAGATAGTGCATCCCTTTCTATTTACAAACACCTTTCACCAACACACTATGATGAAAGATACAAATACTTAAACTTTGTTGAGAAATAAAGAAAGTGGTAGGCTATTGAATGTCAAATACAATTTTGGGATTAAAGATTTTATTTTCTTAATATCACAATTCAAAATATATCACATAATTGCTCAGATTATGTTTTGATTTTGAAACTTTTCTAATTTATGAAAGTTTACAAGTTTCAAAGCATTTTAAAAAGGAATATTACTTGAAAATAATCTTTGAATTGTGTAAGTGATAACTTAAAAGTTGTTAATTTGTTTTCTATGCTAAACCATCATTCCTACACACTTAGAAACCTTTATGAATGATTTCATATCTTTAAAAAGGTTCCATGAAGTATTGCCAATCAAAATAGTGATTCTAGTTCATGAAAAAATACACTAGTTCAGGTTGTATTTGGATACAACAATCCTGTATTTGAATACCACACTGCAACGTTCCAATCTTTTTAAATTTTTATACTTGTATTCGAATACAGGAAATTGGTATTTGAATACAGCTTTCTTGGCAGCACTTGAAAATAGCTTTTACACTTGAAAACATCTTTTTAAGGCAAGGCTTCCATGAGTTTTTATGCATTAACTTTGAAAATATTTTAGATTAAGTTTGAATGACATTTTTTGAGATTTTAAGAGATATATAAGTTGAATGATGATATATCAAAGATAAAGACAATCTTAACTTTGTTCAATGTTGATCTTTGCCACTTTGTCATGATTGATAGTTGCCTTCATCTATATTGTTCATTGTCTTCACCTTTTTCTTCTTTGTTGGTCATTCTTGACTTTATCTTTTTCTTCTTTTATTGATGTATTAGTCTTCATCAAAACCCTAGATAAGGTTAAGTAGAATATCTTCTTTACAAACTATTTAACCGTTTTTCACACAATTTGGTAGTTACTAGTTTACTAAAAAGACAAGACTTAGAAAATTGTTTTCGAGAAGGAAGATGAACGTTAGAATGAACAAGGCATATAACTTGTGTTCAAACACTTGAGGATAAAGAGAATATACATCAAATTAGTCTAGTTTTAATTTGATTTGATTCTAAAAAAGATAAAATTCAAAACGATCAAGTTGTACAACTTGCGTCTTCAAAACTTGACGATTAAAATAGATGTTAATCTCTTTAACCACTTTTCACACGATTACGTTTTCAAGAAGGAAGACAAACGTTATAACAAACAAGTCATATCACTTGTGTGTGAACACTCAAGCATAAGAAAGATGTATATCCAATTAATCCTTTTTTAATCGGATTTTATTATGAAAAATATGATATTAAAAATGACCAAGTTGTATAACTCGCATCTTAAAAACTAAAGGACTAAAATAGATGTTCATCTATTTAACATTTTTTTACATAATTTGATTCTTACTAATTTATTATAAAGATGAGACTTAGAACAACCGAATCGTTACAACTTGTGTCCTAAAACCTTAAGTATTAAAAAAACATGTTCAATTAATTAATCTCTATTTTATTGAAATAGAAAATTAATTCTAAAAAATAAGACCACCAAATTATTACAATTCTTGCGTATTGGATATTATAGATTTACAAAATGTTGTTTATTATAAACAAGTTGTCTATTAAAAAATAATATCAATAAATGGTAACAATTTAAGTGTAATAAACATTTCTAATTAACTTTTTTTTCTGTTTTTTTTCAAAAAGAAGTAATTTGAATTGATTAAGTTTTGTGACACTTATATTATACTAAATTTAATAGAGTAACATCCCAACACAAATAAGTAATAAACAAACATGTCCTTAATGATAAAATAGGACCACATAAATAAATAGTACCACATAAATAAATAGTAATGAATAAAAAACGTAACACGTAGGAATTAAAAAGGCATAAGTTGATGGGAGAAGAAAAATGTAACAACATAAGGAAATGGAGTTAGTGTTTTTTTTTTTGTGAAGAGAATGATTATTCTAGAACTAAACTAACAAGAGAAGGATGAAACTAATTTCTAAGCATATTTGACATAATAAGGATAATTTGAGCAACTTGGTCGACAACACCGACATTTTTCGAAAGCTCAGGGGTATCTTGATCCGATGAATCTTCTGAATTTCCTGTAAGACATTCATCAGTATTTGTCATGACAACACTCATATGTACATTCACACCATTATAATCCAAATTCTTCAACATTTGTAGAGCCTCTTCAACTTCACTTAGAGCCCCGTCCTCCGATCCAAAAAGAGACAAACAATTCTTGTATTTGTTTTGCTTCATGGGGTCACCATCACTTTTCGCAATTAATTTTGTGAGTAGATCAATTGTATTCGACACATCTGTACGAAGTACGTCAATGGTGTATTTTGCTAGACTACTAAGGTCTTCACCTACACCACCGGGCTTTGATTTGAGAAGAGTTACACAAAAAGAAGGAATTTTTGATTTCATGCAAATAGCTTCTACATCCACACCTTTGGTTGCATAGGATGGTGTAAAACAAAAAAGAAACAAAACAACTAGGATTGCAAAACGAATCATATTGTTCTTTTTTTCTTCTTCTTATTCTTCTTCTCAAATCTCTTATGTCTTGATGATTTATTTTCTTTCTCTCGTTACTTAGCAGTATTATATCGATTTCATCCAATAAAAACAACACAATAAAACATGGTCAAAACCCATCATTCAATAGAATAAAGCAAATAGGATTTTATGGTAAATTTGACATTTGTCAACTCTTAAGAGTTCATGCTATTTTAAAAGTTACTATTAAAAGAGTTATTTCCTTAATATTATATATATATATATATATATATATATATATATATATATATATATATATATATATATATAATTTAAATCATCATTTTAATTTATATTTAATAATAAAAAGTTTCCTTTTATACTAGCCATATATAATTAATGAATTTTTTCTCATTTTTTGATAATGTCATTTTTTTCTTCCTCATCTCTAGGCCGATTACCATTTTTTATAACTCATAAAAGATTAAGATTGATGTGTGCACCAAGATTAATGATTTATTTCTCAACTAAGACATTTTCAATTGTATTAGATAATGTAACTTTATCAGTATCATTTCTTTTATAAGACACAATTTGATTGATCATCATGAGGGTAAAATCTACGATAGGTTAAAAGCGCATTTAAACGTTAAAGACTCACTCAAATAAGTGTGAGACACCATTTATTCATTCAAAATTTTAAAGTGATAGATTTATCGGTCCTCTCACTTATAAAGTGTTCAACCTTCACTTTTGATAACATGCATTTTTCACTATGTATTTAACTTAATTTTAACATATTTTAGTGTCGTTTTGTGTTACTTTTATTACGTTATGTTGATTTTGTACTATGTATTTCAGGTACCGATCAATCAACGATGATTGCGAGGAAAAGACAGAGAAAAACAACAAAAATGATGCAAAAATGAAAGTATCGGACTGTCATGACGGTTAGGCTAGGAGTGACTCCCTCAGCAAAGAGCCGATCGTCAACATCTAAAAGGAAAGGAGGGAGAGCATGGTTGAAGTCCATGACAAGCAAGTTGTTAGCCAGACTGACACCCGTCATGGAATATGAACTTATGAGTGACTCACTCAGAGCGTCATGACAGGTTGGCCGCCATATCATGACGCCGAGTTCCAAAAAAATAGCCACGTTCAGCAGTCTGATTCAACATTTCCTCCACTTTCTCCCACTTCTTTTGTACAATTTGTAGTGGCTTTGGGGTGCAAAAATTAGCATAAATATGGGTTGTAACATCTAAATTGATCATCCAAGCTTACTTGAGCACCATAATCACTTGTTTTAGAGCATTAAAATTTTTACATTGGTGTTTTTATGCAAGTTTATTTTCTACAATTGTTAGAGTAAAATTCTACAACTATTAGAGTATTATTTTGTTGTTGCTTACATTTCTACATTGTTGTACCAGAATAAAATCTCCCTTTAGAGAGTTTATTTATGCAAGATTAAGTTTTTATTCAATTTCAAATTCTTTTACTTTACTGGTTTCCATTATGCATGCACCAAAATCATGTTATTTAATTCCTTATTTCACCATGTCTGAGTAGATTAAGTTAGGGTCCGAAACATGAGGAACATTTGCTAGTAATATTTATATAAAATTCTAAATTAATTAATCATGATGATAATAAAATATGGTTTTGTAATTTTTATTCTAAATCATAGTCTAACTACAAAAGTGGAAGCGTAGAGATATCAGTTAGGAATCGAAAGAGCAGAACTGGTATTCGACACCGTTATTCAAACCTTTAATTTCAAGGTAGTGAAAGCCTCTTGAAATTAATTGAAATTTATTTTCATATTTTAAAATAATTTTAAATATATTAATTTCATTGCAAAAGCCGGTTTTTAACGTATTTTAGAATCCGGTGACACACCGACGAAAGCGGGCGTCCCCACTAGTTGAGTAATTTCTATAGATAAAATTTATTATCGTTATGATAAATTGCTGCATTTTATACGAGTAGAATTGGTAGACGAAAATCATTGTTTCGTTCCCTTTTCTCTGATACATTAAATCCTTTTTATTTCTTTTTGTTATTTTTCGCGTAAAAACAACCATACGTATAGCCTTAGATAAACATAGGAACGGTAGATAAAGATAATTGATGTTTGACCTCTGTGGATTCAACAATCTTTTATACTACATTGATATAATTGTACACTTGCAGTATATCAAGTTTTTGGCGCTGTTGTCGGAGACCAAATTTGTCAATATCACGATTTTGTTCTTTCGCTGTATAGACTAAGGCAATTTTTGTTTTATTAAATTTTTCCCACTCTTTGTTGTATGTGAAGAACCTAGAGCACTGAAAATCTAGCCTAACCCATCAACGAAATTGAGAGATACCTTCACGTAAGATGTCGATTACAATAAATCTAAAGAGAAATGATGAAAAATGAAAACTACCCGCTTTAGGATTTCGATGTGCCCTATGATGAGGAGCCTCATTCAAACATGATTTTCCCTGTGATTGCAGTGAATAATTTCAAACTTAAAACCCTGTCTGCTGCAAATAGTGCACCATAACCAATTCTCTGAAACCCGGAAGGAGGATCCAAACTTGCATTTTTCTATCTTTGTGCAATTCAATGATACATTCAAGAGCAATGATATCGATCTTGAAGCCATTTGATTGCGTTTATTTCCATTCTTCCTCAATGATAGATCCAAAGTGTGGTTATAATCCCTATGTCTAATTCAGTTACAACATGGAATAAACTTAATAAAGCGTTCCTCACTAGATATTTTTCACCAAGAAAAATGGTGCAACTTAGGAAGCAGATTACCTACTTTAGGCAGAGTGACGATGGATAGCTCTTTGAAGCGTGAGAGTGATATAAGGAGCTAATGAGAGCCTGCCCACATCACAGATTGGAGAAGTGGCTAATAATTCACACATTCTACAAAGGTATGCTCTATAACACAAGAATAACCATTGATGTCATTGCAAGAGCGTCTCTCATGAATAAGCCATTTAATGATGTACGAAGTAAGTAGCTTCGACCATATGAACGCTAAATTAGATGTCATGTATCAAAAGTTAGATAACCTGAACATCACTCCCATGGCTACCGTAGTCGCCATGACCCCCAATTGCAAAAAAATTGGACTCCAAAGACATATTATTGTTGAGTGCCAACTGTTAGCTGAACTCCTCCCAGACCAGTTAAACTACGCACAACAGGGAAACCCATACTCCAACATAATAACCCTAGATGGAGAAATCATCTCAATTTCTCCTATAAAAACAATAATACTAAGTTTTCACCCATCCCAACACCTGCTTCTCCACTCGATTTTCAAGGCCAAAATGGAGCCCTTTGTTGCTTCCGCTGCTCCCAAAAAGTTAAACCTTGAACTGATGATGGAAAACTTTATCATAACCCAGAGTCAGTAGAACAAGGATTTCTTAAATCAAAACATCCATATCAATGAGATGATAAAGCAACTAGCAAATAAGGTCTATGTTATGACCTCTCATAACAAGATATTGAAAACGCATATTTCCTAAGTGGCCTAACAACAAGCATCTATAATTTCCCTTGCTAGAATTTTTCCAGGACAGCCTTAGCCCAACAAGGACATGTAAACGTTGTAACATTGCAAAGTAGAAAAGCCCTAGAGGACCCTGCTGATAAGAGAGGTAAAGCGAAAGATACTGAGAAAGAGCCAGTATCAACCGAAAAAGAGAACAAACAAACACCAAAGGTAAATGAGGTAGTTGAAGAGGACAAAAAAGAACCATATGTTCCCCCTCCTCCTTATAAAACCTCGATTATGTTCCCTCAAAGATTCGCGAAAGAAAAAATCGAGAAATAATTCAAGAAGTTTGTTAAGCTCTTAAAAAATCTCAGTATAACCATTCATTTCACTGAGGCCATAACCCAGATGCCCTCATACGCAAAGTTCTTAAAGGAAATTATGAAGAATAAAAGGAAGATCTATGAAGATGGTATTGTAGCACTCACTAAGGAGGGCAACCTTATTATTTAAAATAAGATGACGCCTAAGCCTAAAGATCCATAAAAAAATTTGATTCCTTGCAACATGGATAACCATGTCATTGACAAAGCCCTGTGTGACTTAGGTGTGAGTTTAAGTTTGATGCCTCTGCCTATTTGCAAGAGACTCAATTTAGGAGAGATGAAACCTACAAAGATATCCTTGTAGCTAGTTGGTCGATCTACAGAGTACCCAATAGGAATACTAGAAGATGTCCAATTGAGAATCAACTAGCTATACATTCCTTCTAAATTTATGGTGATGGACATAAATGAAGACTCTCATATACCAATCTTCCTAGGTAGATCCTTCTTAGATACCGTTGGGGCTATTATTGGTGTAAAGAAGGGAAAGCTTACCTTCGAGGTTGGAAATAATAAAATTGAGTTCCTCTTATCTAAATTCATGAAAGACTCGTCCATTAATGAATCTTGCTACCTAATATGTATATTGATGAATGCGACATGGAATATGAGTCGAAACCACCTCAGACAAAGGAATTGGATGTGTCTTTGACCAAAGGTGGTGATGACAGCAAAACTAGGATATGTGAAAGCTTATTAAATGAAAGTACAACCGATAAAAATGAATGTTTTGCCCTTCTATCTACTCCCACACAAGAACAAGAGCAACTAAAGGTGGAATTGAAGCTATTTCTCGGGAACCTCATGTATGAATTCCTAGATAGTGAGTCGAACAACCCAGTTATAATGAATGTCGAGCTAGGAAAGAATGAGACAGAGAAACTGCTTATTATCTTAAAGAGATATCCTAAAGTAATAAGATACACCATTGATGGCCTTAAGGTATCAATCCTTATGTGTGTATGCAAAATATTTTACTCAAAGAAGATTTTAATCCCTTGAGATAACACCAAAGAAGATTGAACCCAAACATGAGTGAGGTGGAGAAGAATGAAGTATTGAAACTTCTAGACGCTGGGATCATCTACCATATCTCAAATGGAAAATTTGTTAGTCTGGTACATGTAGTGCCTAATAAAGGAGGAATGTTTATGGTGGAAAATTATAAAGGATAGTATGTCGCCACACATAAAGTAACGGGATGGCACATGTACATTGACTACAGAAAACTAAATAAGGCCACAAGGAAAGGCCACTTCACTTCCTCGTTCATATATTAAATGCTTGAGCGCCTAGCCAAGAATTCTTATTTTTAATATCTAGATTGTTACTATGGATTCTTCCAGATTCCTATCCCCCCAAGCAACCAAGAGAATACCACCTTCATGTGCCTTAATGGTACATTTTCCTACCGGTGAATATCGTTTGGGTTGTGCAATGCACCTACTACATTTCAACGATGCATGATAGTTATCTTTGTAGACTTTCTAGAGGATATCATGAAGGTCTTCATGGATTTTTTTTTCAGTTTATGGGTCAAGTTTTAAGTATTGTTTAGCCAACTTATAGCGGGTGTGAGAGGTGCGTAAAAGTCAACCTGGTCTTGAACTGAGAGAAATGTCACTTCATGGTAAAGGAGGGCATAGTCCTCAGACATCTGGTGTCTGAAAGCGGGATAGAGGTTGACAAGGAAAAGATTGAGGTGATTGAGAAGTTGTTGCCACCTACCACAGAACGAGAAGTCTGAAGCTTTCTAGGGCACACTCGTTTTTACCAGTGATTCATTAAGGACTTTTCACAGATCTCTAAACCACTAACGAGTCTCCTTATGAAGGATATTGAGTTTATATTTGATGAACAATGCCTTGGGTCCTTCCAACTACTAAAGCACACATTGATCTCTGCTCCAATCATGTAACCTCCGGATTTGAGTATCCCTTTTGAGATCATGTGTGACACAAGTGATTACACAATATACGATATTTTAAGACAGTGAATAGACAAAAAGACACATGTGATCTATTATGCTAGCATAACTCTTGATGAATTTCAAATAAATTACACTACCACTGAAAATGAGCTTTTGGCCATAGTTTGTGCTATCGATAAATTTCTTTCCTACTTAGTAGGATCAGAAATTATCATTTACATTGACCATGTTATGATAAGGTATTTTCTAAGCAAGAAAGACGCAACTCCAAGGTTAATTTAGTGGATATTGTTGTTATAAGAGTTTAATTTGGAGATACGTGACAAAAAGGGAATAGAAGATGTGGTGGCATACCACTTATCCATGCTCAATTATGTGAAAAGGGAGGAGTTACCCTTAGACGACTCTTTTCTTGATGATAGGATGATAGTATTCATACGATCTGAAGAACCAAAATATGAACATCTCACTGATTACCTTGTTAGTGGCAGATCTGATCCAGAGGATGAAACTATGTTGGTCCAATATGTAGTGTCGTGGTATGCTAACTTTGTCAACTACCTCATTGCTGGAGATTTGCCTCCTGATATGGACTATCAGCGTAAGAAAAATTTCTTACATTACTTGAATATTATTGTGATGAACCCCTCTTATTCAAAAGAGGCACTGATAGTATATTCCGTTGATGTGTCCCTGAAGAAGAGATGGAAAATGTCATTATCCATTGCCACGCCCCCCCCCCCCCCCCCCCCTATGGTGGATGTGCGAGCACGTCCAAGTCCGCTTTAAAGATACTTCAAACTTTCCTTTACTGGCCCAAAATATTTAAAGATGTTCATACCTTAGTTATGAAGTGTGACCATACCACACACATAACCTTAGATAAACATAGAAACTACAGATAATAATAATTGATAATTGGTATATGTGGATTCAACAATCTTTTATACTACATTGATATAGTCGTACACTTACAACATATTAACTTCTCTAAGCAATGTGAGGCTTACAACACACATTTGTTTCTCAATACAATTTTTGGATGATTGCACTACAACTAGTTTAAGATAAATGAGTTTTTCATGTATCTTATTTTCTTTGTTATGGTATTTTTTATGAACTTTGTGTATTTGTTGACATCTTCTCTAATGCTTTCGAAAAACAAAAATGGTGATATGAAATTTAATTATTTGTTTTTCTTAATAAAATCAAATGAAAATATCTATAAATTTTGTATATATACTTTTAAAAAAATAGTTGAAGCATGCGGGTAAGGTAATTATGAATAAGAGGATTTTCGAGGTTGTTTTTCTCCTTCCTAACTCTCTAATTTTGTCTTTTCTTCCTCACTTATTTTTTCTCCAACTTATCATCTTTTTTACTATTTTTTCTCTATTTTTCAATTAATTATTCTTTTTTTATTCTTTTATGTCTATTTCTCACTTTCTTCTTTTTTCCATTTCTCTCTTTTTTTATTTAACAACAATCCTCTTAGTTTCTAAATTGTCCCCGTTGCCTTTGACAATTTCATTACCACTTGGAGTTATAATAACTTTGTGATTCTCCTTTGATTTTACTTGTATATTGGCAGAAGATGTTTAGTCGATCTCCACACAATCTTTCCAACACACTTCTAGATTTTTATAGAAGTATATGTATTTTTTTTTAGTTACCATGGACGACAACTATATGAATTGATTTAGAATATCTTAAATTGATGTTGTTTTGTCTTGTTGGGGGTGTTGTTGGCATTGTTCATAGAAATGTGACATTTAAGACATCCATTGATCCTACTTGTACTCTAGATGGTAATTGGGGTTATTTCTCCATCTCGTTTCATCGTTAAACTCTCACAAATAGCTATCTATATGTTTTTGAAAAAAATTAAAGTTTTTAATATTTTTCTTCTTAAACAACAACTCTTTTCGGGAATGGATCCTCTCCGATGAAATCATGGTGAGTGAAATCTCAACCTTACATTTAAAAATATAAAATATAAAAATTATAGGAAGTTAGAGATTTAATGACAAGGATGTTAACTGTTTCACCTCTACTGAAATTCACACCGAAGGAATCCATTTCCACACTTTCCCTTTTATAATTATTGATGTAAGTTGAACTTCCTTAAGTAAAATTGTGTTTAATTAGCGACTCAAGTTTTATTCATAATGAGGTCATATTTAGGCCACCTTAATTCTCTTAGTGACTTGATGTCTTCTTAGCTTATATTTTATTGCACAACTTAGAACTCTAGGACTTTACATTTCACTTGGTCATATTTTTTTTAGCTAACGATCTTACTTGTATAAAATTCATATCTTCCTGATTTGATTTCGCTTATCCCCCTCTTATTTTTTTATAAGAAAACTATATTAAGTGGAGTACAATGGGTACTCTTTCCCTTACACAAGCTCACAGAACAGTCACAGAGCACCGATAAAACAACAACAAAATAACACACTACAAAACATCAAGGAAGACATTGAGATTGATGTTCTAATAAACCCACAAGATTTAATGGTTTCCTTTGAACATGAATGCGAAACACTTGTCTTAGCCTTCAGCATCTTGAGAATGAATTAAACTTCCATAAACCCTCCTTTGAACAAGACATTATTTCTATACCACTAGATAGTTCAGCATATCGAGATCCAAAACAAAGACAACTTTGATATGACCCCTGATAAAGTAAATCACATAACTACTATCAATGGTAAATATTATGATGAGTTTGTTCAACAACTTGAATCCCTAATCAACAATAAACCAATTTCCAAATCTAGTAACTTGCTAGGCAGTTGCAAAAAATATGGACAACATTTTCCTCTTCATTGAAACAGAAATGACAGGCCAAATTATGGACTCCGTGTATGATTCCACTTTTGGCTAAATCAAATTTTTTTTGAAGGAGATTAATCGACAACCTCCAACCAAAATTCCATAAGAAAGGGAGAATATCGATAAAACCCTTAAAAGAAAAATAAAATGGTCGCCACTACCAAATTCGGGTTCGAGAGTCGATTATGCAAGGGGGGTGTATTAGCACCCCCGACGTCCATTGTACCCAACGGGAACCTCTTAGTTAGACTTGTGATTTAAATGTTAGTGTGATGTTAATTGTTATCTTTTACTTATTATGCACGAAAAATAAAGAAAGAAAAATGTATTTTATTAAAGGGGTGCCTAACAAGATTTCTCAATCTCGCTCCTACGTATCCCTAGGTGTTATGGAGAACTCAAGGCTATGTAGTTCTACTAAAAAACCTACCTGGTTAATTGCTTTTAAGGATTGATCCTTTAGACATATCGAGTGACTAAACCTTTACTTGTTGCTCGCTCTTGGAGACATAAGTTTTTGTTTGTTTCACATCGATATGGATAAAGAATACTCATTTCTCAAAATGGTTTTCGAAGGTGCGCAAGGGCGGAAAACAAGTTTGATTTATTGAGTGTTTTATTGGATGGCGATTACTCGAATGGTCGAGTAAGGCAACTCGTATTCAAGTAACCGAGAAGAGGAATAGAAGGCTCTAGACCATCTCCATTTTCATCCTTAATTATAAAAGGATTTAGATGAGGTTAATGTATTTTGGACGGACGACAAATACTTGAATGGTCGAGTAAGGCTACTTGTATCCATATACTCGGGGAAGGGAATACAAAGTTCTAGACAACCTCATTTTCCGTCCAAGTTATTTCAAAAATGAGTTTGACTTAAATTTGATTAGGAAAGCGATTTGAAGTGAATCGAGTTAGAAGTTTTTAATATATGACAATTGCTCGAATGGCCGAGTAAGACAATTCAAATCCAACAATCGATGAGAGGAATCAAATGCTTTAGACGATCTCCCTTTTCACCCTTTTCGAAATGGTGTTTAAGTATGATTAAGTAATTTGGATTTTATTAGGGAAAAGACACTCGATGTTATCGAGGTTTTTATTATTAGCGTTGAATTGAAACAGAATGAAATGATGTGAAGGTTTTTGAAAATGATGGAGAAGTGAAAATGGTTTTGATTTGGGAAAAATATCCAACATTGGGTCGAGAATTTGTTTTTTTGTTCTTTTCTAAAAGTGTTGATTTTAATTTTTGAATTATCAATCAATTTAACACAATAATAATAAAAAATAAGGGAAAGCGGTAAACTTATTACACATTAAGGGAATGTGGGTACAATTAGTTGAATGAGGATACAATACAACAATTAAAAATACAAGCTCAATAAACAATTATAAATAGACAGTGATCTCGTTGTAATAAAACCCAAGAGAAAGACAAGGGACCATAAATAAATCAGAGTTTTGAACTACTGAATTTAACGTTATGTTAAGCAATCGTAAAGCGATTCATGTAGGAATCATCATATCGGAGGCCGGTCAACAAAATTTTATGCGTTTAAGAAATTTCTAAAGTTAAATTGAATTTTTAATTCCGAAATTGCAACACATCTGTGAAAATTCCAACAACCCGATGATTTAAACGACACTTTTAAAGGTAAAAAGAAACGACAATTAAACTACTGAATTTAGCGCTATGTTAAGCAATCGTAAAATGATTCATGTAGGGATCACCCTATATGAGGCCGGTCAACAAAACTTTATGCGTTTAAACAGTTTCTGAAGTTAAATTTAATTTTTAACTCTGAAATTACAATATATCTGTGAAAAATCGATGTGACAAATTAATCAACTTTTCATTTTAATAATTTAAAAATAAAATTAATTAAATTAATATATTAATCAATTAAATCATCAACTATAATTCCTAAATCTAAACAAAAATTAAAAAATAATGAGATGATGTAAATTAATTAAGCGGAGGTGTCAAAAATAATTTATGGGTCTAAAACACAACAAAGTCTAATACTAGTTTAAAATCAACATATAATAATAATGATAATAATAATAATAAATAATAATAATAATAAAAAAGGAAAATAAATATTAATAATAATAATAATAGAGATTAATTGTTATTCATTGTCAATGTAAAAAAATTTATATTGTCAGTACATTAGAATCATCCGTTTCGGTTACTTTACATATGATTATGGTTGTAATTAACTGACAGTGTAAAATATTTTTACACTGTCAGCGCATTTTAATTAAATCCTTATAATTAAGTGATAATGTAAAATTTTACACTGCCAATACATCATAAATCAATCATTGTAATTAAGTGATAATATAAAATATCTTTTCACCGTAAATGTATTTCTATTAAATTAATAATAATAATAATAATAATAATAATAATAATAATAATAATAATAATAATAATAATAATAATAATAATAATAATAATAAAAATATGGGACGGCTGACCAAATGAAAAAGAGGGAGAGAAAATGCTCATGATTTTTTTTTATAAAAAAGGCCCCAATAGATTGCTGACATGTGTCCAAGGAAAAGAAGAAAAAAATAAACTAAATTTCCTCTTCTTCCTCACATGCTCGTGACAGCAACAACATAGTAGCCTCTCTTTCTTTCTTTTCAAACTTAAACATTAAAAAACTTAACCAATCAAAATCATGGATATCCAGAAAATAACAAAAAAATCAAACAATCTTACATCCCTACAACAACAACAACGGTGGTTGATGTGAAGTTCATCGGTGGTTGGAGGTGGTGAGAGAAATGGCAGTGTCGTAGGAGAGGGTGTGTCGGCCGTGCGGACTGGATTCTCGTCGGAACTGGTGCAACGGCGGTCGGAAAAGCAAGCAGTGGTGGTTGATGACACATTTCCGGTTAGTGGCGGTGATTTCGGTTTCAAAGCTGCTCGAATCTACCTTCTTCTTCTTCCTCTATTTCAGCTCACAAGTGCTCTTTTTCTTTGGATTTTTTTGCAGGTGTGATGTTGTTGATGAATGTTGTGTTGTTTGTTATAGGTTGTTGTTGTTGAACATATGAAGGAGGTAGTTGGAGTTGAAACAAAAATATGGTGAAGTTAATGTTATGTAGGTTAGTATGTTGTGTGGGTGTGTTGCTGTTGTTGTTGTGTTGAGTGGAAGAAGAAGAGTTGATGATGGTGTTTGAGGGGCGCGTGTGGTGGTAGATTGGAGGGAAGTTTGTTGTTGAAAGGTGGTCACTTGAAAGAGAGAAGAAACTTATGTTGTTGTTTTACATGGAGAGAGTATAGGAATATCATGTTTGAAAAAAAGAAGAAAAAAGGTATCTTGGTACTATATGGAGTGAACCACGTCAAAATGAAGATCACCCTCTCTCAAACAATTCTTTCCCCCTCTTCCTTTTTTTTATCAATTTTCATTTTTATTGTTTTTTATGTGAGTACTGAGCATGGATCTCCTTTTATTTATTTTTAATGTTAATGGAATAGTATATATGGTATGGTTTCTTTAGGGCTTGCAATGTGATAAAAATTTCAAAATGTCATTAGATATTTATTTTAGAGACAAAATGATTTAAATCAAATACCTTAAAATAATTATAATTAAATAGAAATAAAAAAAAAAATTCTAATTAATTATTACGAACGTTATAACAAAGAAATAAAAATAAAATATCTTAAAATGAATGAAAATCGGACATAAAAATTTTTGAAAAATTAAATTGAATACACCAAAATGATCAACGCAAAATAAATCTCTAGAAATTAGACAGGTTTTGATCAAATTTTAAAATGGAAAATGACGGGTTAAAATGCTCAGGCTGATCAAAATGCGACCCAAAAAGGAGTCGAAAAAATAAAACGAGTATGTCAGGTTAAACTACGTGAACCGTGGATCAATAACGCTGACGTCTGCAAGCTTGATTTTGAAATTTTTCGCCCGTTAATTTTGTGTACATTTGAAAATTAATTCAACCGATTTGTTTGTAGATCCGAAAAATTATTCTGAACGATATTTTAAATATTATGTGGAACGATATGCATGCTATGATGAGTAAATGATGCATATGTCTTGTGAATGCATCAAATTACTGATCGGATAATTGTAAATAGTCAATCAGATGCAACTGAATCGTTCTTTGACCATTTGCTTCTAATTCTCAATTACAATTAAAACTTTACAAAGACTCAAATGACGATAATACTCTTGACTGCCACCCTCCGAACCTCTGAAACATGATGCAACAGAATGAACGATGAACCGAGACTAAGAAATCAAGTCTTTTGACTTCTTAATCAACATATGACTGAATGAATGTCATCATGACTAGACAAATTTCCAGAACTCTTCACTTTTCATCTAAACCCTAATGAATGCTTTTGATTGATGGAAATGCATAATAAGATGAAATGATTATGTTATGTGATCGCTCGACTTTATGAGTCGAATTTGGGGTAAAACTGCAAGTGCACAGTTCTATCGCGTAGTTTTAAAAGATATCGATCCCACAGAGACTTATGAATCGATATACCGTTATCTAAGGTTACTTCGTAAAGCTAAGGCAGATGATATTTTGATTGTTTTGGGGAAAAGTTAAAACTAAACTAAAATCTAGATTAAATATCAATAAAGCGGATATCGGTATGTAGTTCGTCGTAATTAGGGAATCAATTCTTTGTTGGTTTCTTGGTTTTAAAAATAAATCTTTTCAGTTGACGCTATTGGTTAAAAGTTTTATCTCAAACTCTCGCTCTGTTGAATAAACTATGATTTCATATTAACGTAGTTGTCACTTATAGTTAAGTCAAAAACCACTTTTTGAAAACAATAGAATCCGTAGAAACTCTTTTTAAGAAAACACTAATCGTTTAAACACCCTTATCTCAAACTCTCGCTCTGTTGACTTAGGTTATATAATTAAGTTCAAATGCTTAACTCTCGCCCTCACATTCAATCTTTAAAAATACTTTTTGAAAAAGGTTAGAATTTAATTAACTCTAAAAATTGCTCTCGCCCTGATCTAGAATTAATGTCCAATTTACACTGTCCAGTCAAAACCTCAAACTCTCGCTCTATTGATTTTAACTTCTTTATGTCTTTTACTTTCGTACAAAAACTTTGTTATTAAACCTGTAAATTGAGACCGTAAAAAGAGTGATTTTAATTTTAAACTTTAGATAAACCAACTTAGTTTTGATTCCTTCATTCCGCTTACTTTACATACCGATACCTAAATAAATTAGCCAGACATGCTAAACAGACTTAAATAAATATCATGCATAAACAGACTCATCGCAGGCAAACAGTATAAATTAATAGTAAATTCAACAAATAAATATAGAACCTGAATAATTAAATAGCAGTCTTGAACACTCCACCACAGACCGGTTGGATTTGTTCTTGAGTTCCTCAATCAGACAGAAAAATAAAACGAAGGAATAAAAAACTAGATTCTAACGTAAGGTTAGATCCGGTAAAAGGTACACAATAGTTTTCGGTGTAGAAACTATTGTGCGAAAAATTAATTAAGAGCTAGAAAAGAAAATAGAATTGCAAAAGAAAACAATATAAAAATTTGTCAAAGTAATACTGTAAAAATATGCCTAAGCTGTTGGAAGAAGAAAAATGCGAAAACGGCAAAAATCTGAAAAAGGCGTGGAAGCACGGAAACTAGAGCTTTCCAAAAAGCTACTATTTATATGCTACCTCCTGCAACTGCCTTCCGCGTCAAAAGTCTTCAACGTGCAGAATAGTTGGGCGTGGAAATAGGACTCAACTTCTCTGAAGCATTCCTTGTGCCTCAAATATAGGGGAATGGTGTGACGTCCGTCACACCATGTGTGACGCTCGTCACACAAGTGCATATAGCGTGACGCTCGTCACAACCTCTGTGACGCTCGTCACAGGCACAACGCCTGTGCCTTCTTTGGGCTGGGCTTGGCTTTTGCTATTTGTTTCCAAAAACTTCTTTTTGCACCTCCTTTTCTTCCTTTTTTTACTTTTGCTTCAAATAGATACCTGAGATAAATAGAAAGGAAATACCGCGTAATATCTGATAAAATGAAATAAATTAAAGTAAATAATAATATAATTTAATTGAATTAAGTCCTAAAATGTGATATAATTTCATGTTATCAAACTCCCCCATACTTAGATCTTTGCTTGTCCTCAAGCAAAATACGGTATAGAACTTAAAAATTTTAGCCAGATGAAATTTCAAAACACATCAATTCGTACTAGGTTGCATGTAAACCTTGTTTTGAAGTGACTTGAGTTTAATCTTGACATCGACAACCACCGTCACAACCTCAGATAACCTCACCTCATGCAAACCAGTTCAAGTAATGCCATTATAGCTGTCCTAGTTCCTTTACTCTTATTTCACCCGTTTTCATTCTAGCGAAATCACATTAAGCCCTTTATCTTTTCGCGCACATAGTGGAGTAACCGGTTAGTGATTCTGATCCCCTTTCAGCTAGAAGTTCTGGTACATAAGTTGGATAACTTCGTTATTCAGTCCATTGCAAATTGCGGGGGATCTGACCGTAGTCCGCCCTACCAAGTTCAGTACCAGATACCTACTGAACCAACTCATAATGGATCTCTCGTATTATGCTTTTGTATGATCTGCAACCTTTAGATTAAATGATCTGGTAAGGATCACCTAACTTAATCAGTGCATTTCCTGATATATATATATATTTTTTATGTTACTTTGGGAATCATTCACTTATATTCATTGGCTCTCCACGTAGTTTGCTATTAAGATGGTGCTGACTTCTCGTATAAACTACTTGGGGTTACTATAAGGTTAAAAGTCCATGGACTTGGTATAATAGGTACTTATTCTGATCTGACATGTTGAGGTTCTTAGAGCGTTGTTATGGTAATAATTTTTGTCTTGATTTCACTCAAGTTTTATAAAATAAGCAACCTTTATACTAACTGGGTGTGTTAAATTTCTGTTATTATGGCTCATGAAAATTTGAGGGGAAAATAGATAATAGAAAGTTTTCACGCTAGGGACTTAACTTAAAATAAATCTATATTATAATAATTTATTTATATTTTTTTTTATAAGGGAAATAACAATGAAAGGGAAATAACAATGAAAAGAAAAATACATACTTGAAAAGGAAAATGGAGGGTAGAAAGAACATGGTTCCCCCCCCCCCCCCCCATACTTGAATAAAACATTGTCCTCAATGTTTGAAGGAAAAGAAATGAAATACAAAAGAGAAAGGAAAAAGAAAAGTTAAGGTTGCCTTCCGCCTCTTATTCTTGGGCCTGGTGATCTCTGACGTAAGTCTAAGTTGTCGAACCTGCTAAACAACTCAGTGAACCGCTGATCGGTTATGGTATTCCTCTCTTCCTGCTGTTGTTGCATTTGACGCATCATTTGCATCATCTCGACATTCTGTGCTTGCATACCATCAATAGCATCCATGATGTCGTCGTTGGTTGCAGGCCTTCTTCGTCGACGACGTTGTGAGGATGGGCCAATTGCATTATCGGAAGGGTTGAGCAGAACTGATTGTTGTGCAGGAGCATGATCACCTTGCTCCATTTCTTCAAACTCGTCTGCGGGCAGGTTTGTATGCGAAGGTTTGGTATCTTCGGGAGCATTCAGATCATAGAGGTGGCGGTTGGGATTGGTGACATCTGTTAGGGAAATGTTGGGGAGAACAACACTTGGGACGACCTGGTTATTCACCATAAGGTAATATTTTCCGCCTATTCGGTTCTTTATTAGGCGGCTGGACCGACAGTAGCCTATATCCATAAATAGGGGAGGTAAAGATTCTAAAGTTTGGAGTCGGTCCCCTAGGTTTAAGCCAAGTGCTATGGTGGTGATTAATCCACCAATTATAAAAGGTTGCCGGCCTCTAGCACATAAGGTGCGGATATGATGAAATAGAAAGGAGGCGGCGTTTACCTTAGTATCCGGTTCGAAGACGCATTGGAGGAAGAATAACTCCTTTGAGTTGACCTTGCTGTTGTTCGGTCTTCCAAAAATGGTGTTTTGCAAGATGCGGATAAAGTACCGGATAGTTGGGTTATGTATGTGGGAAAGAAGGAGCTCTTCCCAGTTGTTGGCATCTACACCGGAAATTCGCTTGAAAAGATCAAAAACGGCAACTGCGTTCCAGTTTGAGTTTGGAGGTATTCTGGGGTGTACCTGACCTTCTATGGGAAATTGTAGCATGGTACTCAATTGGTTTTGGGTTAAGGAGTACTCGGTGTTGAACATACGGAAGGTTGCGGTACCGGTTAAAAATTTGTCTTCACCGGCGGGAGTGGTGTATTCGTATGAACTTAAGAATTCTAAGGTTAGGGAGGGGTAGGTGGGTTGATTATGAGTGCAAAGGAAGGTTAAGTCGGCAAGGCAGAGCATCCACTCGATACCTTGGAGTAATCCTAATTGTTGTAAACAAGTTAAATCAGGATACCTGGTGGAGACGACGCCTCGCTGTTGGAAACGCTCGAATTGCTCCCTTTGATAATTTCCATCTTCGGATCGGAAGATGACATTTCCGAAATTCTGGTTTCCCGCCATAGTGATGAATGAATTTGAAGGAGTAATTTGGAAAGAAAAGAAATGTATTTGATATTAGATAATGATTTGTGGTGAATGAAGGGAGGTTTGGTGGGTATTTATAGGGAAAAAAATTGGAAGTTGGAAAAGAGGTGGTTGAAAAGTAAATAAATGTGGGTAAATGTGAATAAATGGGGAAGATAAAAAGTTGAAGGGTGTAACGTTCGTCTCCAACGGCACTGTAACGTTCACCTAGTCAGAAAGGTGTTACGCTCGTTACAGATGCATGACGGGCGTCACAAGTACTTGGCGTGCCGTTCGTCATAGATTGTGTGACGCTCGTCACACAGTCTTTTTGGCAAGGCTTCAGCTAGCGTTCTTCATAATTACTTTGGTAATATATTTATTTTTATTATTTTGTTTTGCTTTGTTTTGCTCCAGATTATTTTATTTTGCTATTTAATTTTCCTGCACGTCATTTTACTTTGCACAATGATGCATAAATATATTGTTCTTTAATAAGTCATGTAGGCAGCAACAGTAGAGAGCATAATAGATATTACATAATAAAATGAGTAAATATCTTCAATAAAATAATCATAATGTAACAATGGAGAAAAACAAAAAGTGCGAAAGAGAAACAAATACGAATATAATTTGAAATAACATTAAATAATTAATCTAGCTTAAGACTAAATAACTAAGAAAAATAAATAAATTCTATCCATCTGCACGATCTCTGGCCGGAGGAGCAAAGGAGTTAACACGGTGTAGCAACTCGTGAAACTGGTTTGTCATACTGTTCATGTATCCCAGAAATTCGTGCCTCAGGCTAGTGAACTCTTCTATGAGGGCATCTTGTTCTGACATCAAAGCTTCCATGGCAGTGTTATAATCAGTTCCGGGCATATGATGTCTAAGGTCGGGTATTGCCGATTCTTCGGTCTGAGCAGGTTGAGGAGGAGGATCAATATCATAATATCCAGATGGTGTCTGAGGATCTGATTCAGCATAAGGAATCTGGTCATCATAAATCTCACAGTCATCACAAATCTCATAGCCCTGGATGGATTCAGTGGATCTAGCGGGAGAGGGGGTTTCGTTCAGATTGTAGAGCCAGTTGTTGCGGTTATGAACACTAGTCCTAGGATCGGGCATGGTGAATAGGCAAAGAACTTGGTTATCAATAATAAGCTCAAACTCATCAGACCCTAGGTTTGCTATAAACAAAGTGTTGAAGAGGAAGGGTATACTCATAGTAGTAATGCCACAAAAAGGGCTTAAGTCAAGCATAGGCTGACGTAATCCAATAGCATTACCTATCATAGTTATCAAACCGCCTATTCGGATTGGTGCTCGCTCATCTTGGATAAGGTGGTCCAAATTTGCTAACATAAAAGTGGCACCGTTTACTGGACGGTTCTGAGAAGCACAAAATATGATGAAGAGTTCATCGCGTGAAACTGTGGTACTGTTTGGCTTCTTTCCAAATAAGGTGTGGGTCAGGATCTTATGGAAATAACGGAAGGCCGGGTTATGTATGTTTCCAGAAAGAAACTCATGTTCCTCGGGATCGTCATTTCCAGTCAAGTTACCCCAAAAGTGTTCAAGTTCTCTATATTCGAAAAGTTCCTCTTGGCTCACTGTGAATGTGTCAAAGGATGTAGGGAAGCCTAAAAGGTTGGTAAAATCTTGAATATTAAATTGGTACTCCATGTTAAACATTCTGAACTGTATAAAACCTCTGCTTATTCCTTTTCCATGGTTGGGTAGATAGATCAGAGAACTAAGGAATTCTAGAGTCAGTCTCCGGTAAGTGACAAATTGTCTACGGATAGGAGCGGTTTCCCACCCTATCTGATTCAGCAAATACAGGACACTTTGTCTTAGTCCAAGGGCAGTCATTGCCCAGTCATCAGCATACAGGCTAGGTAGCATCTCTCTCGTGGCTAGTTCCTCAAACTTTTGTTTCTGAGCTGTTCCTCTGAATTTGATACCCATACGATCAATATGTCTCATCAGGTTAGTGTTAGCTAGAGAAAAGAAAAACAAGAGTTTTAGTCAGGATTTGGCCAAATGCCGAAAGAAGAGAAAAGTTTTTAATAAATTAAAATAAATTAAGAATGAATACTAAACAGAAATTAAAAGAATAATTAAGGAAGAAATAGAAAAATAATAATAATAGAATAAGGAAATAATAAAATAATTGTGGGTTGTCTCCCACTAAGCGCTTTGTTTAATGTCGCAAGCTCGACATAAAAACAATCAATTACAATCTATAATTTCTGGAGGCATTTCGTCTAAGTGCAAGACTTGCGAATCTTCATTGTTTTCTGCATAGTGATAATGTTTTAGACGTTGCCCGTTTACGGTAAATGGTTCCATAGATTTGCCTTTAATTTCTACTGCTCCACTGGGAAAAATATTAGTGATTTGAAAAGGACCTGACCATCTAGATCGTAGTTTTCCCGGAAATAACTTTAGTCTGGAGTTAAATAAAAGGACTGTATCGCCTTGTTTGAAGATTTTCCTTGATATGCGCTTGTCATGCCATTGTTTTGTTCTTTCTTTGTAAATTCTGGCATTTTCGTAAGCGTCTCTTCTGAGTTCCTCTAATTCGCTTATATCAAGGATTCTCTTTTCACCGGCGGCTTTATAGTTTAAATTTAGATTTTTAATAGCCCAATAGGCTTTATGTTCTAATTCTACTGGGAGGTGACAGAATTTTCCATAAATTAGCTTAAATGGGGTTGTTCATATGGGTGTTTTGTAAGCAGTTCGGTATGCCCATAAAGCTTCTGGTAATTTCAATGACCAGTCTTTCCTTGAAGTGGCGACTGTTTTTTCTAGTATCTGTTTGATTTCTCTGTTAGATACTTCCACTTGCCCACTGGTTTGAGGGTGGTAAGGTGTCGCTACTCTATGTCTTACGCCATACTTAAGCAGTAGTTTTTCGAGTACTTTGGATATGAAATGCGATCCACCATCACTGACAACTATTCTTGGGACACCAAACCTTGGAAATATTATATTCTTAAAGAGTCTAGTTACTACTCGTGTGTCGTTAGTTGGAGAAGCTATAGCTTCAATCCATTTTGATACGTAGTCAACTGCCACGAGTATGTATTTGTTGCCGAAAGAGGATGGAAAAGGTCCCATGAAGTCTATTCCCCACACGTCAACAATCTCGACTTCCAAAACGCCCTTTTGTGGCATCTCGTCACGTCTAGATATGTTTCCTGTGCGTTGACATCTGTCACATTTCTTAATAGCTGCATGTACATCCTTCCATATACTTGGCCAATAAAAACCGGCTTGTAGGATTTTAGAGCAGGTCTTGGATGTACTTGCGTGTCCACCATAAGGAGCGGAGTGACAGTGTTGGATTATACTTTCTATCTCTTCTTCAGGTATACACCGACGGAAAATACCATCGGGACCTCTTTTAAAAAGTAAGGGGTCATCCCAGTAATAATGTTTTATATCTTAGAAGAATCGTTTCTTCTGTTGGTAGGATAAGGTAGGTGGAACTATTCCGGCAGCTAAATAATTGACGAGGTCAGCGTACCACGGTGTAACAGATATTGCTAAGGTAGTTTCTACCTGTTTATCAGCGTTATTTTCTTCTAAAGTAGCTATAAGCTTATCGTACGAGAAATCATCGTTAATTGCTGTTCTTTCCGGTTCAAGGTTCTCAAGTCTAGAGAGGTGATCTGCTACTACGTTTTCAGTTCCTTTCTTGTCTTTGATTTCCAAATTGAACTCTTGTAGTAACAGGATCCACCTTAGGAGTCTAGGTTTTGCATCCTTTTTAGTTAAGAGGTATTTGATAGCAGCGTGGTCAGTGTAGATGATTATTTTGACTCCGACTAAGTAAGAACGAAATTTATCTAGCGCAAACACTACTGCTAGAAGTTCTTTCTCGGTTGTGGCGTAATTCATTTGTGCTTCATCTAGAGTTCTACTTGCGTAATATATAACATGAAGCTTTTTATCTTTTCGTTGTCCTAAAACAGCACCTACAACGTAATCGCTGGCATCACACATTATTTCGAATGGTTCATTCCAATCTGGTGTCTGCATTATGGGTGCGGAGATCAGTGCTTGTTTAAGCGTTTGAAATGCTTCTAAACATTTATTGTCGAATATGAATTCAGCATCTTTCATCAATAATCCGGTCAACGGTTTAGTTATTTTAGAGAAGTCTTTAATGAATCGTCGGTAAAAACTGGCATGTCCTAAGAAGCTTCGTACTTCTCTCACAGTCTTCGGAGGTTGAAGGTTTTCGATTACCTCTATTTTGGCCTTGTCTACTTCAATTCCTCTATTTGAGATGATGTGTCCTAAAACAATTCCTTCTTGTACCATAAAGTGGCATTTTTCCCAATTAAGTACTAGGTTTACTTTTACACATCGCTCTAGAACTTTCTCTAGGTTTTCAAGACATTCTTCAAAGCTTTGTCCGCATACGGAAAAGTCATCCATAAATACTTCCATGATGTTTTCTAGGAAATCGGCGAATATTGCCATCATGCATCTTTGGAAAGTTGCAGGAGCATTACACAAGCCAAACGGCATTCGTCTATAAGCGAAGGTACCAAAAGGGCACGTGAACGTTGTCTTTTCTTGGTCATCAGGGTGAATTGGTATTTGAAAGAAACCTGAGTAACCGTCTAGATAGCAGAAATGTGAATGTTTTGCTAATCGTTCTAACATCTGGTCAATGAATGATAAAGGGAAATGATCTTTTCGGGTTGCTTTGTTTAGTTTCCTATAGTCAATGCACATTCTCCATCCCGATTCCATTCGTTTGGTTATAGTTTCTCCTTTTTCATTTTCAATGACTGTTATACCTCCTTTCTTTGGTACTACGTGTACAGGACTAACCCATTTGCTATCAGATATAGGATATATGATACCTGCCTATAATAACTTGGTTATTTCCTTCTTCACTACCTCACTCAGGATCGGGTTTAGTCTTCTCTGGTGTTCCCTAGAAGTTTTACAGTCTTCTTCTAGCATGATGCGGTGCATACAAATAGAAGGACTTATTCCTTTAAGATCGGTGATGTTGTAACCTAGTGCGGTTGGATATTTTCTTAAGATATGCAGGAGTTTTTCTGTTTCGAGTCTTCCTAGGTCAGCATTAACTATCACTGGTCGTTCAAGCTCTAAGTCTAGGAATTCATATCTCAGATTCTTGGGAAGTGTTTTCAGGTCTAAGGTTGGTTTCTTAAGGCATTGTGTAGGGTCCGGTATTATTGCTAAACATTGGTTAAGTTTGTCTTCTACAAGGTAGTCAGATGATTTGTCTTTTTCTAACTCTGTTTCTTTTATGCATTCATCGATGATATCCATGAAGTAACATGTATCTTCTATTGAAGGTGCTTTCAAAAATTGGGAAAGAATGAACTCAATTTTCTCTTCTCCTACTTCGAAAGTGAGTCGTCCTCGTTTTACGTCTATGATTGCACCGGCGGTTGCTAAGAACGGTCTTCCCAGTATAATGGGTGTAACTTCATCTTCTCTAATATCCATAATTATAAAATCAGTTGGAATGTAGAATTGACCTATGCGCACTGGAACGTTTTCAAGAATTCCTACAGGATATTTTACGGAACGATCTGCTAGTTGCACAGACATTTTAGTTGGTCTTAATTCTCCCATTTCAAGTCTCTTGCATATGGATAAAGGCATAACACTAATATCGGCTCCTAAATCGCATAAGGCTTTGTCAATGACAAATTTTCCTATGTGACAGGGTATAGAGAAACTACCTGGGTCTTTAAGTTTAGGAGGCATATTCTGTATTATAGCACTACATTCAGCAGTAAGTGTAACGGTTTCGCTATCTTCAAGTTTCCTTTTATTAGAAAGAATTTCTTTTAAAAACTTGGCATATGAGGGCATCTGCGTAATAGCTTCTGTAAATGGAATAGTGACGTTTAATTGTTTTAGTAGGTCGACAAATTTTTTAAATTGGCCCGCATCTTTGGTTTTAACAAGCCTTTGAGGGTAAGGGATAGGTGGTTTATAAGGTGGTGGAGGTACATAAGGTTCCTTCTTTTCTACGGTTTCCTTATTACTCTCTGCCTTTTCCTTAGGTTCACTCTCCTCAGTTGACCTTTCAGAGTTTTGGTTTTCTATCCTTGGGTCAGACGGTCCTTCCACTTCCGTTCCACTTCTCAGTATAATTGCATGAGCGTGGCTTCTTGGGTTAGGTTGGGGTTGGCCAGGAAACGTACCAGTTGGGGCAGCAGTAGGCGCTTGTTGTTGAGCTACTTGTGATATTTGCGTTTCCAGCATTTTGTTATGAGTAGCCAGGGCATCTACTTTACTTGCTAGTTGTTTGATTTGTTCGCCAGTGTGTACATTCTGGTTTAAGAAATCTTTATTGGTTTCCTGTTGAGAAGCTATAAAGTTTTCCATCATGATTTCCAAGTTGGATTTCCTAGGGGCGTTATTGTTAGATGTAGATGGGGTCGGCTTCTGATATCCCGGAGGAATAGCTGGGGCTTGATTTGGAGATTGTCCAGGTGCGTATAGAGCATTATTACTTTTATATGAAAAATTTGGATGATTCTTCCAATTTGAGTTATAGGTATGCGAATAGGGGCTTCCTTGAGCATAGTTTACTTGCTCCGCTTGGATTCCTGTTAGGAGTTGACAATCTGCAGGAGTGTGACCTTGGATTCCACAGACTTCGCAATTCTGAGTTATGGCAACTACTGTGGCTGGAGGTGATACATTTAAACTTTCAATTTTCTGGACCAGAGCATCCACTTTTGCATTAACATGATCAAGGTTACTTATCTCGTACATGCCAGTTTTCGTTTGAGGTTTTTCCACCATTGTTCGTTCGGTTCCCCACTGATAGTGGTTTTGAGCCATGCTTTCGATAAGTTGGTAAGCGTCAGCATAAGGTTTGTTCATTAGCGCACCACCTGCGGCGACATCTATTGTCAACCTCGTGTTGTACAGGAGATCATTATAGAATGTATGGATTACTAACCAATCTTCTAAACCATGGTGTGGACAAAGTCTCATCATGTCTTTGTATCTTTCCCATGCTTCGAAAAGAGACTCGTTATCTTTCTGTTTAAATCCATTTATTTGGGCTCTTAACATAGCTGTTTTGCTTGGCGGAAAATATCGAGCAAGAAAAACTTTCTTCAACTCGTTCCATGTGGTGACTGAGTTGGAAGGAAGAGATTGAAGCCATCTTCTAGCGCTATCTCTTAGTGAGAAAGGAAAAAGACGAAGTCGAATTGCCTCTGAAGTGACACCATTAGCTTTAACAGTATCAGCGTATTGGACAAATACGGATAAATGAAGGTTAGGATCCTCGGTAGGATTCCCAAAGAATTGGTTCTGTTGCACTGCCTGCAACAGTGAAGGTTTAAGTTCAAAGTTGTTTGCTTCGATTGCGGGTGGAGCAATACTTGAATGCGGTTCATCTTGCGATG
Source organism: Lathyrus oleraceus (assembly GCF_024323335.1). Classification (NCBI taxonomy): domain Eukaryota; kingdom Viridiplantae; phylum Streptophyta; class Magnoliopsida; order Fabales; family Fabaceae; genus Lathyrus; species Lathyrus oleraceus. The sequence goes on along the minus strand of NC_066579.1, from coordinate 161,947,953 downwards.
GAGCGGCGTAATCTCTAAGAGCACGAGCTGGTTCTGCCATCTCGGGTATCGAAGGGAAAATATTTTTGAAATCAGGAAGTTCTACAGGAGGGAGATTGTTTGCAGCACGATATTCCCGAATTCATCGTAAGACTCGGAGATATAGTTCGATATCGTTGATTCGTAAGTAGAGCGGTTCGCCTTGTGAGCGAGTGCGTGGCATACAAATCAACGAAAGAAAGAAAAGAAAAAAAAGAAAAGCCTTAGTCTCTACAGCGTAACAGGAGAGTTACGATATCGACTAAATAAAAGTCCCCGACAACGGCGCCAAAAACTTGATCGCTCGACTTTATGAGTCGAATTTGGGGTAAAACTGCAAGTGCATAGTTCTATCACGTAGTTTTAAAAGATATCGATCCCACAGAGACTTATGAATCGATATACCGTTATCTAAGGTTACTTCGTAAAGCTAAGGCAGATGATATTTTGATTGTTTGGGGGAAAAGTTAAAACTAAACTAAAATCTAGATTAAATATCAATAAAGCGGATATCGGTATGTAGTTCGTCGTAATTAGGGAATCAATTCTTTGTTGGTTTCTTGGTTTTAAAAATAAATCTTTTCAGTTGACGCTATTGGTTAAAAGTTTTATCTCAAACTCTCGCTCTGTTGAATAAACTATGATTTTATATTAACGTAGTTGTCACTTATAGTTAAGTCAAAAACCACTTTTTGAAAACAATAGAATCCGTAGAAACTCTTTTTAAGAAAACACTAATCGTTTAAACACCCTTATCTCAAACTCTCGCTCTGTTGACTTAGGTTATATAATTAAGTTCAAATGCTTAACTCTCGCCCTCACATTCAATCTTTAAAAATACTTTTTGAAAAAGGTTAGAATTTAATTAACTCTAAAAATTGCTCTCGCCCTGATCTAGAATTAATGTCCAATTTACACTGTCCAGTCAAAACCTCAAACTCTCGCTCTATTGATTTTAACTTCTTTATGTCTTTTACTTTCGTACAAAAACTTTGTTATTAAACCTGTAAATTGAGACCGTAAAAAGAGTGATTTTAATTTTAAACTTTAGATAAACCAACTTAGTTTTGATTCCTCCATTCCGCTTACTTTACATACCGATACCTAAATAAATTAGCCAGACATGCTAAACAGACTTAAATAAATATCATGCATAAACAGACTCATCGCAGGCAAACAGTATAAATTAATAGTAAAAACAAGCATATATAAATTCAACAAATAAATATAGAACCTGAATAATTAAATAGCAGTCTTGAACACTCCACCACAGACCGGTTGGATTTGTTCTTGAGTTCCTCAATCAGGCAGAAAAATAAAACGAAGGAATAAAAAACTAGATTCTAAGGTAAGGTTAGATCCGGTAAAAGGTACACAATAGTTTTCGGTGTAGAAACTATTGTGCGAAAAATTAATTAAGAGCTAGAAAAGAAAATAGAATTGCAAAAGAAAACAATATAAAAATTTGTCAAAGTAATACTGTAAAAATATGCCTAAACTGCTGGAAGAAGAAAAATGCGAAAACGGCAAAAATCTGGAAAAGGCGTGGAAGCACGGAACCTAGAGCTTTCCAAAAAACTACTATTTATATGCTACCTCCTGCAACTGCCTTCCGCGTCAAAAGTCTTCAACGTGCAGAATAGTTGGGCGTGGAAATAGGACTCAACTTCTCTGAAGCGTTCCTTGTGCCTCAAATATAGGGGAATGGTGTGACGTCCGTCACACCATGTGTGACGCTCGTCACACCATGTGTGACGCTCGTCACACAAGTGCATATAGCGTGACGCTCGTCACAACCTCTGTGACGCTCGTCACAGGCACAACGTCTGTGCCTTCTTTGGGTTGGGCTTGGCTTTTGCTATTTGTTTCCAAAAACTTCTTTTTGCACCTCCTTTTCTTCCTTTTTTTACTTTTGCTTCAAATAGATACCTGAGATAAATAGAAAGGAAATACCGCGTAATATCTGATAAAATGAAATAAATTAAAGTAAATAATAATATAATTTAATTGAATTAAGTCCTAAAATGTGATATAATTTCATGTTATCATTATGCTGATGCGAATGAAAAGCTCAGGGTAACATTTATGGTATGACACGTCAGACAATACAACATCTTGATTATACCCCTCCAAGTTGTCATAACAGTTTTTGACCAAAAATTCAATATTATGCTACCGCCAAAACTTGTCATAACTTCCTTTAGAAGATTTGATTTCCTACGAAATAGACAACAAAATATTGAGTTCATTCGTAGTAGCTTCTGGAAGATCAGTATTTCTCATCCTTAAATCCCATAACCACGAGCCTAAACCAGTACCCCGTCTCCTGAACTCTGACATTTGGTTGACTTGCATAATAAAAAAAGATTCTGGAACTAAAATGGTAGAGGCCTTTAAGCCAACCATTTGTGATTCAAAAAACTGATTGTATTACTCTGCCCAAGCTTACAAGACACAGAGTTCATAAACCAATTTTGATTATCCCCGTCTCCCCTCCCTACTCTTCTCAAATCCTTCAACCATAATGAATCACCTTTCCTGTCCACTATCAATGACGAGTCCAAAATTTTACCATGAACATCCCTGTACCTAAACAAAAGAAGACCATACCACAATAAATCCCTCTCATTCAGCATCCTCCAAGACCATTTGTTTAAGAGCGCTAAATTGAACTTTTCACAATCTTTAACTCCTAATTTACCTTGCTTCTTAGGCTTGCAAACTTTTTCACAACTCATCCAATTAACCTTCCTTTTCAATTCTCCTCCACCCCAAAAAAAAATACGTTGAAGTTTTACAATTTTAACAACAACAACTTTGGAACTTTGTAAAAATAAAAATAAAAGAGAGGAATATTGTCAAGGATACCATTCATCATAACCACCCTAGCTCAAATGGACATATTCCTTCTTGCCAATTTGACAGCCTTCTCCTGGTCTTGTCCAAGACAGGATTCCATGTTTCTCTTCTTTTGGAGTTGGCACCCAGCGACATGCTAAAAAAATTTGAAAACGATTTAGCCTATGATGTAAGAGAGAAAATTTGAGGCAACTTGAAAAAAGTCTTCCTTTAAATTAATGTAAATTAATTTGTTTTTGAAGAGATTGACACGGAGATCTGATGCTAATTCGAAGCGTCTCAACATTGCTTTGATGGTCCAAAGATTGCTTGAAAAGGCATCACAAACAATGATGGTACCATTAGCGAATTGGAGCAACTCACAATGAACATCCTTACTAGGATGAAAACTCTGGAAATTTTCCAAATGAACGGCATTATGTTAATTGCTTAGCAAATTCAAGTTTCTTTGATTCCTTCAATCTTTAGAAATTCCTATCCTTTAACTTCTCTTTGACTTTAGTTATAAATCATAGAGAATAATGCAAATATCATAATTTTTATATAATAAACTCTAACTCTAAATATTTAGAAATATTGAGGTAATTTAGTTGTTTGCTTGCAAAAACAAATCTATAAATATCTCTAAATATGTAATGTAAGTCAAGTGATCATTAAATATTTTGAATCACATGAATATTCAAATAACAATGAGTCTTGGATAGGATAGTCTATTTTATATGATGCTCTATAATTCTTTAAGTCTGCATGGAGAAAAGATTGTTATAATTCTGCTAAGCTTATTAAGAAAGTTTCAATGGATCAACAACAGTGTAGAGTGGTTAGTAATAGAAGTCTTTATCTATCTAAAATTCATTGGCTCATTACCTATCATTGTGAGTGAGTCAATGCAAAATCCTCCACATCAACTCAATAAAATAAAATAAAAAATTTTGCATTAGTAATTTTAACAAATACAATATGGTGCCATCAATTAATATGTTGACATAAAATTAAAAATAATCCAACACTCTCAAACCAATAAAATATGAAAAAAAAAAGAAAGAACAAATTGAGAAATATAAAACATGGTGAATACCACTTTTTACTATGTTTGCTGCAAATGGTTTATGGTATCGCACGCAGAATTAGTGCCCAAAGTTAATGAACAATGCACAAAAGTTAAGTTTTCACATAAGAAATAGGTAACGTTTTTCTATTGGAATCCTTTGATCATCTCTCTTAACTCTAGTGGTTGTCCATCAAATGCCAAACACTACAATTATCTCAATAATAATAATAATTAATGTTACATTCAAATTTTAAAAATGATTTATAATTTGATTTTTTTTTTGTTTTGAAAAATGACTTATAATTTGAGACAGAGGAAATATGTACTACCTCCATTTCAAAACGATTGTTGTTTAAGACTTTTACACACAAATTAAAAAATACAATAATATTGTCATAAGATGTTGTAAGATTTTTTTTACTTTTTAGATTTATTGAAGAATCAAATGTATCTGGATTAAATGTAGTATAAATACATTGAGTCTTTAATGAATCTAAAAACTAATTTTTTTTCTTATATCAAGGATTAGAGATAGTGCTAAACTAGTCGTATTAATGCATTAAAATTAATGTAAAGAGTAATAATTAAATGACATAATTGAAAAATGTAAGAATCATTTCTACATTGAGAAGTGAAAATGACCGTCATTTTAAAGTAAATTTTACTTATTAAAATGACAGTCATTTTGAAACAGAAGGAATAATACTAAAAAATTTAAAATAATTGATTTCTTTTAATTTTTAATAATACATTAATTTATTTTTTGATTAATAACATTTACATCATTCTCAATTCAACAATCACATTTTATTTTATATTTGTTTCCACATGGGCTGACAAATATATTTAGAATGGCCCAATAAAAAAATGGATCCACGATTAAGGATAATGTTCGATTTGATCTATAATATTATCGACCTTAGATTAATACCAAGAGGTCAACATACTCGAAGAATAAAGTGCCTTGGAGAACAAAGTCATAAGACCTCTGAAATATGCTAAGTTTTTCCTTACAAAATCACTTAATCAAGGTGAGTAATTAAAACAAGAATGTTAGATCACGAAACAAATAAAGTCCCGACACTTATCACATCAGAAAATTAGAAGATTATAAACTCATAAAACTCTAGAAGTTACTTGTAAAAGGGGAGACAAACGTCAAATTTAGAAAGAAAAAAAACACTTATTTAAGGCCCAACCCTAACACATCCTTGAATCCTTCGTCAAAAGATCTAGAATAATATTTAACAGATGGACAACATCTTCTTCATATCTTTTGACAATGGAAGTTGTGTGTTAGTTGGGAAAGTTTACCCATAGACTTATCTCTCAAGGGAAGGAAATGCGGTCATGTCCGATTTCTTGTTGTCGTCAGCGACCCAACACCCTGTAACGAAAGTTATTGTTTTCTCTTTAGGAAAGATTCTTATAGAGACGTGCTTCTTGAAAACTCGCCGCCCAACGAGAGACCTCCATTGACATTCTATAATGACGAGTTGATTAAATTCGTTCCAACCCACCACATACCCATCCTCATTAGAAAAAAGGTGTCATGGTATTATCGTTCGAAGTATGTTGGTGGACCACGAGAGTTTTTGTCATATCATGTACACTAACTAGGGTCTAGAACCAACTTTATAATGATATATCGCGGATGGGGGATCTCCAAGAATAAAATGGAAGCAACACAATACCTTTGAGATACGTTAAACTCTCAGTGACATTTGGGGTCAAAGAAGAAAAAAATCGTTAAGATAAAGTTTTTGGTTATCAAATGCAACTTTATCAATAATTTCATCATAGGATTACCTACATTAGCCACCTTAGGCATTTCCTCATCAACCATTCATTTAAAGATAAAATTACGTACCACGACAGACCAAGTCATAATGTTGGAATCATATTTGGCTTCGTCCCGCACATAATTCCTAATCCTCCTAGCCAAACAAAACTCATTAGAAGAGAGTTCTCTCTAGTACAAAAGTCTTAATGAACTAGTGAACCTAGATACTTAGATTGAAGCCACGTATAATCTTGGAAAATACTTAGGTGCGAGAGTTTATTTATTTATTTTTATAAATAGAATAATTTTTATGCTTTCATTGTGGGTCATGTTAAGAGTAAGTTACTAGGTTGGATCACTATTTCTCTTTCTATGATTGGTTGTATTACTCTCGTTCAAAGTTGTATCATGAGTCTTCCAAATTATGTCATGCAATCTACATACAATCATACATTTATCCATCTGTGATGAGGTGGAACGATTATGTAGAAAATTTATTTAGAAATCTACTTCTAATGCTAAAAAATGTCATGTAATCTATTGGAAAACAATTTGTACTATGAAAGAGGGTGTGGTTTGAGATTTCATACTCTAAGGAGTGTTAACATGAGTCACATAATGAAGCTAGGTTGATATATGATTATTAAAATATACACTCTCCGGGTCATAAGATTCGAGTTAAATATAGATATGGAAATTTAGATATTCCTTTTATTCATTGTGGGTCAAAAACTTTACACATATGACAGGGTACAGTAAGTAATTGAAGTTTATTGGAGAATGGTATGCGTTGGGTAATTCAGAATGACCATTATGTCAAATTTTGATATGATGATTGGATTCTAGGATTTGGTAAGCTACTAGATATGGTTAATCATATTCCTTCACATTTTCATAACTATACAATTAGTGATTATGTTTCTTTAAAAGGTTGCAATTGGAATTTAGTTAAGCACATCTTTTTGCTCATATTTACTCCATAATTGCTAATATTAAGCCTTCTACTCATGGTAACGAGGACTTTTCCATCTTGAAATTTTCAAATAATGATTACTTTTCTATAAAATTAACATATCATGCTCTGGGATTGATGATTCTAATTTAAAATCTTCTCCGAATTTCAAACTCATTTGAAAGTGAAAAGGTCCTCGTAGAATATAAATTTTCCTTTGGAAGTTGTCCCGTGGAAAACCTTTTACTGATACTAAAAGGAAACATCATGATACATCATATTTTCACCTCCTTTGTCTTGTTTAAACGCAAGACCATGAAAAATGATAATTATAGTACTTTCTTTAGTCTTGAATTATTGCATTCAATGCATTTTAATCTTTAATTATCATGAGTCAGTATTAATCAATAGAACTAGTCTATTCTTTTGTGAAGACAAACTTCTCCAATATTGTATTTTGATGAAAACAACTTTAAAGATCATGTGCATTAACAAATGATGAGAAAAAACTTTATAGTCAAAGCTATGGTATCAAGACTTGTGTCTCAATTAACATTATCAAGATATCTTTGGATCTTAAAGCATTGATCACATCATTTAAGGTATAAGTTGCAATTCCATCATATGTTCTACCATAGTGCTCAGAAATATTATGAGTATTTCATCTTGATGTATTACATATCTTTTAAACATCAATTGATCTTTTTCTAAACTTTTTAAAAGGTATTTTTCAAAGTTGAATCAGGTGTAACCGGTTACACCATATGGTTACCCGGTTACACAAATGAAAAAATTAATTATTTTTTGAAACAACATCAAGTGTAACCAGTTAACCATTTGCTGTAACCGGTTACACCTTTGAAAAATTCAATTTTTTTCAAAATGTTTCAACTGTAATCGGTTACGATTATGTGTTATCCGATTACCACTGAAGTAGTAACACTTTTTTTACTGAAAATCTAATTCTAACAAATTCTAAATTCATCTACCAATCAAGGCATTGATTCATGGTATTATACTGAGTTCATCAAGTATGATTCATGTATAAAAACCTAATGTTTTAGTTTTTGAAAATTCATCTCTTTCATTACGATTCAAATTCAATATTTCATCTTTCAAAATCAAGTGTCTTGTGTCATAAGCTTTTGAGTGAAACTTTCTGCATTCATTTTCACTGCATCAATGAAAAAGTCCCATCATTTTTGTACTGAGCACTTGTGTAGAATACTTGTGAATTGTATACTTGAAATGGAAAATCAATTCAAGTAATTGATATACATCATTCAACTTAAAACTTCTTGTAGAAAACTCAGATTTGTGTGTATACATTGTTGTCCAGGATTGTTGGAAATAAAAGAGTGAAAAAGGGATGGTTGTTCTCTTTTTCTACTTTGTAAAATCATAAGGGAGTGTTCCTTATTAATTAAGTTAGTAATTTGTGTATAGAGATTGGAATTAGACTTGTACAAGGTAACACTTATTGAAATCTCTTACTACGTAAAAAAAAATGGAGCACTCTCGGATTGTGAGGGGAATCATGATATATCGCCGATGTTCTTTACTTTTTATACATTTTACAGCTTTCTAAACACCAACAAGTTAGAAAGTTAAAGTAACACTTCTTTAAAACCAAAAATCGATCAAAATACCTAATTCACCCCTTCTTATGTACACTATACACTTACGTCTTTGATATCATAACGAGTTTATTGTGGCAAGATAAAAACCCACTAATTTTCTCAAGGTTATGCATTTATCATTAACAATTTTTTAGAAATATTTAAAATTATCTTCATTTTGTTCATCAATCATTTTTTTCCTCATCCACCCTTTTTCGTTAAGTAAAGGAAGAATACAATTAATGTAAAATGGAAGTCATCCCCTACTACTATTTTCAAGCTTAATAGCAATGAGTTATACTTCAATAGTACAAGGCTTTTAACTTATGGGAGTCTCGTTAAAATCTCTAAGGTATTGTTTTTTCTTGAAACATTGGTCGATCAATCTCATTTTAATCCAACTATGGGATAATCCATAATTTGAGAATGTATGAGTAGTTTAAGTTTCTCTTCCTTTCTTGTCGAGATAAATTTTCTTGTTATAATTAATACGATTATCTCGGAAATGACTCATCGTAATCTTCATTTTCCCCTCCTCTTTTAAAATGTTGTATCTCGAGGCTAATTATTCATGTGCATGTCATCTATATGACTCGTAATAACAAGTGTGTTTGACAAAGTTTTCAATAAACTCCTCACCTTTTTATAATCTTATTGTCATATCATCTTAGTTATTGTTTTTTATTTTATTTTTTAATAAAAAAACTGAATATTAAAATGACTGGTTATCTTTTGTAAAAAAAGAAAATTATTTGTTTATAATCAACCTTGTATGCGTAGTGGCATTGATACAGATTATTCCAAAGTCCCTTTTTCTCTCTATCTACATCCATCTTTCTCTTCATTTCCATTCCATCACACTCTTCATCACACACCATTTCCTCCCCAAAAAATGCCAGGACTAACAGCACCTTCAGATTATTCCAAAGAACCCCCTCGCCACCCTTCTCTTCAAATCAATTCCAAGGCACAACCAAACCCTCTCTTCCTTTTCTCCTTTCTCTCTTTCCTTCCTCCAAAACGCTAACTCTCATCGTCGTTTTGTTTCCTCAGGAACCTTTCAATGCAGAACCAAAACGTTCAGCGCTGATCGCATCCTACGTCACGCCTTCGGACTTCTTCTACAAGAGGAACCATGGTCCGATTCCCATTGTTGAAGACATCGATAGGTTCGTTCTTTTTCTTCTGTTGAATAGGTTAATCGATTGTTTCGTTGTTGTTGTTGTGACGTGTTTGGTGTTTGTGAATAGATACTGCGTGGTGATTTCTGGTCTTGTGGAGCATTCCAAGCAGCTCTTTATGAATGATATCAGGTTAGTTACTTAGTTTGTGATTTGTTGGGAATTTTTGAATTTGTTTAGGATTTTCTTACACGTTAGGGTTTGTTTGGATTGATTTGTTTGAACTTATCTACTAGCATAAACAGTTTTTCTGAGAATGTTTGGAAGAGCTTATAGAAAAAGCTTGTGAGTATAAGTTGTTTTTAGCTTATGTTTACAAGCTCTGTGAGACAGTTGGATGAAAACTTCTTATACGTTATAGGAAAAGAGGTTGACTTTATTTTATTATTTGTTATTGAAATAACTTATAAATAAGCACTTATATAGAGAAGCTCTTGTCCTATACGTGTTTAATTAAGTTGTTTATTGAAACAGGGACGAAATTATATTTTATTGTTTTAATTTTTTATAAGAGAAAAATGGAAGAAGAATGTCAAATTGTTTCTGGAGAGAGTGAGGGAGTGTTTGGGTAAATAACTTAATTAAGCACCTACTTGATATGTAGATATTTTACAACTTATTGTGAACAGCAGTGTCCGATAGTGGAAAGTAGCATATTGTTAAATTTCTGCTATGCAGTAGTGCTATAGCACCATAGCGGCTATTAGAAACATTTTTGTACTAAATAGCGTATGTGGAACAATAGCGGTTCAAATTCTGCTATGCTATAGCGGCTAACTAATAACATTGGTGGAGATTAAATGTCCCCGAAATTCTTGATTTGATTTGTCGATTATTTTCTTGTAGTGACAAGTGACCATGTTATTTTGATGACAGGAAGCTTCCGAAATATAATGTAACTGCCACACTGCAGGTACGTGTTCTCTTGCTAAACTTTTATTGAAGTGGAACAGTGATTGTTTTGGTGTTTTTACATTGTTCTTCGGATGACTACATCATTTTGCAAATGAATTGTTTCAGTGCGCAGGGAATCGGAGGACTGCTATGAGCAAGACTAGGACAGTGAAAGGGGTTGGATGGGATGTTTCTGCTATTGGAAATGGTAAGTGTTGTCAGTTTGATTGTTTGTTTGTTGAAGTACCCTGGGATTGAAGGAGCTTCATGATGTGTTTGGATATCTAGTAGTGAATGGAGTGTAATAGAATAAATAAAACTAAAGAAAATTACAAATTTTTTACTACGGAAAGAAAACACCAATTTTATCCTGTCTCCGAAATAGAGAAGTAAAGGGTGGAAGTGAAACAGTGGACTGTAGAAGTTTTTCAATATATTCCACTCCATTCTACCAATCTAAAGTTAGCCCAAGTTATTTTTGTTTCTTTTACCTCGAGTTTGTGTGTTTTTCTTGTGAGGGTGGGGAAGGGGGTATTTGAAAAGGAAGTCATAGACCTTTTATGCTCTGGGGTTTAAGTCAAAGTGCGAGCAAAGAAACCTGACTTGGATTTGATCTCTGGATTGTGTAGTCCTTAATAAAACTTAGACGCCCCTTGAATGCTTAGCTATAGACTACTTATAAAATAAGCACGTATCACACAAGTGTTTATGGATAAGTTATTTCTATTACAAAAAATAAAATAAAATCAAACTGTTTTATAGACTACTTATTGATATAAGCACTTCTCACATAAGTGTTTATGTATATGCTTTTTCTATCACAGAAGATAAAATAAATTCAAACTAATTTGTATAAGCTATAAGTTGTTTCTAAAAGCTCTCCCAAATAATCTCACATGTATGTACGTATGATGGTAGATAAACTCAAATAAGCTAATGTAAATAGGCTCCAAGATGTCTAATGTAGTCAGTTTCTGTATTTTTAATTACTTTTTCATTATGTTTTTATCTTTCAGCTGTTTGGGGTGGTGCTAAATTGGCCGATGTTCTTGAACTTGTTGGAATTCCAAAGTTGACAAGTGTCACTCAATTTGGTGGAAAACATGTTGAGTTTGTAAGCATTGATAGGTGTAAGGTAATTGAATAATGGCTTGTTTGTTTTATCTGGTGATCTTGAATTCCTTATCTTATTGATTCCTTTCAATATTTTAAAATATTAGGAAGAAAATGGAGGACCATATAAGGCTTCAATACCACTCAGTCAGGCTGCAAATCCTGAAGCAGATGTTCTACTTGCTTATGAAATGAATGGAGAAGTAAGTGCATTTGATTCTTGTTTGCTAATCTTTTGACAGAAATAAAACACGGTTTTTAATTTTTTTTAATCTTGTTTTTCATGAATTATTTTCTGTTTGTATCTAGGATTCATGCCACATCGGTTATTCATAGTTTTTTAGCATAGGAGAAGCAGATATTATTATTTAATTTGATAATATGATGTAAAACAAACTAGAAAGTAGCCGATGCTATGCACTTCTTTTTGCTATTAAAAAAATAATTTTATTCTATTACTTGTACTTTTAGTAATGAATAATAGCGATAATAAAAATTAGGATTAATGAATAATTATTGTAAATTTCCATTTGTGATCCAAATAGTAAACCCGTATCCATAAAAAAATGTTGGTTTAGTTAATGGATATCCAAATTTATTTTCCATCAAAAATATCTGCAGCAGCATACATCTTTTCTTAAATAAAATAGATACCTTATTGTTCTCGTGAAAATAATACTCTCCAAGCTAACACTTTATATCCGGTTGATTATTATATAGAAAATAAAAATAATTAATTATTAAATGGAAATATTTAATAGTAGCATTGTCCTACGTAATTTTCCTATGTAAATTGATACAGTACATATATAAATATAGAACAATATATATTTCTTTCTCTTTATCTTCACCACTAATATAAACTCATTTCATCACATTTTAAATGTACATTATAAAAGAGGTGATAGTATTTTCATTAATTGAAAAACATACACTTGAAGCCAAAAGGATTTTTCCAATTTACTAAGTTGGAAATGATTGATCATGTTGATATGTGAAGTGGAAACAAAATATGATATAGTTGATAGTATGATAATATTATCACCATGAAATTTGAAATACATTGATAAAAATGTAGAAACTTGAATGTTCACATCAATTACTATTAAAAAGTAATAATAATAATACACAATTAATATTAAGTAATGATATTGAGTAATGATATTTTCTTAATGAAAAAAGTAGTGTTGATATTAGAAAAGAAAAAAAAAGAATCATTGATTTATTTGTCAATCTATTTTTCATATTACAGCAAAAACAAAAATGGAGATATATTTCAATTTTATTAAAGAAAAGAAATATTCTGTGTTGATTCACTTTAAATATTCAATTTCTATTCATTTGCACCACGATCACACTAAAAACCAATTTTTCCTCTAAAACACAAATACTGAAATTTTTGTGAAAAATTCATTGAAAAACTAGTTTATTATTAAAACCGGTTATGAACTAGTTCTAAACCAGTTTGGAACCACTTCCCACTATTAAACTGGTTTTCACAACAACTGGTTTGATTTACAAACCATAACCACAAAATGGGGTTGGATCACATGATTTGGTTAACCATGCACACGCCTAATTAGGGGATAATTTGTTTAAATTTGAATTACGTATGCTGATATTAGTAAATAGTTAGGAAAAGTAAGCTTGTATAGATTCTCAGTTGAATTCAAAAAATGAGAACAGAAAAATAGATGTCATGTTAAAGTTTTTTAAGAGGTCAAACTAGTGTTGACAAATATCGGTCATGGCGGATCGTGGTGGTAGATTTTTCGACTTCTGCCATGAGCAATTCATGAATGAATGGCAGCTCAGAGTGGCAGATTTCTAGCTTTCTGTCATGGTTTGCTACCGCCTAGCTCCTTAAAGTTGGGGTGCTCCCTCATTTACTGTCACATAGCTCTTACTCTAAATACATCCGCCACCCATAACACCGGGTCAAAGTCGAACTGTTGCTTGTGAAAGGAGTTGTTTTAGGCTTCACTTGGTAATCTATATCATGCTGCATGTTAGTCTAGTGGTTTCAGCTCAGTTTATAATCTTTGCCTTTCTCTAGATTCTCAACCGGGATCACGGGTACCCATTACGTGTGATTGTTCCTGGTGTCATTGGAGCCCGGTCTGTTAAATGGCTAGAAGCTATCAATATCATTGCAGAAGAATGCCAGGTATGATATATTATGTAGTATACTTTTGAAATACCGAAAATTTCCCTTTTAGAATTCCCTAGAGCTTCATATTATTATGTATATCAGGGTTTCTTCATGCAAAAAGACTACAAAATGTTTCCACCATCAGTGAATTGGGACAATATTGATTGGTCAACCAGAAGACCTCAAATGGATTTTCCTGTTCAGGTATTTTTATTATTGTGCTCTTTCAGCTTTTCCTGAATTCAGTCGAGTTAATAGAAATCAACCAGTTTATAATATAGAGCAAGTTAAAGTGCCTATTTAATTTGTTACAAGTTTTTAAGCAGAATGAATGATGATTTGACCAAACTTTTGTAACCTATGGTTATTTGTTGTCTTGTGGCAGTGTGTTATATGTTCTTTGGAAGACGTGAGCACGGTTAAGCCTGGAAAGGTTAGTTTATGTAACGACGTCGTGTATATGATGGGCTACACTTTCGGAGTCAGCTCAACCGTACATGTTCTGTCCGTTTGGTAATTTAATGAAACTCTAATGATTGCACATATGCTGTGCAGGTAAAAATAAGCGGTTATGCAGCATCAGGTGGTGGGAGAGGCATTGAGAGAGTAGATGTGTCTGTTGATGGAGGTAAAACATGGATGGAAGCCTCAAGATTTCAAAAAAAGGACATTCACTATGTATCAGATGATGCCAACAGTGAAAAATGGGCCTGGGTGCTATTTGAGATCACAGCTGATATTCTTCACAGCACAGAGATTATTGCAAAAGCAGTATGTTACATATCTTCTCCTAATTGTCATAATTTTAGTTCTTGTGTTGTATGAAACCAACCATAAACCGGTGTATAATATGCAGGTAGATTCAGCCGGAAATGTTCAACCTGAAAAGGTTGAAGACATTTGGAACCTTAGAGGGATATTAAACACTTCATGGCATCGCGTACGAGTTCAAGCGAGCCACTCAAGCTTGTAAAATTTCTACCAACAATCCAACCTGTTCAGTGATTTTTGAAGCATCTTGCTGAACAATGACCTCTGAACCTGCATCGGCGCAAACTGTACAAAAATACTAAAAAGAATAACATAAATGAGCTTTTGAGCAAAAGGGTAGGGGTTATGAATAATCACTTAGTCAAGTTTCATTTGTGATTGTCTATGAACTATATAACTGTTTCTAGAAATTATTACTTTGATATCATAAGCATGAAGTGTTTGGCTATTGTAATTTCACGTATAGAAATAATACATTCATGTATAATCATATCATGAAGCCTAAAGGAAAAAATAATGAAGCCTAAACATATTATGAAGGCTAAAGCAAAAATATTTAAAAATAAATTTAACACAATAATATATCTATAATTAAAAAATAAAAAATATATCATTTATTCAAATGTCTAGAAATAAAAATAAAAATACTCCTTTAGTACAAACTAAAAAGGTAGAAAAATAAATTTTGTATATGATCTATTTCATTTTAATTCTTTTTGTTTCATTTTAATAATATTTGTATTATTAAAACTTATTTAAATTTTTATTTTCCTATTTAATTTCTCTACAATTAATTTCTTGTCAGGTATATATCATGTGACAGTGAATTAATTCATTTAAACTAATTTTAACAAACTTAGAGTAAATTATGACAATTAATTTTTATTAAAAATATATATATTAATTCATTTAAACTATTTTTCAATCAAAACAAATATGAATTCCTATATATTCTAATGTTATTGCAAAGATTTTTATTTGAAATTTCGCCCGAAACAATTTACCCCTTTTAAAGTGCCGATTCCTTCTAACGAAAGAATTTGTGGTTCGAGTCTTGTTGGCTAGCAAATTGGATTCCCCAAGGTGGAATTGTAACCCTAATAAATCCCTTCAGAAATCGAGTTTCCATCCCTCTACCACCTATCTATGGGTCCCTGTATATAAATAAACTGGTTAGATACAATGAATGTAATGTTCATAAGGTTATTTTATCGTCCAATCTACAATTAAGCCACACGATTATGCTGTTGTAGCGATTTACAACAAAAGTTCATTCCCAATGTTGTTTCAATGCCAGAAGTTGATTTTGCTCATTAGGGCATATTGTGTGAAATCATTAGAAGGAGACTTGTGGCTCCTAAGAAAATTTAGCGATTGTACCACAAAATTTGTTGTGTATAAGTTGGAATTGGATTTTCAAAATAGTAAGCTTATACAAATGATACAACTTGATAGTTTAGGGTAAAGGATTCAATATAGAAAATTTTACCCTATACCCCTACAATTGTACCCATACCCCTACATTAAATTTTTTTTGACCAAAATACCCTCATATAAATAGGGTATATTTACCGTTTCAAATTTTTTTTACCATTTTCGTTGAAGACTTCCGGAGAAGACAAATTTTTGGCGTTTTTGCACTGTATACCAGAACACTTAAGAGTAAGTCTTCCGGTTTGGATATTTGTACACCGGAACACTTCTCTAAAGAGTTCCGGTTTGTTGTCTTTAATGGACACTGAACCGGAAGTCTTTTAGAGAGTCTTCCGGTTTGTATACTTGTATACCGGAACACTTTCTTCAAGACTTCCGGTTTGGTTGATGTATACCGGAACTCTTTAAGAAAGTGTTCCGGAAGGCTTTTTGTTTTTTTGCTAACCGGAACTCTTTAAGAAAGTGCTCCGGTACGTTTTTTTTTTTTTTTTTTTTTTTTTAATTTTAATTATTTTATTTAACATTATTTTTGCAGTGGTTCGAAGAAGAGGTGCAGATGGCCGGATTCCAGTCCGCACGTTAGACCGGGGTGCATCTTCATCTGCAGCTGCAGCTGAGCCGACTGGATATCCAGGAGGGCCGTACGATACGTCTCTTTTGATGAAGTACGAGCATCATGTTGCTCGACATATATGGTTCGGTGAGGTAAATAAACGGGCTATATTTGAAAATGAATAATAGTTGAATATTTTATAATTTGTTTTCTAATATGTGTTTTAATTTTTTTTAGGAAAGAGGACCAAAGAAAGAGTTGAAGGTTGCCGGACATGGACTGAAGTTGACTTCTAGGGTTCCATTGGCTCTTCCACCACAGATGGAGAGTTGGGTATCTAGATCCGGTTTAGCTTCACTGCAGAGAACGAGTCTGAACAAGATAGACACAAATCTTGTCTCTGCATTTGTGGAAAGATGGCATCTAGAGACATCTTCATTTCACATGCCGTTTGGTGAAATGAGCATTACTTTAGATGATGTCGCATGTCTACTTCACTTGCCCATTAGGGGTATCTTTTGGAGTCCTCAGGATGTGACTGAAGAGCTAGCTGTTGAACTTGCTGTTGACTACCTAGGAGTGTCACAGGGTCAGGCACAGTCACATGTTCGGAGCTGCAGGGGGTCGTATTACAAGTTGGAGTGGTTATATGATATATTCGTACATCATAGGGCTGCTTCCAGCTGGGCATATGCGACTAGAGCATATCTATTGATGTTGGTGGGTTCCACCATATTTGCTGATAAGACCTTTACACTTGTAGAGGCACGATACCTCCTCCTGTTTAGGGACTTGGATGGATGTTCAGGATATAGTTGGGGAGCAGCTGCACTAGTTACCCTCTACCGATATCTTGGAGATGCGTCCATGTACAGTTGCAAACAGCTAGGTGGATATCCTACTCTCCTACAGGTATATAATTTAATTTTGTTAATTAAGTGTTGGATTCATTTTATAAAATATTGTAACTTAATTTGTTTTATTTATTATGTTTTTATTTTGTAACAGTGTTGGATTCACGAGTATTTTCCAACTGTTGGAAAAAGAGGGGAGAATTGGAATCCTGCTGGAAACTGTGGTCTTCCCCGAGCGATGAGATGGTCGTATAGACAGGGAGTCCTGAAGGTCGATGATTTACGACCTATTTTGGACGAGCTGACACCTACCGATGTCATCTGGCGACCATTTGAGGATCATAGAGCATGGCGTGTATTTGATGAGATATGTCTTTACAGGGGCTGTTTGAAGTGGGGTGAAACAGTTGTTCCATACTTGCCTGATAGATGTTTACGTCAGTTCGGGTATAGGCAGTATGTTCCATCCCCACCTCTGGATTGTATGATGGCGACGGATATTGATGTTGATTGGATCAGTTACCATCAGAGTGTTGTCGATGTGATCGGTTCATCTTCCGTGGCCACCACTCCATCTGAGGTAGTAGACGGTTATCTGGAGTGGTATTATCGTGTTTCCCATCCACGGTTGGTCCCTCCCCATCGTAACGCTCCTAGAGAGGTACCCGTTCCTGTATATGACGCCGGGCCATCTGATCCTGATTGGGCTCGTGTATCTACATTGATTCGTCGCTATCTGAGACAGGTTAATGCTGAAGAGGAAGATCCACAGTTTTCTGATTTATTTGAAGCTTTGCATATTTCTCGTTCACATTGATTATATGTGTATTAAGCTTTGAATATAATAGACATAATAATACAGTTGTTCCATACAAAGTTGACCTATCCTTGTCTATTAATTCCAACCCCAACTCTCTGCGAACCATTGACCAACCATCCTCACCATATCCATGCAATGATGCAATGACTCTAAATCCACAATTACCATCTGATTCAACATTAACTACATCTTCAATGTATGACCTAATATGATTAGGAAATTGAACAATGAATTGTGGTTGCTTCTTTGATAATTTGATCTTCTTCGAAGTCTGTGATGGTTGAGATTGCCTTTGTGAAGATTGAGATGCCTTATCAACATACTCATGATACGAAGGGTCCTTATAAACATCATAATCTGCTGGTTTTTTCCCTTTCTTCTTCACTCCTCCTTTGGTTTTTATTTTCTCAGGTGGTGGACACAATGTTGTCATTGTTGGGTATGCTAGTTCACACACCCTACTCCTTAATGCCCTTTTCCCAATAACATCTAATGACCTAAATCGTCTCCACAACTCATCCATTGCAGCCGTCATATCCACCTCTGATCCATCATCTTCACCTATCTCTAACTCAACTTCCATAGTTAGTTTCCTCCAATGAACATGAACAGCATCAATGGGTATCGGTATACCACCTACTCTGTATCTTCCTAACTCACAAGCACAAGGTAACCCATAAGATGTTCTAAGAGTACAACCACATATTTGCCTGTTAGTTCCAACATAATCAACTCTCAATAACTCTTCAGCAATACGTCTCAAAGCAGCTCGAGATACGGAACCACGCAAATAACCATAAAAGGGACTTACGTGCGCGTGCTCAACTTCATAAAAACTCTTTTGAAATGAAGCTCTAATGTTTCCCAGTTGTAACCTCAAGTTGTTATTCATGGCTTCCCAACATTTGACCATGTCACCTATACTGTTTCCTAACATCTGCTTTAACTTCCAATGAGCAGATTCAACCCTAAAAATATCAGATATAAAAAATACCATTAGATATTGAAAATATCAAATATTAAAAATATCAGATATTCAAAATAACACATAAAAAAAACATAAAAATAATATCAGATATAAAAATAACACATACAAAATTATAAGACGTACCGATTAGTCGTTGTGTTACCCAAATGTAGGACTCGATTAATCCATGCTCCAACAAATCTATGCCTATGTGGAGTCAACCATGTGTCTTTCACATAATTAATAAATCCACTATAATCAACACATGCTTGCTCAAGTTGATGCAACCGCTGACCATACTCAACCTCATCACTAGCCCAGACAACTTCCATCCATAATGTGTCTATCGTCTTTTGCAGGTCATTCACCACATGTTGTTTGCATTTGGCACCAACGTTTTTGTTAATGTGAAATCTACATAGCAAATTAATCGAGTTGGGAAACACAACTTCAATTGCTTTCATCAAAGCAAGATCTCTATCTGTCAAAATCACTTGTGGACACATGTCTTTCTTCACAAACAACTCTTTTAATTTCTCCAGTACCCAGCAAAAATTCTCTGTTTGCTCAGACTCCATATACGCAAATCCAACAGCAAAAGTCAACTCAGTCGATGTCATGCCAATAATTTCAAACAAAAGTTGTCTATATTTGTTTGTCTTGTAGGTGCTATCCATAACTAACACAATCGGAAATATATTCAACAACTTAACTGAATCAGGATGTGCCTAAAATATCTCTTTCACCACTTCCGAGTCATCCTGTTTTCTACTCCAATACACATATCCTGCATCCTCAATAAGCTTAAACAAATGTTGTATCTCACTCCTTGGACCTCTTATCTCTTTTTCTATCACACTCTTATGCTTGTATACTTGTGTAATCCGAGTGACATTCTCAGGAAACTTGTCTTGCAAGGAAAGCAAAATGTTTCTAGGTGCTACATGTCTCTTTGCCAAATCAGCGACATGTTGCTTCTCATCTGTGGTCAACCTACCAATAAACGAATGACCTTCTAATCTATCAGGTAAACCATGATTATGTAACCCACATTTTACATCAATCTTCCAACCAGATCCATCTTTCGCCGGAGTCGACCTGATTTTAAATGGACATCCACATTTCTTGGAAGCACTTTGGGTACCACTATCACTAATCTTGTGTTTCCCACCTTTATCACAACCAAATATTATTTTGTTACTTCTCCCTCTCTTCCCCGTTTCAGTATCTGAACGACTGATAATAACAGTTACTTTATTGTCGATTCCAACCTTTTTAATCCATCTGATAACCTCTTCTCGTGTACCAAATCTTTCCGTCGTCATAAACGCATCAGTAGTATCTACACATATTTTGGGAAGATTTTCCATTTCTGTAAAAAAAAAAAAAAAAAAAAACGTACCGGAAGACTTTAGGAAAGACTTCCGGAACACACATAATGCATACCGGAACTCTTTGGAGAAGAGTTCCGGTATGCAAATTTTTTTGAAATTTTTTTTATATGAACCGGAACTCTTTCCTTAAGTGTTCCGGTTTGTTTTTTTTTGTGTTCCGGAAGTCTTTCCTAAAGTCTTCCGGTTTGGAAAAATACATACCGGAAGTCTTCTCCAAAGAGTTCCGGTGCGAGGGGTGTGAAAGTGTAATTTTTGCAATTTTCAACAGAATGGTAAAAATGAAATGGTAAATTGGTTAAAACCAATTAAGGGTAAAATGAGAATTTTTAAATTTTTGTAGGGGTATGGGATTAATTGTAGGGGTACAAGGTAAAATTTTCTTCAATATATTATGCAAAGGATGATTGCGAAAAAGATACACATCATCGTCCTAGTGTACAATTTGGGGTCAGTTTGTTTTAGCTTTAAAAAAATGAATTTTTTCTTTTTATTTTTGAAAATGGATTATACAAAAATGTTTTTCAAAATATTATAAGTTTTTCTAAATTTGTTTTTTATAAATTAAAAGATTGAATTGTTCATTCTATAACATAAATATACATTATTGAAGATCAAAACATAGTCAAAATCACAATTTTTCCAAAAAATTGTATCTTAAAAATGATTTTTATGAAAAGCTATTTGAAATAGCTTCAAAATTAAGTGATTTTTTGAAAATTTAATATCCAAATTTTTTTCCGATAAAATGATAAAATACCTAAAATAACATTTTAAGAATAACTATTCAAACCAAATTTTCATTTGAAACTTTTATAAAAAGTTTCTTTGTAAAATTTTTTTACACTAAAATATGTAATACTATAAAAATCATTTTTTTTAAAAGCCAAAACAAACGGGACCTTGATATGGAAATCTATAATGTAAAAGATGGAAACTCTACTCAACATTGTCGTTCCCAACTTTGTTTCACACGAATGTCACCTTCAATCTGGGTTCTTCCACCATTTTAATGGAATTGATAGCTTCAACTTGAAGAATGTTACTGTTTTATTTTAATTAATTTTCGTCTTTTTCATTTTCATATTTGTATATTGAAATATATACAAATCGAATAGTAGGGTTTAAACCCTCGCCTACATCTGTGTAGCTAGGTATGACAACAGACGGATCAGAGATGATTTTTACCTCCGCAAATCCAAATCCGAATTCTTAAATAATCTCCGTTTCCCGTCCCAAACCAAACGGGGATGGAGAATTAAAACCAAAACCCGTCCCAAACGGGTTCAGGTATCCCGTCCCGCCATCATTCATTTAATAAAATCAATTTTTTAAATAAAAATATATAAAAAAATCAAATTATATTACAAATAATAAAATAAAGTAATCTAAAAAATTAATACAAATCAAAATATCAAAACATTGACCACTTATTTAATATTCTAAATTATCAAAAATAAATAATAATGTACATAATAAAATAAATGGGGCGGGTTTGGGGTGGGTACTAGTATCCCCATTACCCAATCCGTCCCCATATTTTATAATCGGGGAAAACCGAAATCGAAACCCAAACCCAGTCAAAGCAGGTTTTCCTCGTCAACTTCAGGGTGGGTACCCGCGGATACGGGTTATGTTGCCATGCCTATGTGTAGCTATTAAATAAGTTGAGTTAACAAAACTTTTCTCTTGTTAATAATAACAATAACACAACGAATTGATTAGTTTAAGGAATAATCTAGTGTGCCGATTTATTCCTTTAATCTACAAGATGTTTTTGAAACCAATGGTTCTGATTGGACAATGTGGCTTCAATACTTTTCTCTTGTTAATATGATTTCTCTCGGTTATATATATATATATATATATATATATATATATATATATATATATATATATATATATATATATATATATATATATATATATATATATATATATATATATATATATATATATATATATATATATATATATATATATATATATATATATACACACGCATGTCACTTCTGTTTCAATTTTTACACGTTACTCCCTCCGTTCCATAATTAGTGATCCAGTTGACCATTTCACACGGATTAAGAAAAAGAAATAAATGAAAGAGAGAAAATGTTATTTTTACTAAACTACCCTTATCATGTATTGAGAATGATGAAAGTAATATTAATTAGAGGATAAAATTGCATTGGAAATTGAAATAGATCATTCATTTTGGGATAATATTGTATTCTAAATGAGTCACTCATTGTGGAGCGGAGGGAGTATTAATTTTGACTTTTTCAAAAAATTGAATCCCATGATTGGAAATTCTCAGGATCGCGCTAAAGAGAATGAGAATGAAAGCAACCAACATGTAGAAGAGGTACCATGGATGATGGTTCATAAACCCAAAAGATCTCGCAGAGGCAAAGATATGGAGGAAAATCGATCAAAAAAAGGGGTTAGGACAAAAGTTGTTAGTTCTCCTTTACAAGTTAATGCCATTAATTCTCGAGAGACAATCAGGGGATCTCGTTTTATTGCTATTGAAGAAGATGTTCCCGAAATAGTAATAGCTAATAATGATGAATCATTTATGGTGTAACGGTTTTGGAAAAAACAAAAGGACCAATCACTGATGTGCCACAACAAAATGATAGCATGGGAATAAGTGGAAAACAACCGCATGAAATTAGACACGTGAAGAAAGAATTTGTTTCACTTAAAAAGAATAAAAAGAGGAACACAAACAAAAACCTAGTCATTGGAGCACGTGGGATAGTTATGCAAAAAGGAAGGTGGGCACTGCTGGTAAAACTAAACTCATATTAGAATGCATCATTGAAGAGAAAGGGTTGACCATATCAGTTCTAGGCTTAAACATTTGGGAGATTCCAAATGATGTGTCGGGCCTTGAGAAAATTGAGAGAAAGACGGACCTACGGGACATGAATAATCTTGATCAACTTGGCCCAAAGGCTTTAAGGGCCTAAGGGTCAAGTAAGGAGAGCAATGGAACTTTTGAACATTCTAATCCAGAGAAACCCCAAATTTCCTTTTCCTTTACTCTTGGAAAAAACGATGATGAGGAAGTGTTTGTGGACACTTGTGAGGAAATTTTTTTTGAAGATGAAGGATGTGACATGGAATTGGTCAAAGAAACTCCGGGTATTGAACTTGGAAACACCCAATAATCTAATCTTATGGTTAATCACAATCTCAATATTTTCATATGGAATTGTAGAGGAGCGGCTAATAAAGCTTTTATGCTAGTGTAAGACCCCAATTTTGTCCCTAAGATCTCTCATGGCATCATATCATAACATTGCATTGCCTCAAGGATCATTGGACACCTTGCTTCCTTCCCTGTGGGTGGGATCTTTCTTGAGAGTTGGTTCTTGATCACCAAGAATTGCTTGCATTTGTATATCATTGCCTTTCTTTTAATCACTAACCAAAAATGTACAAAAATATGTCCTCTAACATTTGTCTTGCAGCTTAAGCAGTCAATAGGTCAAGGCAATTCAAGTGAATCCTTTGTGCAAGAAATGAGGTTTCCATTGAGATGTGGATCATGGGATCATTATTTTGAGCTTATATGAGCTAGATGTTAATTGTGAAGTAAATTCCCCAGGTGATTGAAGCTCAAGTTCATTAGAACATTTTTAGGTCATCTAAGGGCCTATGCCAGTCAACTGAAAAGTCAACTGAAGGCTTTGAGTGTGGGAATTGAGTTTCTTCATCCCATTCATTTTCAAACAATGCTTATTCATCATTTCAAACATCAATGTTGAAGAATTTGAAGTCAAGTCAAAAGTTTCCCAAAATGGAAAGTGACGTGTAATTTCAACTTTCCAAAAATGGCAAGTTTTTGGTCCAACTTCAACTCAACTTTCCAACATCAAAGAAGCTTCAAATGAATTTTTGTCCAACATGAAAGTTGAAAATCTCTCTCTCCCATTTCCAAAAACTCCAAGATCATGAGCATCTGATGAATGGTTGAGGAGATATGATCAAATCATTGCCAAGTGTGCATGGAACTTCAAAAGGCCATAACTTTTGACTCATAACTCCAAATTGAGTGCTCCTTTTTGCATAATTCTTGTCATGACATGAACTTTCCAAATCATTCATCACATTGCATGAAATTTCATCATATGATCATTTGTTCTTTCATGCCCATTTTGGAGGGAAATTTGAAAATTTAAAAATGGTGTATTACATGAACTAATTTCCATTGCCATTGTATTGATAAAATGATTTTAAGTGCATTTGAGCTTACATTGGGTACTGTTCATGTATGCATTTGTCATGCACCTCCAATTTTCAAATTTTTTGCCATACACCTTATCTTGCTTAATCTCAACTAAACCATGTTTAATTTTGATTAGGAGGTGATTAGTACAGAGTATATATACATAATCCTAACAGAATTGTAGGGGATTGACCATTCTAGATCTAAAATCAACTTCACACCAAATTTTTCTCTCAATTGAAATTTCAATTTCTTCCACATAGCACCTTGATTTTATTGAAGAATCATGATCAGTGAGCTTGATTGAGTGTGGATCCAGCTTTTGTTTGAAGAATTCGAGCCATAATCCAGCACTTGAATCTCAAGAACATGAAGATGGAAGTGGTGAATTGAGCTGGATCTAGGACGTGCCAAGCTCAATTATTGCACAAAGCTTCATAACAAGTGCTCAGGAGTTGAATTGGATCATTTGAAGCCTTGAATCGTGAGTTTTCAGTAACTGCTCTTCAAGAGGTACTTTAGTAGCTTTCACTCATTGTTTGAGTTGCTTTGCTTTGCTTGTGGTTGGCATACCACTTAGGTAAATTCCTATTCTCCATGTAGTCTAGAAGACCTGCTATCTTTAGCAGGCACCTGTCTGAAGTCCTCCTTAAGAGGCCATGTCTTTGGTTGTTTAATTTTGTGCCAAGCAGCTCAAGTCCTCCTAAGTGAAGAGGCATTGGCAGATAAAAGGGATGTGCAATCCATCCCCTGCTATTCAGTTGAGTCTTTCATATTGCTCGCACTACGTGCTGATGCATTTGAATAAACACCCAAGATCATTGTATATAGAGTCAGTCATTGTGGAGTAGAGTTCCTCATTCTGGACTCCCATACCTTCTTTGAGTCAAGCTCACCCTGGCCAGGGTTAAGAGCTATGAGGTCTAACCCTCATCTCCATTTCATCTGCTCACCCTAACTCTCAATGTTAGAGGTTAAGAGCCTAACCACCCATTCCAGTATTTGGCTTGTTTGTCAAGGTCGATATGACCCCTTGACTAAAGCCCAACCTTGCTTGAGCCCATTGCTTGTGTATAGTGTGTGCTTATTTGTCCATCTGTGCATAATTGTTTGTGTGTGCCTCTGTGCATTATTTTCATCTTTGAGCATTAATTGTATATCATTTCATGATCATTGTTCATACTTTGTGACATTTTGTTTTGTCCATTGAGGAGTCCATTGTAAGTCCAGCTATTGGCATTTGTTTCTTGTGATCTGGTAGGAGTTGGAACTAAGACCATTAATTGGCATTTCATTTCCTTGGAGGCTAGTGTAAGTCCATTGATTGGCACCTGGTTTCCATGTTTTCTTTTCTTTGTGAGGCTAGTGTAAGTCCATTGATTGGCACCTGGTTTCCATGTTTTCTTTTCTTTGGGAGGCTAGTGTAAGTCCATTGATTGGCACCTGGTTTCCATGTTTTCTTTTCTTTGTGAGGCTAGGGTAAGTCCATAGATTGGCATCTGGTATCCATCTTTGTTTTGTGAGTCTGGTATAAGTCCATTGATTGGCATCTGGTTTCCATTTATTTTGGCTTTTTTTTGATACATTGTTTATCTGTTATCTGCTTTGTGTTGCCTAAATTCCGAAGGAACTTCCTTGGATCATTTCTATGATCTTGAGAAAGCAACTCCTATCCGTGGCTTTGTCCCTTAACCTTAACCCTTACCCCTTTTGTGCTTAACTTTGAACCTTGTTTTCACCCTTAACTCAAAACCAGAAAAATTTTGTGCAAACATTTTCATCTGTTTTTCAAACTAGAAACCTAGGCCTTAAGCCTCTGATTTTCAAACTTCATTTTCACAATACTTCTTCTGAATTGAATCTAATGTCAACTTTGACCATTTTTGTGAATATTCTAAGCGGTTAATTTCACTCACTCAATCGCTTTTATGGCCCTCGTCCACTTCTTGATAAGTTTTCATGCATTAGCCGTAGATTTGAATTATCTTAGTGGTTGATGTGATTCTCACCTTTTGTCCTTAGTGATTGAATTATAAGACTTCCTTGCTTATTATAGGGCATAATCCTTCACTAGCAAGTTGAAGCTGTTCTCACGTGGTGGACTTGTGGTTGTATAGGTTGAGTTTTCTCCCGTGGATAATGAAAGACCTTAGGGATTTTGTTTAAAATCAATCCACTCACTTTTTGGAAGTCTTTTAGCCGAACTACGGCGTTTTGATCCTTATCTTTATGAAAGGTACGTAGGCAATGGGTTTCATCCATTCAAACACAAAAATGATAAAATTTGTATATTCTTCTCTCGGCCTCCCAATCAATGTTTGCACAATAAATATTTTCATAAACAATCATCTGATACAACAAGTTGTGAAAAGGGTTCCCTAGGAGTACCTAGGATGCATTGGGTGCCTAACACCTTCCCTTTGCATAATTACCCCCTTACCCAGATCTCTGTACCTCTTTTATTAGTTTTCTTTGTAAAACTTCTTAGGCTTTTGTTCGCTTTCTAGCCATTCCTTTGGATAAATAGAAGTGCGGTGGCGACTCTATCTTTGTATGCTTTGCTTTTGATTTAGTCAATAAATCATAAAGTGACGAATACACCGCTACAGCTAGTTTGAAAACACTACTGGAAAGTTAATAAGCTAGACATTGTAGTTGTGTTGGTGACAAGGGTTAATCCGAAGAAACTTGAAAAATCATTCAACTTGATGGGTTTCGATGGTTATGGTTGTACTCATGTCCATGGGTACACAGAAGGAATTATTCTAGCTTGGGTTAAAAGCCAGAGTTAATATTGATATCATTGAAAACCACTTCCAGTACATGCATGCCAAAATTAACCCAGATAAAGAAGAGGATTGGTTCTTTACTCCAATCTACGCTAGTCATAGAGAAGACGCAGAAGAGGAGCTTTGGCACAAACTCTAGAGAATAGGAAATACGATGACAAATGGGTAGATGTTACATGGAGTCTTTAATGATATCTTGAACGTGGAAGAGATGAAAGGGGGTGCTTTGATCTCAATAAGAAAGTGAAACAAGTTCAAAAGCATAATTGATCATTGTGGACTCATGGACCTTGGTTTCAATGGCCACCATTTTACCCGGAGAGGACCAATCTACCATGGTTTCCAGAGAATCTATAAGTGGTTGGATAGGCCCCTGTGCAATGATTATTGGAGGATGCAATTCTTGGATGCTATTGTGAAAGTTTTGACCACGTTAAATTACTCAGATCACCATCCTCTCTTCTTATCTCTTAACGATCAGCACCCTATATAACACCCTACTTCCCGACTCAATAATTAATAAATAAAATATAATTCTATCCAAGTAGGATATCACTTCACAATCCAAGAAGTATGGATGTTACTAAATTTAATCAAAAATATAGTCCAAACAGCAGAATTAAACAAAAATATGTCATTTATAGCCTCAACAAATCATCCCCGCCAAAAGTGGTTTAATAATTACTTTAAATTAAAATATACGTAACAAAATAACATAAAGAAAACAACTTGTTCCCCGATGTTACATATCAGATCAACTCCACTAGTAGACTCGACTGATAGTAACATGAGGTACATCTCCAAATAGATACTTAATTGTCTGTACTCCGATGAAGCTCATACATAACAAACACAAAAGGGGTGAAAAATTCATTCATATAATAAATGATGTATAATAATTAAGAGAGTAGTATTTATACACACAAATCACATTCACTCACAATCATATTCTCACCATAACAAATACACAAACAAAACAGAATTACAATGCAATGAGATCTGACAACATTACACTATGCATGTGGTACCAACTCTCTGTTGGTGTAAGCCCTAGAGGCCAATACTTTTGGTACTTGTATCGAATTATTATTAATAATAAAAGGCATTTTCTTTATTATGGTTGATTAATAAAGTCCCTGGAATAGATAGTCTGTTTAATGTATTAAGTGTGACTTAATCATGAGAACACATTAAACATAAGGACACTATTCTTAAAGTATCCGTAGTCGAGCTTTAATGTGAAGTGGGATAACATTAAAGCATTAAGACTATTATGTTTGTAGATTGATGATCACATCTCATGGATCATGGATAAAGAGTTATCAAGTCTTAAACATAGGTATGAATATTAGGAGTAATATTTATACCGGATTGACCCGCTATGAGAATACTATATAGAAAGTTATGCAAAGTGTCATAAGTTATTCTCATGGTGATAATAGTGTATACCACTCTTCGACCTGAAACCACTATGGATCCTAGATGTAGAGTCGAGTGCTTTATTGCTGATCCAACGTTGTCCGTAACTGGATAACCATAAAGACAGTTGATGGGTACTCCACGAAGCATGCTGAGGGACATGAGTGTCCTAGAT
This sequence comes from Lathyrus oleraceus, assembly GCF_024323335.1. Taxonomy (NCBI): domain Eukaryota; kingdom Viridiplantae; phylum Streptophyta; class Magnoliopsida; order Fabales; family Fabaceae; genus Lathyrus; species Lathyrus oleraceus. The sequence goes on along the minus strand of NC_066579.1, from coordinate 161,918,921 downwards.
GGAATTTGCCAATCCTGCGTAACAGGATAAATGTCTATGGGCCCAATATTGAACTGGACAAGGGTGACACAGTCTATACCTTGTGTTCAATATAGACATAAGGGCAAAGGGGTAATTATACACATAATTATTATCACAGGAGGTTTTGTCAGATCACATGACATTTTCGTGACTTGGGTAGCAGTGATGTGTTGCTAGATACCGCTTACTGTTTATTATGTTAAATGTGTGATTTAATATAATTGCCAACGTCGCGAAAACCTATAGGGTCACACACAAAGGACGGATTGATGAGAGATAGAATTATTAAGGAACACCGTAAGGTACGGTGCACTTAAGTGGGAGACGAAATATGGTAAGGTACCAAATACTTAAGTGATTTTGGCATATTATGAGATATGGTCCAAAATGCACTTAAGTGGGCTTTTTGGCTTGAAGCCCACACAAGTGGTTCTATAAATAGAACCCCTTGGGTAGAAGCATTGTCACTCTAATTCACTCAGACAGAAATTCAAGTAGAGACTTGGAATTTTGTTTCCCTCTTTCTCTCACTCAAAGCCTTCATTCATAACAGCTAGCACTGCGATTGAAGGAATCCGTTCGTGTGGACTGAGTAGAGACGTTGTCATCGTTCAACGTTCGTGATCGCCCCGTGGATCTGTATCAAAGGTTTGATCATTATCAGAGATCTGCACCAAAGGTTTGAATCGCCACAAGAGGTAACGATTCTATCACTGATCATGCTCATTCGTAAGGATCATTAAAGGATAAATTTTTTATATTCCGCTGCGCCTTGGATGGCAATTCTCCTTCACTCTCATCAATGGTTCATCATACGAACTTGATCCCCCTTTTGGAATCCCTAACCCCCCCTTCTGAGTTCCCGATAATTCTTTCGTCCCCCTTCGGACCTATGACTTATCTCCTTCAACATATCAACAACGAATGCATGGTATGATAATAATACAATTAACACAATAATTATAATAATATTTAGTGATATTAAAATCTATCACACAATTGAAAACATGAATAATGTAATCCACCCTTATGGACTACCACCAATATAATCAAACACACCCTCCCAATCATTCACAACACATCAATAATTTGTCAATACAGACCTCATCCATATTCGTCACATCATACACTTCTTTTTCATCTGCTACCGACCTCTGATAAAAATTTTAAAATTATTTTTTCCTTTAAAAAGTCCCCTATTTTAGATACCCAACTCTTCAAACCCCGTCCAAAAATTATTTACGAGTTGAAAGTTATGATCAAAACCGTGCACAAAGGCGTTACCAAAAAGTTGTTGTTTTTCTTAAATTTCCAACACGATTTTCATCTACTCCAACTCTAAAACGTCCAATAAATCCTCACCAAAAATATTTTATCTCTAAATTAAATCTATATCCCTTTGTTTCAACTACCCAATGCTTCAAACTCCGTTCCAAAATGATTTACGAGTTGAAAGTTATGATCAAAACTATGAATGAAGGCGTTACTAAAAAATTTTTTTTCCTGAAATTTCCGGCACGATTTTCATCTACTCCAACCCCAAAACGTCCATTAAATCATCACGAAAAAATATGTTATCTCTAAAACATAGTTATATCCTTCTTTTTCAGCTACCAAACACTTCAAACCCCGCCCCAAAATGATTTACGAATTGAAAGTTAAGATCAAAATCGTGCAGAAGGCGTTACCAAAAAGTTGTTGTTTTTCTGAAATTTCCAACACGATTTTCATCTCCTCCAACCCCAAAAACGTTCATGAAATCATCACCAAAAATATTTCATGGTTTTAAACTCAATCATAAACATATCAATACCAATCACTACTTATATTCATATAATCACACCAATAAATTCATAATTTCATACCTTATCATCTTCATAATCATCATCCCAAACCCTTAACATATAACAAACATAAAATTCAACAACAATTCGAAATTCATCATCAACAAATATTAATTTCTATATCCACAACAATTATAATTCATTCCTTACAATCTTGGTCACAAATCAACAACAATCATAATATGTCATAAGACAAACCTAAGAGGGTAAGGACCCTTCACTACCCTCTCATGATTAGACACCCTTATAGGAATAGTTTCCCCCTTACCTTAAAATTTTAAGCTCAAAGCTCTTCTACAATGGTAGTCTCCTTCTTCTTCTTCTTCTTCTTCTTCTTCTTCTTCTTCTTCTTCTTCATACCCTTGCCTCTTTCCCTAGCTCTCCCTTTTCCAATTCTTTCACGTACGCTCTCAACTCTCTATTCTCTCCTCACCTTCTTATAAGTAGACCAACTAAATCCCTTATTTTTAATTTATTTTTAAATCTTATTATTATTATTATTATATTAAATCAAACACACACACACACACACACACACACAATAACACACACACACACACACACACAATAACACACACACAATAACACATACACACACACACACACACACGCACGCACGCGCACACGCACGCACGCAGGCACGTATGCACGCGCGCGCGCGCGCTCGCACGCATGCACGCATGCACACACACACACACGCACGCATGCACACACACGCACACACACACACCCACACACACAAACACGCACGCACGCACGCACACACACACACACATGCACGCACACGCACGCACGCACACACACGCACGCACGCGCACACACACACACACACACGATAAACAAGTCGCATTACCAAAAGAGGAAAATCATGTCGATATTAGATGAGAGGAAAATCATGTCGAGATTAGATGGAATCCAGAAAGTTGTTCATAATGGCGGAAGTCATAAAGGCCTGTTGAATCTAGAAAAGGAGATCTAAAGAGAGTTTTTCATCATTCTCCAACAAGAAGAGATAATATGGTTCCAAAGATCGCGTGCGAAATGGCTTGTTGATGGAGATCGTAACACAAGATATTATCACATTAAAGTTGTATAAAAAGGAGAAGAAAATAGAATCAGTATGATCAAGAATGATAATGGTACGTGGATCGAAGATAACAACCAAATTAAAAGCATGTTTATTGATTTTTACCAAATGTTGTTCACTACCAACTTGGAGGTCAGTGAGTGGACTCAAACTGCCACCACTTTTCCAACCATAACTAGGTATAAACTATTAGTGTTGCAAAATGATCTAAGAGACTATGATATTAAAGAAGCTCTCTTTGGAATGTACGCATGGAAAGACCCTGACCCTGATGGCTTCCCGATAGGTTTTTATCAGAAGTCATGGCTTGTGGTATGCGACTTCGTTTGTAACTACATCAAGCAGATACGGAAAAATCTTGAGACCATTGAAGAGGTAAACATGACTGACTTAGTGCTCATTCCTAAAATGAACAATCCTACTTATGTTAGCCAGTTTAGACTCATTTTGTTGTGCAATACTGTGAATTTTTTTTGTAGTAAAACCATAGTCAATAGACTCAAAATCTATATTGATGACATTATTTCTGCTTTTCAAACTAGTTTCATCTCTGGAAGAAACATCCAGGAAAATATTATTGTGGCCCAAGAAATGATGCACACAATGAATCATATGAAAGGGAAAACTAGAGCTTTTGTGATAAAGGTAGACCTTAATAAGGCATATGATAACCTTAACTGGCAGTTTATGGAGAAGATTTTAAATGAAGTAGGTATTCCTAATCAAATTAAAAGAGCCATCATGAATGCCATTTCCACAGTCAAAATGAAGGTTCTTTGGAATAGGAATGACTGTAATCTCTTTGAAATAAGGAAGGGTCTTAGGCAAGGTGATCCAATTTCACCTTATATTGTTGTTTTGTGCTTGGATACATTATCTCATATGATTAAGGCGGTTGTTGGCAATGGGAACTGGATAGGGTTGAAAGCTAGGATGAAAGGTCCTATGATCTCCCACCTCATGTTTGAGAATGACCTCTTGTTATTTGGAAAAGCAACTAATAGACATATGGTGCGTATAAAATAGATTCTTAATGATTTTTGTGGCATGTCAGGTCAACAAATAAGCTCAAATAAGACAAATATCTTTTTCTCCAAGAATACTCATGAGCATGTTAGACGACAACTAACTTACATGTCTAGTTTCAATGAAACAAAGGAGTTATGAAGGTACCTAGGCATACCTCTAACCGGGAGGAATCATAAGAAGAAATTTTATCATCACTTGTTGGAGCAAGTTAAACCTAAACTAGCTTCATGGAAAGAAAAACACTTGTCCTTTGTAGGAAGAGTTACATTAGTTGAATTAGTTCTAGAAGCTATTCCAACCTATTACATGATGACTTGTAAGCTTCCTATAGAAAGCCTGGAATAAATCTAAAGGGTCTAACGCGCTTCTATATAGGGTGACATTAGCGAGAGTGAGAAGGCACACACTGTTAAATGGGACCAAATAACTAAGCCAAAAAATAAGGGAGGCCTTGGTGTTAGGGGACCTAATTGAGATTAATACAAGATGTATACACAAATTAGGTTGGAAGTTGAAATATGGGACTAAATCTCTATGGACTTAAGTGCTTCATGGAAAATATGACAAACTGGAGAATGAGTTTGCTGACATACAAGTCAAAGTTCATGACTCTAATATTTGGAAATTTATAGCAAGTACCTGGCCCACTCTTAATGATATGATTTATTAGAGGATTGGGAATGGGAGAAAGATAGATCTGTGGAACGATTATTGGGTTTAAGAGAACCTTAAACTAGATCAATGGAAAAGTTATGTTAATTGGAGTGATCAAGTGAAGAACATTAAGGACTTGGTGGATGTCAGAGGTGAGTGGAGTCTGAATCTCATTAATAATATTTTCCCACATCACAATAGTGAAAAGATGGCAACTATTACTCATTCTAGCGAAGAACGTGGTGAGGACATTGTTAATTGGAAGGGCTTAAATACAATATTTATGGAGTCGTGGGGTCTAACGAATCCCCTGTATTTTTGGATATTGACCACCCATTTCCTTAAAGGTTGTGATACTCTAGAGAGACTGGTCTGACTTAATTAAAAGCCTTATGGGGATATAAATATACGGGCACCATGATATTAAGGACATTCTCTAACATATAGAGAAAAAATACCATATAAAGTATCGCAGTTGGAAAATGACAGAGTTGCTATCATCCTTTATTCGTTATTAAGGAATAGAGAAATAATGATAAAACCTATAAACTATGGGTAAGATACTAGGTTCGGGAGTCGGTTAAGTAAGGAAAAGGTGTTAGGCACTCCGTACCTCGATTGTACTCTACGGGATCCTCCTTTAATTCTAGGGTTAATGTGTTTCTAAGGAATGTTTGCTTTAATGGATTAATTGTTTAATTATTATTTATTTACAAAAATGTTTTATTATTTTAATAAAGGAAGCCCTAAAAATTGTTTTTTATTATTATTATATTCGCTAGAGTCTTACAACTCTATTCCTACGTACCCTCAAATCTATTGAAGGATCAGAGTCCCGTAGTTCGTCTTAAAAAATATTGGTTGGTTGGTTGTTTTTATCCCTTGAAAGTTCTCACGGACCAGGAACAAAGAAGTAATTGATATTGAAAAATGCCTCAATGCACTAGGACAGATGACTTATAGTTTGAGGTGAATTTAGATTGGATTTATCCCAATTTATTATTTGAAAAAATATAATTATTAATTTATTTAAGAAAATTGATATTATATATTTATTTACTGAAAATATTAAAAGGTTAGTTATATAAACCCAAATATTATATCCCTTGTCCCTAATTTTTTTATCCCTTAAATCCTAAAATTTTCTTAGAGATTTACCCCATGATTATCCCCATTATTTATTAAAAATAAAAAATATAATATAATACTTAGTTTATTTATGAAAATAAATATTATATATTTATATGACATACCCCATTTGATTGATTAAAAAAAATTCTAACTATTTTGATTAATAAAGTAAATCTATAGTGATATATATATATATATATATATATATTATATATATATATATATATATATATATATATATATATATAGATATATATATATATATATATATATATATATATATATATAGATATATATATATATATATAATATATATATATATATATATAATATATATATATATTATATATATATATAGATATATATATATAGATATATAGAGAGAGAGAGAGAGAGAGAGAGAGAGAGAGAGAGAGAGAGAGAGAGAGAGAGAGAGAGAGAGAGAGAGAGAGAGAAGAGAGAGAGAGGAGAGAGAGAGAGAGAGAGAGAGAGAGAGAGAGAGAGAGAGAGAGAGAGAGAGAGAGAGAGAGAGAGAGAGAGAGAGAGAGAGAGAGAGAGAGAGATATTATCACTATATCTATATATATATATATATATATATATATATATATATATATATATATATATATATATATATATATATATATATATATATCCCTTATCCCTGATGTTTGTCCCTTGTTTTTATCTCTAAAAATTGTTATAGAAGTTTATCCCATTTACTTATTTGCAAAAATATAATTATTAATTTATTTAAGAAAATAATTTAAAAGGATAATTATATAAACTCAAGTATTATAACCCTTATCCCTAATTATTTATCCATAAAACCCTAAAAATTTATCCCTATTTATTGTCCCAAAAATTATCCCAAAGTTATCCCAAAATTATCTCATAGTTATCCCATAAATTTTTATCCCTTAAAACCCTATGGTTTTATCCCATAACTTTATCTCATATTATCCCTAAAATTATCCCATTTAATTATTTGCAAAGATATGATTATTAGTTTATTAAGAAAATAAATTAAAAGGTAATTGTATAAACTCAAGTATTATATCCCTTATTTCTAATTATTTATCCTTAAAACCCTAAAAATATATCCCTATTTATTTGTCATAACTTTATCCCATATTATCCATAAAATCATCCCATTTAATTATTTGTAAAATATAATTATTAGTTTATTTAAGAAAATAAATTAAAAGGGTAATTATATAAATCCAATGGTTATATCCCTCCAAAAAATTATCCCATAAATTAACCCTAAATCCCAAGAAATAAAATATCAAAACCATTATATAGCTGAGGGAGTAAAGGGAACTGACCTACGAGGAGGAGATTGTCCCCGATTCTTTTCTCATTGTTTCCCTATTCGAACTCATGACCTTCCCATTTGTAACTTCTTGTACTCCTTTTAAAACCAACTAGACCATTTTATTTATTCAAAATAAAACTGCAATAGCGAGTATATAATAATAATCTTAACAATAATACTAATAACTCCATCATGACCCTACTTTGATAATATATCAATTAATGATAATTTGATTAATAAAAAAAATTAATTTAACCCTAATTAATCTCAATATTAATTTATTCCTAAATAATAATAATATAACTTAATATTAATATGTAAAAATATAAAAATAATACTAATATTAATTTATTCTCATTTAACTAATAACGTTATTATGATATATTTTATCCCTTCTATTAAAACAAATAATCCTCATAATTATTAATTTTTTACTAATGTGTTTTAATAAGACAAAATGTCCTAGTTAACAATGGTAATATCCCTCTAACATAAATCCCCAAATTATTATGTTTCAATCAATATTCCTAAATTAAAACAAATCCCTAAGAGGGACTAAAAAGTCAAAATGGCCCCCCTTTGATTTTTTAGGTCATCGGGATTGACCATATGCCTTATAAAGGGCTCTGAGCATGTCAATGACCTAAATTCTAAGTCAATAAAAAGAAAGAAATAGTGGTCAAAATTTGGGGTACGACAGTTGCCCTTATTTAATCAGCTTCAAACTGAGATGATGATGATGACGAATCTTCATCTTCTCAGGGAGGAGATGGTTAAATATAAAGAGGAACCCTAATTTTGATAGCGGGGTTAATAAACTCCGAAGCCGGACAATGATTGGTAAATCCTTGGTGCTCTATTGGCATCCCACTTTGATGTATCCCTGATTATATCTCCTTGCATATGATTCCCATAATAATAGAAATCGGGCAAGACTCGGATGATCCTTCGATCACTATTTGATAACCTTTGTAGAACCCCCTGATGAAACTCTTAATAAAATCCCTTGCAAAACTCTTGATGAAACCCATGATACAACTTCTGATGGAACCCCCTGATGATAAAACCCTAATGAAACCCTTTGACAAATTCCCGATGGAACCCCTTGACTAAATCTCTGATGATCAATTTCAACCTCTCTGGGTGACACTTGCCTATGATTCTTATGATCATTCGATCATGTCACTGGAGTCGGGTAGGACTTAAGTGATATCACAATCACTCTGCCTGAGACCCCTCTGGTGATACTCTGGTGAAACCCCTTGATAAAGTTCTAGTAGAACCCCTTGATGGAAACCTTTGATGAAACTTCAGATAGAATCCCTAGGTGAAACCCTTGATAAAACCCTTTTGATGAAATCCCTTGATGAAACCCCTTGATAAAAATATGGTGAAACCCCTTAATGAAACTCCTAATAGAACCCCTTGATAGAATCCTTTGATGAAACCCCTGATAAAATCCTTGGTAAAACCCACAGTGAAACCCTGATAGAACCCTTTGATAAAACCCTGATGAAACCCCTCTGATAAAAATGGGATGAAATCCATAATGAAACCCCTAAAGGAACCTTTGACGAAACCTCCTTATGAAACCCTTTTTGATCAATTTTAAGATTCTTGGTGAAACTTGCATACGATTACCATGATCATCTAATCATTTCACAGGAATCAGGTAGTATTCTATGAAGGAAAATTGTGATCCAAAACGCAGCGGAAATTAAATTTTTTCCTTTAGTGATCCTTACGAATGGGCATGATCAGTGATAGAAACTGTTACCTCTTGTGGCGATTGAAACCTTTGATGCAGATCTAAGGAGTGAACACGAGCGTTAAATGGTGACAACGCCTCTACTCAGTCCACACGAACGGATTTCTTTAGTCTCAGTGTTAGCTGCTACGAATGAAGGATTTCAGTGTGAGAGAGAGAGAGAAACGAAATTTCATCAAGTGAAATGCTTTTTCACAAGGGTTCTATTTATAGAACCACTTGTGTGGGCTGCAAGCTGAAAAACCCATATAAGTGTATGTGGCCCATATCTTATGGTATACCGAAAATCACTTAAGCGCGTGGTACCTTACCATATTTTGTATTTTACTTAAGGGCATTGTACCTTACAGTGTTCTACAATTCACTTAAGTGCACCGTACCTTACAGTGTTCCTCATTTACTCTGTCTCTCATCAATCCGTCCTTTTGTGTGTGACCCTGTAGGTTTTCGTGATATTGGAAATTATGTTAAATCACGTATTTAACATAATAAACAGTGAGCAGTATCTAGCAACACATCACTGCTACCCAAGACACGAAAATGTCAGGTGATCTTACAAATCCCTTTTTGTGATAATACTTGTGTGTACAATTACCCTTTTGGCCTTATGTCTTGAACACAAGGCATAAACCATGTCATCCTTGTCTAGTTCAATATTGGACCCTTAGACATTTATCCTGTTACGCAGGATGGGAAAATTCCATCTAGGTCACTCATGTCCCTCAACATGCTTCGTGGAATACCCATCAACTGTCTTTATTAGGCATGGCAACGGGGCAGGCCGGGGACGATTTTTACCTCCCCCAAACCCAAACCCGAATCCCAAAACAATCCCCGTTCCCCGCCCCAAACCCAAACGGGGATGGAGAATTAAAACCCAAACTCGTCCCAAACGGGTTCGGGTATCCCCGCCCCGCCACCATCCATTTAGTAAAATCAATTTTTTAATATAAATATTTACTTTTAAAAAAATTAAACTATATTATAAATAATAAAATAAAACAATCTAAAAAAATTTTGTACATACATTTAAATATATTAAATAATTAATACAAATCAAAATATTAAAACATTGGCCACTTATTTAATATTCTAAATCATCAAAAATAAATAATAGTGTACATAATAAAATGAACGGGGCGGGTTCGGGGTCAGGTTCAGGGTGGATACTAGTGTCCCCATTACCCGACCCGTCCTCATTCTTTATAATCGGGGAAAACCCAAACCCAAACCCAAACCCAGTCAAAGCGGGTTTTCCTCGTCAACTTCGGGCCGGGTTCGGGTGGGTACCCGCGTGTACGAGTTATGTTGCCATGCCTAGTCTTTATGGTCATCCAATTACAGACAATATTTGATCAACAATAAAACACTCGACTATACATCTAGGGTCCATAGTGGTTTCAGGTCGAAGGATGGTATACACCAATATCACCATGAGAATAACTTATGACACTTTGCATAACATTTTATGTAATACTCTCATAGCGGGTCAATCCAGTATAAATATTACTCCTAATATTCATACCTATGTTTAAGACTTGATAACTCCTTATCCATGATCCATGAGATGTGATTATCAGTCTATATACATAATAGTCTTAATGCTTTAATGTTATCCCACTTCACAATAAAGCTCGACTACAGATACTTTAAAAATAGTATCCTTATGTTTAATGGGATCTCATGATTAAGTCACACTTGATACATTAAACGGACTAGCTATTCTAGGGACTTTAATAAACAAACATATTAAAGAAAAAACCTTTTTTTATTAAAAAATAATTCGATACAAGTACCCAAAGTATTGGCCTCTAGGGCTTACACCAACACTCTACTGATACCTCGATCACTCTGGATGAAACCCCTTGGTAAAATTCTGGCAGAACCCCTTGATGGAATCTTTTGATGACATTCCTGATAAACCCTTTTGATAAAATCCATTGACAAAACCCTTTTGATAAAATCCCTTGATAAAATAATGATGGAACCCTTTGATATAAATTTTTGGTGAAACCCTTTGATAAATCCATGATGAAACCCCTTGATAATAACACTTTGTTAAAACTTCTTGGTAAAACTCTGGTGGACCCTTAGTTGATAACGCTCTAATGATAACCCCTTGTCTGAACCCCTTTTGATAAAACTCCTTTGATAAAATCCCTTGGTAAAATCCCTTGACAAATCTGGTATATGGAACGTGTCCCGTTTGTGGGATAGGTTAATAAGATGGAGATGTGAGAGGTGAAGACCCGCTTAATAGTTGATAGCGATCATTCAGGATGACCGACTACTGGATAGTTCCTTTGATAACTCACAGTGAGTGAGTTTGTTGGGGAAGTCTTTTATTGAAAAGGCTCGGTGGAGATGTTAATTACTGGGGAAGACTAACTAGAATTTCTACTTGGGGAATTGTACTTGTATAGCTAGGGATTGGACTTCGATCGTCATCGGTATCAGAACCGATAACTCTGTATTGGCAAGAAAATTGATGTAAGACCCGAAAGAGGTGAAGGAAATAACAATGGTATAAGAACCGTAAAACAAGATGACAAACGGTGTAAGAACCAAAGTGAAAAAATAAATGGTGTAAGAACCAAAGTGAAGGTATGCCGACGGTGTAAGAATCGAAGTGACTGGATGACAACGGGGTAAGAACCGAAGTGACTGAATGATAACGGTGTAAGAACAGAAGTGAACAATGGTGTAAGAACCATAAATAGGATATTATGGTGGATAATACTAGAGCAAGAACTTCTGCTGGGGAGTTCTCTAAGAAGACAAGAGTAAAAAAGGAGATTGATATAAGAACTTGATGTCTCTACTAGGGAAGAATGGTGTCATGTAAGATGATCGTCTACTGAGGAATAGGCTTCCAGGTGAGGTTCCCTAAGGAGCGTGAGTGTAGAGTAAAGTCCTGAGAAATCCTTGCAAGGATCTGGTGAAGGAATTGTATACCATTAGGGAATACCGGGGATAGTGCGGCTAAGTATTTTCTGCTTGGGGAATGAGTTCCAAGGATACTTCCTGGGGAATTGTTCTTAAGACCAACTCACTGGGGTGTACAGCGAGAAAAGATCTAGGTAGAATCTTAGACTGAGATCTATGGTATACTTAGTTGAGGATGGATCCAGACTCTCATGATGAGTCCTGAGTCTCAGCCCATGTTATGTATCTATGTTATGTATGCATGTTATGCTATATTATGTATGCATGTTTATAGTTTGTATGACGTAATACTCCACATTCATGGATATGCTACGCATGATGTGATGCATGAATGTGATGTTCTAGATGATTCGTCCATGGATGATATAATCATTTGGAGAATATGGCTTATTTTTTTCGAGTGAAAAGTTAAGCGGGACCTTCAGAAAGTGGCTTTTGAAGGATGGGTTATGTAATTATTAATGTGGATGTTTTTTTTGTAGGGTTCTAGGTAGGATTGAGCTTTTGTGAGGTATTGAATACCGAGAGTGGTCGGGCTTTTTGGATGTAGGTGCCAAGTAGGATTGGGATTTTGTAGATGTTAGATTCATGTTATGGGAACATGCTAGATGAATGATATGATATGCATGGTTTGACGCTAGAGCGTAGAAACATGATTAATGCATGAAAATGATTTGAATGTTTCCACAAGTGCCCATGTGGTGGGTCGTGGAATATTAGGGCTTAGAGAGGTTGTTCTTGTAACTAGGATATTTTTTAAAAAGGTGGTAGGGTGTTACGCTAGCATGGCTTCCCGATATTCATTGCAAACTTGACAATTGTTGATGTATGGAAGAGCTTGTACGTGCATCTTGAAAGTATTGAGAGGGATTATCCCCGCAGTATCCCATAGTTTCCCCAGGCTGTTAGGTCTTTAAATAAATTCGCTTCAATATGAATTTGAAGCGACTTAGTGTCGCATCTCGAAAAATACAATTCCTCGCGATGGTCGCGGAAAAAATTGTGTTCGAACAGAGTCGCCACCGAAATTTATTTATCCCAATGAAGGAATAGGAAAATATCGATAAAACCTTTAGGAAATGGAATAATGGTCGTTGCAACCATATTCGGGTTCAGGAGTTAATTACGCAGGGGGAAGGTATTAGCACCCCTCACGTCCGTTGTACTAAACGGGAACCTTTTAGTTCTAATTTGAGATTGAGTGTTTAAATTATGTTTGTTTGTTATCTTCAGGTTATAAATATATTGAAAATAGAAATGGATGGGAATCTCATAAAGGGAAAGGGGAGGTTTTTTATTAGTGTGCTCGTGAAGATACAACAATCTCCTGCCTACGTATCTTTATAGTGCAATAAGGAAATCAGAGCATTCGAAGTTCGGGGAACTACAGTTGGTTGGTGTCTTTTAGTGAACAACTGTTTAGATCGCATTCTAAAGGCTAAACGTTGGCTTGTCTACTCTCGGCGGAGGCTTAAGCATTGGTTTGTTATGTGCATTAGAAAGGATTAAATGATGTTCTTTCTGAAAATAGTTTTGGTCACGCGGGGGTGACAAGTTGGATTAATATGTTGGATGTTCTGATTGGTTTCGATGTCTTTGGTTGGATGACGGTTACTTGGATAGCCGAGTAAGACAACTCGTATCCTAATAGTCGGGAAAGGGAATAGAAGACTCTAGTCCACTTTCTTTTTCATCCTTAATTATAAAAGGATTTAATGATGATTAAAGTGTTTTTAATGGATGACGAATACTCGGATAATCGAGTAAGACAACTCGTACCCTAACAATCGGGAAAAGGAATAGAAGACTCTAGACCGCTTTCTGTTTCATCTGAGTATTTATGAAAATAAGGTTGTATATGGTTGACGTATTTAAGAATGAACGACAAGTACTTGAATGACTGAGTAAAACAAGTCATATCCATGCATTTGAGAAGAGGAGTTGAAATCTTAAAACCTTCTCCTTTTTCGTATAGTTTATTAAGAAAATGATTTGACTAAGTTGTATGTTTATGGAAAAAAATGACAATTGTTCGACTGACCGAGTAAGAGAACTCGTATTCAACCAATTGAGGAGAGAAGTTGAAAACTCAAAGTCAACTCCCTTTTCTTTTAGCTTAATATGAAAATAATTTGATTTAATCGGGGTTTTGAAGTTTGTAGAGGAACGACAATTATTTGACTAACCAAGTAAGAGAACTTGTATTCAAATAGTTGAGGAGAAAAATTTAAGACTCAAAGTTATCTCTCTTTTGGTTTCTTGTTATAAAAGGATTTGATTTATTTGTGCTTGAGTGGATTAGAAATGACGATTATTCGACTAACCGAGTAAAAGAATTCGTATTCAAATAATCGAGGAGAGGAGTTGAAAACTCAAAACCATCTCCTTTTTCATTTCTAAATGAAATAGTATTTAATTGTGATTAAGTATTTTAATTTAATTTTAATAAAGAATACTCGATGTTGGATCGAGGTTTTGAATTTGTATTTATGAATGGGTTGAATTTATTTAGTGAATAGTTCATCTAATCGATTAATTAAAATCGAATAGGTCTCATTGTAAGAAAGCCCAAGAGTAAGCCATATGAGGTTGATGGCGATGCCTTAAAAGCGATCGACTTACAAAAGGTGTTTGAAAATGGGCTCGACATTGAATCGAGAAGTATGTGATTTATTTTTGAAATTTGATAAAAATGATTTTTAAGTCGGTGAAATTGAAATAATCTTGTCACAATTGTAGCACACCATACATATGTATTCAAGAATTGGTACAAATAAGTAAATACCAAATAATAATGTGCACAAACTTCACACAATGAATAATTGCCTAAATTATATCCAAATAATAAATAATGGTGAAAATAATAAAAATTGATTAATTAAGTAATGGTAAATTATATAATTAACTTATGAAATAATACTAGGAATTTAATTAGTAGATAAGAGCTTTATTTAAGTTAAGTAAACAATTAATCGTGGGCTACAAAAAAAAGAAATAAACACAAACAAATTGGGCCTTGAAGTAAATGTTAAGCCCAGGTGGGCGCTGTTAATCCATACAAAGGAGGTGTGAAAAGCCAGTGGGGGTTGGGCCCAATTCGGAGGCCCAGTCTCAAGATAAAGCCCCAAGAGTCCTTGGTCAAACTTTTTGACCTTAAGCCAGCAAAATCTGACCGCCTGATCCTAAATTCTGACCCAGTCAACAGATCATGTGGATGGCCAATCGAGGGTACACCATAACATGATGAACCTACGCGCACAGAAGCACTAAGCCAACCAGCATCTACCAGTGACAAGTGTCCAAGGCCAAGGACACTTGTCATCCCCCATTCTGGACATTTAATGGCCGTGAAGAAAAAGACTTTAAGTTTGGACCATTTCTCCAAACGTCTCTCATTTTACTCTCTTTCTCAAAACCAAAGCATTAACACGCTCTGCATTTCTCATCTTTCCTCTCCATCATCACCTACCGGAGAAGACAGTGGTTGCCGGCCAACGGCGGCGACGCCACCTTCTTCTCCGCGAAACCATACCTAAACACCATACCCTAAACACTAACTCCCTCTCTTTTCTGCCGGAGAATCCAAATCCGGCCTCCCTTTCCCCCTAAATCAGCCTCAATCGACCAAATCGACGCTCAACAAAAAAAACATAAACTTAAACCCTAACTTCAACGTCCTTCCACACAACCAGCGGAAACCTTAGTTCGTTCTAACAACAAATCAAAAACCCAAACCGCAACACAAAAACAGTTTAAACCTAAACCCTAGTTCCAAAATTTAAGCTTCTACAGTCATGATTTAAAGAAGATAAAAGAGGGTTTTTGTTCCACTTACAACGGCGAAGGAAATGGAGTAAGGATTTCAGGCAAAGGAGGGAGAAGAAATGCTTCTTGGTCCGAGTTCGTCGCCGGCGATTCGTCACGGCTCAGATAAGTTCTTCTTTTCCTTTAACTTTTCATCTTCTTCTGCTCTTCTCTCTGAATGTTTTGTGTTGAATGAAAAAAATTTGTTTTTGATTGTTGTGTGAATGTTAGGGTTATCTATGGATTTCTTGCAGAAAATTCACGCTGTTCTTATCCTGTTCTCTGGGTATATATGTTCTTTTTCATGATGAGTTTATTAAGTCTTAAGATAACTTGTCAGGTTTACTTTAGCTTATCCCATATGTCATGGGATTTGATTTTTGTGGATTAGTTATTGTTTGAACTGGTTGGGAAATACCTTTTTGGGTGTTCACGTTGGTTCTCTATGCAAATCCTTAAACTGATTAACTTATAAATTATTTTCCAGCTTCTTTTAAGTGCTTATTGAAAAGACTTTTAATCTTGAGTTGATTTTTTGCAGGTTACAAAGGTGAAACAACCCCTATTTGAAGAAAGAAGTCTGCGCCAGCCCTAGGAAATTGGATTTTGGGGTGCTTTGATTCAAACGACGGTTTTGGAAATGGCTTTTAAAAGTTCTGCTTTCAAACTGTTGGATTTGCAGCAACTTTCAATTTTTCAAGTTCACTTTGATGTAACGTTGGACTTTTGGATAATGTAATAGCTTTTGGACAAAGGATGTTTTTTTTCGCTCTGAATTAGGGTATTTTTTCCTTCAACTTGCTGAATGCAACACAACATTTAATCATTCCACTTCACTTTGTATTTTTTGGATAAATGTATTAACTTTGGAATTGTTTGTAATATCTTAGACTTAAAATTTGTTTATGTAATCAACTTTTAAACATTCAAATCTTATTCTTAATATCCATTTGGAAACTTGTTTGGGCCACACTAAATACATGAGTGGCCATTTAACTTGGTTACCCTTAGCATATTACTATCAACCAAAATAAAAACGTAACAAAAGGTCTAAAATGAAACATGTCACAAGTATTGCAATTTCGACTTCAATAGCAAAACCAACAGAGGATCTTTGGCACATGAGTCTAAATATGGTGACTTATCTCAAACCTAACACATGCATGCTTCAAAAATGCAAACTTAATTTAAGGACCTATGAAGGGCTTAAAATTTGGCATAAATGACAAGTGATCATAAAAAAAATAACATAGCTCTTAATATTTTACTAATAAGAAAATGGACTCTGGATTAGTAACGTAAAAGAGATTTGAAACACACTTTGACTTGCAACATGTTGACAGGCGTGGGCTTTTCTAAACCAACAAGTCTTTATGGATAAACCAAAAAAATGGGCCTTTTAACCAATAAATCCCAAAAATGCGCATACCATCCCATGCTTTAGTAACAACAATAAGAGATAAACGCAACAAATGTTTTCTTGAGTCAAATACAAGAACTTAACAGATGAAATGTCACTGAAAGATTTGTTGAAAATTTGATGTCACTGAGGGATTTTTTAGAATAATCATGTGAGCAATGAATGTGTCTTTAGAAATGATGGGGAGTTTGGAGTAGGTTAGGGTTGAGAAACCATAAGATAGAGTTTATGCCTTATAACATCTGGTGGTGAATGCTGGTGAAAGATTTTTCTTACCCGGACAAAATTGGGGTATGACAGCTGCCCCTATTTAATTATCTCGAACCGGAAAGTAAGAATGACAGCAGTCTTCCTGCATTCGCAGTGGGAGATAATTAAATATAAAAAGACCCAAATTTTGTCCTAGGAAATGCAAGGAAGAAAATACAGGAAGAAAATGCAGTGAGAAATAGTAAAAGACATTATCTCAAAGCAAAATGGAACAGCCAAGACTTTCTAGGAGTCGTCATAACAGTATCTTGGACATCACAGTCGAGATATGTTAGTAATAGAGTGACATCCCTAGCTAAATCTCAAGACTTTCCAGGATGCTAGAGTAGTACAAAGAAAATCTAGCATGAGACTCTTCATATTGATGAAGCAGCATCTCAACAGTAAAAATGAGATTCTCTGTATCAAGTCGAAGCAGCATCTTATACGATAGAACTAAGATGTTCCAGCAAGGGAAAAATACCTTAATTGAATCTAAGACTCTCCGAGGATATTAGAGCATTATCTCTACAAAAAGATGACATGAGACTCTTCATATTGTTGAAGCAGCATCTCGAACAGTAAAAATGAGATTCTCTGTATCGAGTCGAAACAGTATCTTATCTGATAGAATTAAGATATTCCAGCAAGGGAAAGATACCTTAATTGAATCTAAGACTCTCCGAGGATATTAGAGCAGTATCTCTAAAAAAATCTGAAATGAGACTCTTCATATTGATGAAGCAGCATCTCGAACACTAAAATGAGATTCTCTGTATCGAGTCGAAACAACATCTTATCTGATAGAATTAAGATATTCCAGTAAAGGAAAGACACCTTAATTGAATCTAAGACTCTCCGAGGATATTAGAGCAGTATCTCTAAAAATATTTGAAATGAGACTCTTCATATTGATGAAGCAACATCTCGAACAGTAAAAATGAGATTCTCTGTATCGAGTCAAAACAACATCTTATCTGATAGTATTAAGATATTCCAGCAAGGGAAAGATACCTTAATTGAATCTAAGACTCTCTGAGGATATTAGAGCAGTATCTCTAAAAAAATCTGAAATGAGACTCTTCATATTGATGAAGCAGTATCTCGAACAGTAAAAATGAGATTCTCTGTATCGAGTCGAAGCAGCATCTTATATGATAGAATTAAGATGTTCTAACAAGGGAAAAATACCTTAATTGAATCTAAGACTCTCCGAAGATATTAGAGCAGTATCTCTAAAGAAATTTGAAATGAGACTCTTCATATTGATGAAGCAGTATCTCAAACAGTAAAAATGAGATTCTCTGTGTCGAGTCGAAACAACATCTTATATGATAGAATTAAGATATTCCAGCAAGGGAAGGATACCTTAATTGAACCTAAGACTCTTCGAGGACACTTAGAGCAGTATCTCAAATAGATAAATGAGATTCTTCATATGAATGAAGCAGTATCTCAAATATTCGTCTGTTGGGAGAATTTTTAAGAAAAGAATCCTTTTGGAGGAAGACATACTGGAAATGCTCTGCAGGGGAAAATCTCATAAGAGACTTTTAGGGTAACCTCTGTTTGGGGAGCAATAATAGCAGAGAAAATGCTGGATTGTCATTATTAATTATATAGTTGAAAAGAATGGCTTACTGGAGAAATGGTTCCACGAGCACATGCATGGAAATAACTTTATTTGGAAATGAGGAATGTCCAAGATATACATGAATGACCTTGGATCCTGATATTTTATATTTGATTTTTGTATGATGTTCCACTTTGGGTGGAAATACCATGCATGGGATGATGCATGAGACTTATGCAAGTATGCAATTGCTGGGGATATTTAGGATGTGTATGTAGAAATGGGAATCGTATAAGGCTATACATATGTATGCCAATGATTGGTATGATTATTTCTTGGTGAATTTTCCTATTTGGTAGAAAGATTATGTATGTAATTGATGTACATGGCGCATGTGACGTATGCGGGTATGCAAATGGATAATTATGATATGGCCCGGTTAAGGCATTTTTGCTTTGAGGAATGATGCCAATATTGTGGATTTTTGTTATTGCGGTGAACAATGAAGATCAAGCTTTGATGCCCCACTAGGTGATTTTGGGAATTTATTTGGGTTGCTCCAAGTCACTGAAGGGTTTAGACTTCTCAACACGCGATACTCCATCCATGATTTATTAATGTTTCTGTTGGAAATGTAATGGAGCCTTGCCACGGTTTGGCTATACCATGAGTACATTTATGAGAGGTTTGAATTAGTAGTTAAAAGGAACATAGGTGTCTGCAAACAGTCCTACACCTCTATGAAAAACAAGAACGAACTTGGAGACTAAGGGATTTGTCCGTTTACTGTTTCAAAAGCAATTTTATCACTTTGTTCAAATATGTGTTTTATTTTCTCCAAAATTTTAAGAGTGATGTTTATCAAAAATAAATGTGCTTTGCAAACAAATAGATAAAATACAAAAATGATTTGGGCACAACTTTTGTTGAGAAAATTTCTCTTTTATTGATTTGACCCTTAGATGGGCGACTGTACATAAAGATGCAATTCCTTAATGAGGTAATTGTTGTGCATAGAAATAAAATGGCAATAAAAAATTGAGTTCATATTGAGTTTCCACACTGCTACGATCCTTATGTCTTTGATAGTCCAAGCACCTTGCTTTTGAAAAGTGAGGTAGATTGATTCTTTGTCTTCGAGGGATATGTTAGACACCTAAAGTACAACTCTTTGCCTTGGATTTAATCCCTAACTTTTGCCTGGACCATCCTTTCGGGTTTTCGATCCACCGGGATACCCATTTTTGCCTGAGTCGCCCTTTCGGGTTTTCAACTCAGCGGGTCAATTCTTTTATTTTTATCCCTAATTTTGGCCTGAATCGCCCTTTCGGGTTTCCGATCCACCGGGATAGCCATTTTTGCCTAAATCTCCCTTTCAGGTTTTCGATTTAGCGGCTTTTATTATTCCACTTTTTTTAGGCGAAGTACTTTTTAACAACATCAGTATTGGTGGGAAGTGGCAACTCATCACCGTCCATAGTTTCTAGGATTAGAGCACCTCCGGAAAAGGCTCTAACCACCACAAATGGACCTTCATAATTTGGTGTCCATTTCCCTCTGGAGTCCTTGTGAATGGGCAAGATTTTCTTCAGCACCAAGTCCTCTTCTTGAAACACCCTGGGATGAGCTTTCTTGTCGAATGCCTTCTTAAGACGCCTCTGATAGAGTTGACCGTGACCCAACACTTTCAAGCGTTTCTCCTTAATAATGTTGAACTCGTCGTACCTTGATTGAACCCATTTTGCCTCGTCTAGCTTATCCTCTATCAAGACTCTCATCGAGGGGATCTCCACTTCTATAGGGAGAAATGCTTCCATACCATTGTAATACCCCAAAATTTACCCTTCATTTTTCCTGGAAGCATGGGATTATGTTTAACACTTTATTAGCATCATATTAGGTCATACTCATTGCATACTGCATTAGTGACATGGAGATCAGGTTTTGATCGATCACTCCTTAACAGAAGGAGCCCACACAAAGCAAGATTGAGAATTGGACTTCATTTTCTAAGTATACAAGTCTCAAGGGTCTCAGGGGGGTCCAAGTATCTTATTATGGTCCTCAGTTCATAAGTGAAGGATTCAAAGTTATCAGAGTGTTCATTTGGATTTAATCAGAAATTAGGGTTTCATGGCTACCTGCAACAGAAAATGTTTGGTTGGAAGTAGAGGAGCTCATCCATGTCATGATTAGAGAGGCATCTTGTCCTAGGAAGATTCACAATTATCTCAGAAAGATCCATTGGCAATCAGTGCAATCAGTTCCTGATCATTTTGCCCTAAAACTAGGGTTTGGTATAATATCAGTTTATTTCTGATTCTTTGGGTGAAACTCTTTTCCATGGCCCTCCATATGTCCACAAGGGTCTACATACAAAAAAATCAGCTCTTTATTTGAGCTAGAAGTGCTTCAATTGATCAATGGAATCGAGAATCAGACAGTTTGGGAAAAGTCAATTGTGGGGCCAGAAAAGTCAACTCCTGACATTTTGAGAGTGAAATCTCAAAATCCATGCTTATGGGATCTTACATGTGAAATTTGATCAAGGTTGGATCATGGATTCATCATTTAATCAGGAATTGGAAAAGTTACTTAATTTGGAAATGGTTGACTTTCCATTTAGGGCAAGTTTTCATGATCGTTGCACTCACTTTAAGCCCATTTTAAATCAAGATAAAAGCTCCATTTGAACATTTCTACAACATGAAAGTTGTTCCTCTTGTTCCAAGCTTTCTAGAGATATAAAGTTTGCTCCATTTGAATTAGAATTGAGAAAGTTATGCTTAGTCAAAGTGAGACATTTTTTTAGGACACTTAGAAAAATTTCTAAGTCCAAAATCTTCAAAATTTGTCAAGACTTCTTGGCCAGTTTTCTTGCACTTCAAGGCATTATTTGAAAATACTTTCTTCATAACAATTGTACCTTGCCATGTCCTCTTTCACATCCTTTTGGAATCATCTCATTTGGATCCATGGTTTGAGAGATACATTCATTTAAAGTGGGCACCATGACTTGATTTTCTAGGCAGATTTTGGGCCTGGCTGGCCCAATCAGTTTTTCTAAGCATGCTGCACAAACCAGTCACGTTTTTTTTTACCTCTTTTGGACATGCATTGGACATTAATTCACTTAAGTTTGGCCCAAAATAACAACATTTTACACCTCACTTCACACTTTTATTCTTATGGATAAATCACTTATTAAAAAGCCCATGAGAACACCTAATCCACCCTATTTAAGAAGCTGAAACCCTAACCCTAAAGCAGCATTGGAATTTCGTGGCAAGGAGGCAAAGCTTCATCACATATCGGATTCCATTCCACTTCTATTTTCCATTAGGTAATCATCTCTTCCATGACCATGTTTTGATATATCTACGCTTGCTTACCATGTTCATCACCATTAATCCTTCCATTTTCATATTTCTTTTTCTTATTTAAAAAATTTTCTTCGTCCATAAAATTACCCAAAGATATTTTTCACTTTTCTTAACGATTTACTTAATTTTATATAATTTTTATTTTTGTATTTTTTTTACATTAATATTTTATTTTAATTATTTATTCTAACTGGTCCATTTTAACACACTTTTTTTTATTGATTTTATTTTTATGACTTAAAATTATTGTTAACATTTGATTTTTGGGATGAAGGTTGACCACTGCCTCATGGTCAACCTGACCTTTTCTTGGAATTTTATTTCACATTTTCAATTTATTTTGGATTTAGTTTTGACCTAGTTTTGTTGGTGGACTTTTAATTTGACTTCTGTTTTATTTTAATTAATTCACGTACCAATTTGCATTATTTTAAAAATATTTTTGGTGGATGATGATGTCCTGACCCCACCTTATCTAGTTTAATTTTTTATAATTTTCTTGATTAATTTACTATTTATTCTTGATTTATTTCTAACCTAGTCTCATTAATTGACTTTTGATTTGACCTCTGTTTTATTTTAATTAATTCACGTGCCAATTTTCATTATTTTTAAAATCTTTTTGGGGGATGATGATGTCCTGACCCCACCTTATTTAGTTTAATTTTTCATAATTTTCTTGATTAATTTGCTATTTATTTGTTATTTTTTAAGTTGACTTGAATTTTCAGTTGACTTCTTTATGATCGATGTTTGACTTAGGAATTGCTTATGGCAATTGAAGAGATCTTTTGATCCTCCCTCGTTCATCTCATATGCCATGTATTAGAGGCCTTTTACCTTGATTTTATTTGGTCCTTACCTCATTTCCTGATTAAATTATTTAGTGGACCCTTCGTGTGCATATTTTCATCTGTTTGATTCATCTGTTATCTTTTATACTTGTTTCTCTCATTCATGCTTTCTATTGCTTGATTATTTAACATGTTCATACTCCCATGCATTGTTTAAATGCTCCATTATTTTATTCTTTGGTTTGATTATATATTGTTTATTTATCCGATCTGATTGATAACTGTTGCCTACTTGTATGATGTATGAGGCATATATTCTTATTGTTTGTTTGCCATGAACAATCCCCATTCATAACAAATGTACCCCTCTCCCATAAAGTGTATAATATTTATTTATTTATTTCTTTAGTCACCTGTTAATACAAGAATTAAAACGAACATCCGATAACCATTTCAAAATAAGATCAAAAGCTCGATCCAACGTCGAGTAATCATTTTCAAAACTTAACAGAACCAGCATGCATTCATCCATCCTCTTGTAAGTCGATTGTCTCAAGTATCGCCATCTACCTGTAAGTCGATTGCCTCCGGCATCGCCATCTACCCTTATCCATAACCCCTCTCCGCGCTCCATCCGTCGACTCTTGTTCCGTTTAGGTAGCACCCATTAGGTAGAACCCTTTGTATGATAACATAGGTAGAATTCCCTTATTCTTTGCATGCTAACATTAGGTAGATGTTCCCCTTTGTAAATCCTAACACATAGGTCCATATTGCATGACAACTCTAGAGCAGAGCTTCCCCACTTTTAGACCTTCCGCGCGTCTCCGATCTTGTGGCATGTCAGTCCGTTCTATTGCAAAGAAGTAACTGCCTAGGACTCGATTTAGCGAGCTGCGACACCTACTTCTAGGACGTTGAACACACTGCCCACCCTCCTTTGACACAGCTGGTGTCCTCTTTTGTAAGTCCATGTTCAGATGGCAATCCTTAACCCCTAGTTAGCCGAACTACATTTTGCTCTGATTCTCATTCCAGATGAGATACGTAGGCATACGATGCGACGTCTTACCGAGCACACTTCTCTTTAACCCATAGGTAGCCGAGCTACAAAGACTCTGATTCTCATACTCAGATGAGATACGTAGGTAGTGGATGCGACATCCTTGCGAGTCATTTTCTTTTAACCTTCCTTTTAGTAAATAGTACTTTAGATATACCTACACCCTTTAGACTAGAACAACACTTATGAAAAGGGCTCCCTAGGAGTACCTAGGATGTTTTGGATGCTTAGAACCTTCCCATTGCATAACCAACCCCCTTACCCAGATCTCTGACATTTTTACTAGTTTTTGATTCGATAAAACTTTTAGGTTTTTGTTCGCTTTCTAACCATTCCTTTGGATAAATAGAAGTGCGGTGGCGACTCAACTTATATGGTTTACCTTGGATTTAGTCAATATCTCTAATGGTAACGAATACCCCGCTACAGAAAAGTGGCGACTCTGCTGGGGAGTATCATTTTCCTAGTGGGTTTTGCCTACTTTTCATATTTGTTGTATTGTATGGTATATTGCTTTGTGACATATTTTTGTGCAATTTGGGATTACTGTATTGTATGTAATGATTGAATTGTTTGAATATTAATTCCTTGTATGCTTGGTGATCTTCGTGAGATGAGTTCTATACCCGAACTCGAGTGCACTTAGGATAGGAGAATGGCATAGTCTTGTTGACTTGTGTGGAGTTATTCCTTAGCAAGTTGACTTGCAAGCCCATTCACTTGGTGGAGGTTATGTTGGGATCAATAATGTCACACGAGTAGTCGTGGTTAGGCATCACTCTTTCCAATATATGCCTTAGAAGTCAAGGACCTTAGTTTACCACGCCCATCTTGGCCTATTTTTAGGACGTAGTGCGAAGATCGTTCAAGTGTAAGATTTGATACGATTGTTACGCGATACTACACTCATAAGAGTCTCTCTTGAGAATATTTTTGGAATACGAGTAGTCATTTATCCGATAATATCTGAAAGATGGGATGATGACTATGGGAACCTCTTGTAGAACATGATTGTCAGGTTTAACCATAGTACACTCCCTTTGGGTGGTTCTTAACCAAGACTCCATGCTCGCGACTCGCAACAAACCCTTGATTCGTGGTTGATCCGTTCTTGTGTATCCTTAATATTAATGGAACTTGGGTGTTGATAAGGTGTAAACCATAATCCACCAAAATGGATGATTGATATTAAGGATGACTTGATCCATTCAATGACATTTGTATGGTGTGATTTGCTTGATCCTTGAGTGTGATTGTTGCATCCATGCATTCATGCATTCATACACATCCATATCATCAACAATGAGAAAACTTGTAAGGAACTTAAGAGGTCTATTTGCAAATTTTCAGACATGGATAAGCAAAGAAGGAATACGAAGAAGTACAGTTTCAGACAACCCGACTTGAAAGAGTTAAGGAGTTTGACATCCTATGTATTAGATCCCTTGGAATTCAAGGCTCGTCATGGGAAGCTTCTGTCTATTCTGGCTACTCAAGTGGATGAAGGTCTAATGAGTGTGTTGGTGCAGTTCTATGATCCCTTGTACTGTTGCTTCACTTTTCCGGATTTCCAGCTTTTGCCCACTGTTGAAAAGTATATTTTCGGCAAATATTTTAATATCGTATCCACAGAGATTGGTTGTTATTACCACCGTTCTATAATCCAAATTGTTATAAGTTTAGAAAGTAACCAAGTTGTTTTGTTTGAAAAGTTATCTTTTGAGTAAAATGTCACTAAAACAATAAAATAGTTTTAATCAAATGTAAAAGGCTTGGCAAGATTGGAGTTCACTATTCAAATTGCTTATGATTCCTTATGACAACTATATAGATTTAAGATTATTGATGATGTTCAAGTATCCTCTCAATATCATTTATGTCTAAATTATATTGTGATAATCACTATATTAATCTTTAGACGATTTCTCCACCTAACTATCAATATAGCAATCTTTAATGGTTGATACAAAAGAAGAGTAGTGAATAAATCTATTTCTATAACTTATTCACTACTTGAAAATATATTTTATGTCAAGACTTAAATAATCTCTTTCAACAACTACTCAAATCTAATATTCAACTTAGGGCAAAAATATCATTCAATACATCAACAATCTTTTATCATATATAAGAGTCAAATGAAATACATAAACAAATAGGAATAGCTACTACCTCCAATCTTGACAAAATGGGGTTTAGCTACTCATCATCATTTTGGAAAGCAAAAGGCAATCGTAAGAACTCTGTTTTTCTCTTCCAAAAGATCAAACTATGAATGAATGAATGAACATTTTCCATTCTGTTTTCTAAAAAGGGTTGACCTTTCCTAAAATGCTCATTTTCATCTAACACTGAAAAGCCCCCTAAAACAGATACAAAATTGTCAAACACGGCTGGCATTGAAAATAGCACACTTGACCAAAACAACTTGCTGGATTCGCAAGGTTCGCGGCGCGAAAGGAGATCGCGACGCGAACTGAAGCTACTTCAGCTTCCTTGCCTTGCAAGCATCTTCCAATGATTCTTCCAAATGTTAATCTTCAAAAATAGGCCTCCAAATTGCATTCAACACTTCTTCCAAATTATGATTATGCATTCCGAAGCTCTCTTGTCCAAAAATTCTACAAAACTAACAAGTATGTGAAATAACTACTCAAAACAACATCAATTAAACCTAATTGCATTTATACAAAATAGTGAGAATAAAAGTGTGTAATTACATCAAAAATTGGTAAAAGGGACCAATAAAATTATATAAAAAGTAGTACTAATTGGTCCCTAACAACTCTCCCCAACTTAGCTTTTTGTTTGTCCCTAAACAAAAGTTTCCACTAACACAACCAAAGCAATGACACAAAAGATTGAAACAAGGATTAACCAAGAACATTCAAATGGTTCAAAAGTGTATGGCACTTTCTCAATCCACCTATCTCAATGCTAGACAAATCACGAATAAGAGCAGTGGTTGGATGCAAAAATCATACCAAGGAATTCAAAGCCAAATATGCCAAAATTGAATCAAACTTACACACACATCATAATAATGATGAATAAACATGAAGGTTTACTTTCACTCATCCAAGCAATTAAATCAACAACAACTCAAATCATGCGGTCATCAAAACAAATACCAAATCATGTGAAAAATAAGAATCAAAAGGTCTTTCAAGGGTTGTAATGTGGCTTGGGTTACAAGAAAGGATATGATTAAGAGAATTCAACAAAATTGCCTATCTTAAGGGAGCATTCCCATATATTCAACTCTACACAATTTTCATTTCTTTGATCCCCGTCTTTTTCTTTTTTTTTTCTTTTTACATCCACACAACCATGAGCCTTTTCTTTGTTTTTTCTTTCTTTTCTTTTTCTTTGCTCTATGGTTTCAAGGGTGATTTCTTTTTCTTGTTTCTTTTCAAATTTTCACCCTTTCATAAAAACTCACTTCTCCAAGTTTCTAATCAACTCTTTTTACTTTACTCTCCCCAACTTTAGATTCCAAAACCAAATTTATTCAATAATGCTCCCTACTTAGACATAAGCAAAAGGCAAAATTTGCAAACAACTCGGTTTGAGGGTTCAATTGACACGAAAGAAATTAGGATTCATTTATTCACAAAATTTTCAATTGATTTTACACTTATCAATCAAATGAATCCTAAAGTAAGCTCAAAAGGGGTTAACTAAGGATTACTCCTCACAAGGTTCGTTGATTCAAAACTTTTTGGTCAAGTGGTTTTTCTCAACAAACAATGCCTCTATCATTTCCAATATTTTCACACAAAAATAGCTTGATGCATGATTTAGCATGATAAGAATGAGTTGAAATAATGTTCGGTTTCCCGCATTTTAGTGTACAATGGAAAGCCTCCTCACAATTGGTTAAGTCCTATTTTGATTCAAAAATGACATGTATTTCAATGAATTTATGATATGGAATTTGCACACACCATCAACTACTCATGTTAAGTCTAGAAAGCGATAAAGTGTACCTTGAAATGCCGACACTAATTCTTATCATCACCACTCGAAGTGTCCTATGCTTCTTTCTTTGCGAACATTTCTTGGTTGCTTTAAGCTTGACTTAAGAGTAAGAACAATTAAACAAAAAAAAATGTTGGTAAACCAAATTCATTGTAACACACTTAAATCTCACAGAGTATTCATGCAATTAACAAGACAAATTAACAAACCAAAGTTTTGGTAAACTAGAGCCACCTAAAAGTACAATCAAAATTTAACAAAAGCAATGATAATACAAAGAAAACTCAAAATAAAAACAAACTCTAAAATTCAACAAACTCCTCAATCTTCCTCCTCTTGGCCACCACCAACATATCCAAGGACGACCTCCATCTCATCGTCATGGGTCGCACCACCTCCTGCACCCCCCATAAAAGCTGGTCTGCCCTTAGGCCAATTAGCATAAGCAACATATTCCGCCTGGAAAGGAAATGTGCGGGCTTCAGGTGCAAGGAAAGTGTTCTGAAATTGTTGCTGCATAGCATCAAAGATGAATGATTGAGACCTCCTAGAGGCCTCAAAGCTCTCACAACAATAATTAGCAAACACCATCTGATCGAATGCTGGAGTAGTGCGGGCTCGGGGTCTAAAGGACGAAGTCCTAGCTCCTTTGGCTCTGTCCATCTGGCTCTGGCAGAACCTATTCAGATAAGCATCATTAATAACACTAGTAATAGACAAATGCACCTCATCCGAAATGGGAACACGCGCCCTTCAACAAAGTCCCATAATCAGCCCCGGATATGCAAGAACACCTGCTTTACCACCAAACTTTGTTCCGCTCGTAGCCACCTTGCGCATTTCTACCACAATAATGGATGCAACATCAACAGACTTGCCAATCATGATGTAATATAATAAACACCCTACATCCAAAGGGATAGTGGTGTTGTGGCTCCTTGGCCGGATATTGTTCAACAGCAACACTAAAAATGCTCTTGCCTCCAGATTTAGACTCTCTCTTCCATGACTTTGGTAAACCTTGATCATTTAAGTCATACGTTCTTCCTTCAAGGCATAAGGTAGCGCTCACCGTTGGAAGGTCCCAATCGTTGGCCAATTCCTTGGTACGATACTCGCACCGCTCATTCTCCCCCAAGGTGAGAGGATTACCTAGATACGTGTTAATTGCATCTCTACCGAAAGAAATAATCTTGCCTCTCACTCTGGTTTGGTAATGGAAAGCTACTCCCTCTTCAAGATGCAGAGCATTGGCATAAAACTCTCGCACAATGTCGTAATTTATTGCCGACTCTGGTTCATAAAGTTTGCTCCATCTTCTTCTCTCAAAATTTGATACCAAATTCCGATAAGTTCCACCCGACGACAATCAGATGAATCTCTCAGGTTGGATGGTTCGCTTGATTAATTTTTCAAATCTTTCTTCATGTTCATCACTTGTGAATCGTCTCAATGAACGAGAAGGACCGGAATACATGGTTTTTGTTCGTTTAGACATCTGCAATAAAAATCAGAACAACCACACAGCAAGCCATAAGGGGAGTTAGCAATCAAAAACATAAAACATGAGACTGGAATTTCCCAGTTCGCGGCGCGAACCGTACGAACCAGGAAAATTCCAGGAGCCTTCTAGGGTTCCTAAGGTTTGCACCTAACAACAATCATAATCACAATCCCTATCCTAATCCTAATCTGAATCCACTTTAGACATGCAAGGTTATTTCAAGTATCAATATCCAATCTTTGCAAAACCCTATTCTTACCTAAGTGAGAAGCCCAAAAGGAATGGAGAGGAAATGAAGAGAACAAACATACCTTGTTGAAGTTGACTTGATTCTTTGTTAACAAATTGGGATTTGGGAGATGGAGAGAAAAAAAATTGAGTTTTGGAAGTGGGGCAGTGGGAGTGTTCAAGACAAGTTTAAGTTTGTGAAAATAAGGATGACTTGAAAATAACCTAAATAGAACTTAAGTGGTTCTGCCACGCTCAGTACGCTGGGCGAACTTTTTTCGCGGTGTGAACTGAAGCTTTTCATTCAGTTCGCGGGGCGAAAGATGATCACGGGGCGAACTGAAGGAATTTCTAAAAAAATTTAATTTGCAGTGGACAAAACTCAAGTTTCACAAAAATTAACACAACAGAATATCATAACAATCAGAATTGACAAAATATAAAATGCAGACTTACAACGTTGGGTTTCCTCCCAACAAGCGCTCTGTTTAACGTCATTTTGAGCTCGACAGTTCAATGATTAGCTCGGTCCGACTAGGGAGATGACATAAACATCCCGATTCACTTCGCCACTATGGTAGACTTTGAGTCTTTGTCCATTTACGGTCCAGCTCTCCTGTGACTTTGGATCCTCGACCACAATGGCCCCATAGTTGTGCACCTCTTTGACAACAAACGGTCATGACCACTTTGACTTCAGCTTACCAGGGAACAACTTCAACCTTGAGTTGAAAAGCAATACCATTTGTCCAACTTGAAACTCTTTATGACGGACCTTTCCATCATGATATGCTTTTACCTTTTCCTTGTAAAGTTTATTCGAATGGTAAGCGTTGTTCCTTGATTCCTCCAATTCATGGAGTTGTTCTTTTCTTCTTTCTCCAGCTAAAGTGGAGTCGAAGTTCAAGAATTTGAGAGCCCATAATGCTCTATGCTCCATTTCCATCGGAAGATGACAAGTCTTCCCATACACCATTTGAAATGGAGTTAGTCCAATAGGTGCTTTGTAGGCGATACGATACGCCCACAAAGCTTCATCCAGTTTTAAAGACCAATCTTTTCTTGAATTCGAAACTGTTTTCTCAAGGATCCGCTTGACTTCCCGGTTAGAAACCTCCGTTTGACCATTCACTTGTGGATGGTAGGGAGTGGTCACCTTGTGCTTTACACCATAATGTTGCAAAACCTTTTCTAAAGGTGTATTGCAAAAGTGTGATCCTCCATCACTTATCAACACCCTAGGCACACCAAAACGTGAGAATATGTTTTTCTTTAAAAATTTAATCACTGTTTTTGCATCGGCCTCAGGTGAAGCAATTGTTTCCACCCACATCGAAACATAGTCAACGGCCACTAGTATATACTCATTTGAGAAGGAAGAGGGGAATGGGCCAACGAAAATACCCCAACAATCAAAAACTTCTACTTCTAGCATGTTGGTTAGAGGCATTTCATCCCGTTTGCCTATTCCTCCACTCTGTTGGCATGTATCACAACTCTTCGCGCGTTCATATGCATCTTTAAATAAAGATGGCCAATAAAAGCCCGATTGGAGCACTTTAGTGGCTGTTCTCAAACCGCTATAGTGACCTCCATACGGAGAGTTGTGACAATGCCAAAGGATGTCTCTTGACTCCTCAATTGTTACACACTTTCTCAAAATATTGTCTACACCCACTTTAAACAAATAAGGATCATCCCACACATAATATTTTGCATCCGCCAAGAATTTCCTTCTTTGATTACTAGTGAGGTCTTCCGGTGTTAAACCGGTTGCCTTGTAATTAGCAAAATCGGCAAACCAATGCCTCACTTGAATCGCATACAGTTTTTCATCCGGAAATTCTTCTCTTACTTCCTCTTCTTTGTTTGTAATGTCTACATTAACCAAACGAGACAAATGATCCGCCACCAAGTTTTCGGAACCTTTTTTATCCCGGATTTCCAAATCAAACTCTTGAAATAAGAGAATCCAACGAATTAATCTTTGTTTGGAATCCGGCTTGGTTAACAAATATTTGATCGCCGAATGGTCGGTGTAGACTACAACTTTAGATCCTATCAAGTAAGCTCTAAACTTTTCCAATGCGTACACTATAGCTAGTAATTCTTTTTCAGTTGTCGCATAATTGACTTGCGCCTCATTTAACACTTTACTAGCATAGTGGATAGCATGAATTTTTTTATCTCTTCTTTGACCCAACACCGCACCAACCGCATAATCGCTTGCATCACACATAAGTTCAAAATCAAGTGTCCAATTTGGTGCAACGATTATGGGTGCGGTGACTAACTTTTCTTTCAAATCAAGGAAAGCTTTTAGACATGACTCATCGAAAAGAAAGTGCGTACCTTTGTTGAGCAAATTACTCAATGGCTTTGCTATCTTTGAAAAATCTTTGATGAATCTCCGGTAGAAACCGGCATGTCCGAGAAAGCTCTTTATGCCTTTTATATTTGTTGGAGGTGGTAATTTCTCAATGACTTCCACCTTAGCTTTGTCAACTTCTAATCCTTCGGAGGAGATCTTGTGACCGAGTACAACACCTTCGGTGACCATAAAGTTACATTTTTCCCAATTGAGCACTAAGTTGGTCTCCACACATCTTCCCAAAACCACATCAAGATGTTTTAAGCACAAATCAAAAGACGATCCATAAACGGAAAAATCATCCATGAACACCTCAATGCATTCTTCTATTAAATCCGAGAATATCGCTTGCATACACCGTTGAAATGTTGTCGGTGCATTACATAACCCAAAAGGAATTCTTCGGTAAGCAAAGATGCCAAAAGGACATGTAAAAGCCGTCTTCTCATGATCCGCCAGATTGACCGAAATTTGGTTGTACCCCGAATGCCCGTCCAAGAAACAATAGAAATTTTTGCCGGCTAACCTTTCCAACATTTGGTCCATGAAAGGTAGTGGGAAGTGATCTTTCCTTGTAGCTTGGTTTAGCCTTCTATAGTCAATACACATCCTCCACCCGGTTACCGTTCTTGTTGGAATCAACTCATTTTTATCATTTTTGATAACCGTCATGCCACCTTTCCTAGGAACTACTTGCACCGGACTCACCCATTCACTATCGAAGATAGGATAAATCATTCCGGCTTCCAAGAGTTTGACAACTTCCTTCCGAACTACTTCTTTCATTGATGAATTTAGACGCCTTTGAGGTTGTGCAATGGGTTTGAAATTCTCTTCCATCATGATCTTATGCATACAATAGGCCGGACTAATACCCTTCAAGTCGGATAACACCCACCCTATTGCACCCTCATTCTTTTTCAGCACTTGTATCAATTTGTATTCCTCTTTTATGGACAAGGTGTTGCTAATGATCACCGGTTTAGTACACTCGTCACCAAGGAACACATACTTCAAGTGTGAAGGTAGCATTTTCAACTCTAGTTTTGGTTCTTCCATTTTCTTTGTCGCATCCAAGTCTTCATTTGTTTCTTCATGATAAGAAAGCTCCCCACAAGACTCTAATTCATGCAACATTGCTTCAATCTCTTTTTCTTCATTTTCGGTCAACACATTGTAGGCTCCGATAAGAGATCTTTCTAGAGGATTAGAAATATGAACTTGGTTTGCGACCTCCACTATTTCCTCTTCGGTTGCATCGATTCGGAAATAATCATGCTTGTCATTTGGATGCTTCATGGCTTCAAAAAGATTGAAGGTCACCTCTTCATCTTACACTCTCACTTTCATCAATCCATCGTCAATGTCAATCATCATCCGAGCTGTTTTCATGAATGGCCTTCCAAGAATTAGAGGAACATCACGATCCTCATCCATCTCCACTATCACGAAATCTACCGGAAACAAGAAATTGTCCACCTTCACTAGCATGTCTTGAGAAACTCCATATGGTGAAGTAGTAGATTTATCGGCTAGTTGTAAGGTCATCCGTGTAGATTTGATCTCAACATTTCCTAATCTTTTAACAATGGATAGGGGGATTAAATTGATGCTAGATCCCAAGTCAATCAAACCATTACCAATGTAGGTGCCTTCAATGGTTACCGGTAAAACGACTCGGCCCAGATCGGATTCCTTCCTTGGAAGAGTTTTTTGGATGATGGCACTACAACGTGCATCAAGCAAGATGGTTTCGTCTTCCACATGTCTCCTTTTCTTTGTGAGAATATCCTTCATGAACTTTGCATACCGTGGCATTTGCTCTAATGCGTCGGCAAATGGAATATTGATTTGAAGTTGTTTGAATATGTCCATGAACCGTGCATAATGTCTAGCATTGTCCTTCTTCGATGGTGCATGCGGATAAGGTAGATGTTGGGTTGGAATGACACTCACACCTTTGTCTCATTTCTTTTTCTTTCTTGGTTCGACATCCTTTTTCCTTTCCACTTCAATCTGTTGCTCTGTTGGCAATTTCTGTTCCTGCTCTTTTCGTGACCCGAAGGGAGATCGCGGTGCGAACTGAAGAGTTCCTGCCACTTTCTCCTTTCTACAAACCACATCCTCGTTTTCCAGCACAACATCCATATCATTCTCTACTGTAATTTCCTCACTTTTTCCACTTGTCAACTCTTTACCGCTTCTCGTGACAATTGCTTTACAATGCTCCTTTGGATTAGTTTGAGTGTTAGCGGAAAAGGAAGATCCCGCGTTTTATTCCGACAATTGCTTTGCAAGTTGGTCCACTTGATTTTCCAAATTCTTGATTTCCGCCTCATTTCTCTTCTTATTTGCCACGAAAGCTTGCATGAATTGTTGAAGAGTGTCCTCTAGCTTTGAATTTCCTCCTTGCGATTGTTGTCCTTGAGAGTTTGGGTGTTGATAAGGACTTTGTTGCTGAAAATTTTGGTTATTGAACCTTGATGGTGGATAACCTTGATTGTTTCTTGGATATGAGTTGTTGGGAGGTTATCTTTGATAGCCTTGATTTTGATTGTTCACATAGCTCACTTCTTCTAGTGGAGGGCTGTCGCAACCTGAAAAATACAGTGTGCGAAAAAACAACCGGCGAAAGAAAAAGACAGAAGAGTCGCCACCGTGCGTTATTTATCCCAAGGGAGGGAAAGGAAACGCTCGAAGTAAACCTGAAAAAAGGAAAGGACAAGACGGGGTCTCGCAACCAAATCTTGGGTTCGGGAGTCGGTTATGCGAAGGGAAGGTATTAGCACCCCTACGCATCCGTAGTACTCTACGGGATCCACTTTTGTGGTTTTTTTCTAAAGGGTGTGGGTTTATCTTATGCTGTTTGCCAAAAAAAAAGGGGTTAAATGAAAATGACTCGCGCGGATGTCGCATCCACTGCATACGTATCTCATCTGAATATGAGAATCAGAGTCTTCGTAGCTCGGCTGACCTATGGGTTGGGGGGGATGTATGCTCGCTAGGACATCGCGTCTTATGCCTACGTATCTCATCTGGAATGAGAATCAGAGCAAGCCGTAGTTCGGCTAACTACGGGGTTATGGATTGGGTTTTGGACGAACGACGTTACTACGCAATCTACCGGATGCTCGACCTTTGGAGACTTACTCGCCTGTAGTAGAAGGAGTAAACTTGTTGCTTTGGGTTTTAGGGTTTGGGATGCTCGAGGGCAAAAAGGCAGTCCTTGACGAAGGAACCGCGCTACCTGCAGGGATATGAATACAAAACACAAAACATGTATCTCAAAGTAAAATGCCACCAAGGGGCTCAAACATTGCCTCCTATCGAGGTCTTCCAGCTAAGAAAGCGATAAAGTATGAGAAAGGGAAAAAATTACCACACGGATAAAGATCCGAAGCTATAGCAGTTAAAGGGGCAAGAAACCCTGAAATGTCTCCAGCTGGACCGTCAAAGGAAATCAGTCAACACGAATAATCAGAATAAAACTCCAGGGGTATCCCACAAATAAAGTGGGAAACCACGCGAGTGTCTCTGCGAAAGCCATGTGAGCCCTCACAAAACTCGACAAAGGGTTAGAGCAGCAGGATGAAATCAAGAGAAAACAATGCCATGGAAACACAAGACAGGTTAGAACAAACAAAATAGGGTAACCCAAAGTTGCCCCTAAATCAAAATGTAACCACATGAATAATTCCATCAAAATTCACAAAAGGCTCACAAAAAAGGTATCAAATTCACCCATAATACCTCATACATTTAGAGCATTCAAATAAAAGGCATAAAGATGATGGATATAGGGCAAACCTGATTGGAGAGCTTGATTGAAATTGAGTTGCACCCGTGAGGTTTACAAGTTGAGTTCCCTTCAGGGTTCGGAGGCTGCTCTGAGTTCTCTGTCAGGTCTTCTCTCACTATCTTTTTCCTCAGGGTTTTGTTCCAAGGAAACCTCAGAGTATTTTGCTTCTCTCCCTTTTTCTCAAGTGAATCTCCCAGTGTAACTCCAAGTGTCTTTTCCTCTACTGAAACTTCAGTATTTATAAACTGATTTTCGTGGGTAATGGGCTCAAATGAGGGAGACCCAAGTCCAAAATAATTTGTTATATTTTATTTATTTATTTAATTAATTAATTAATTAATTAATTAATTAATTAAATATTTTATTTATTTATTTATTTTTGTTTTCGTTTTTTTTCCAGGAAAAATGAAGGGTAAATTTTGGGGTATTACAAGGGCAAAAACCGGTTGGATGATCTCCTTGACATAATTCGCAACATGCTACTTAATGTCGAACTTGAGACCCTTGAATTTCCTTCATTTGCTGTGGAAGCTTGGCCATTTGTTGAGTAAGCAACTCCACTTGTTGAGAGAGTAGCTTGTTTTGAGCAAGAATGGCATCATTGGTATTTAACTCAAGAACTCCCGATTTACGTTGTGAAGGACTACGGTCATGTTGACTTTGACGATCATTGAGTGCCATCCGGTCAATAATGACTTTTGCTTCTTCCGCATTCTTTGACATAAGAGAACCACCCGCGGTAGTATCCAAAAGTGTCTTGTGAGTTGATTGGAGCCCATTTAGAAAAATATGGATTTGAGTGAGCTCATCAAAACCACGGCCCTTGCATTTTCTCAACATTGACTTGAATCTTTCCCAAGCCTCATTTAGAGACTCGTTGCTTCCTTGAGTGAATACCATAATAGCCGTTTTGGCTTCCATGAATCGGGATTGAGGGAAATATCTTTCTAAGAACTTTTCTTCTAGCAAATTCCAATCCGTCATCACTCTTGGTGCTTGATCAAGGTACCACTCTTTTGCCTTTCCCACTAAGGAGTGTGGGAACATTCTCTTGAATAATGCTTCTTCACCCGTTTCATCAATTCCCGTAGAACCCGCAATCTCATAGAATTTGATGAGATGGGTATACGGATCTTCATGGTCCATTCCGGTGAATGGATTTGCATAGAGAAGTTGGAGGATTCCGGTCTTCATCTCCGTATTCCTTCCTCCACGAGCAAATTGAGCATTCCTTCTTGGACTATTAGCGGACATTTCGGTAGGAGTGTCATCCGCCATGTTTCCGTCACAAGCCTCTACAACCACTTCTTCGATTTGAACAAGTGCGGAAGTAGATGCTTCTTCTCTCTGGTTCCTCTCTTTGGCTAGTTTCCTTCTTCTTCGTGTTTTGCTATTGAGCTTTCGAAGTATTCTTTCAATTTCGGGATCGAATTGAAATTGCTCCTCGATAGCTTTTCCTCGCATGCACTAGAATCTACAAATCTAACAAACCAAGTGAAACGCAAGAGTGATAGTAAGTACAAAACTTAAAACAATGAATTATTGCAATGCTTGTAATATCGAACACCAATCCCCGGCAACGGCGCCAATTTATTGAAAAGTATATTTTCGGCAAATATTTTAATATCGTATCCACAGAGATTGGTTGTTATTACCTCCGTTCTATAATCCAAATTGTTATAAGTTTAGAAAGTAACCAAGTTGTTTTGTTTGAAAAGTTATCTTTTGAGTAAAATGTCACTAAAACAATAAAATAGTTTTAATCAAATGTAAAAGGCTTGGCAAGATTGGAGTTCACTATTCAAATTGCTTATGATTCCTTATGACAACTATATAGATTTAAGATTATTGATGATGTTCAAGTATCCTCTCAATATCATTTATGTCTAATGATATTGTGATAATCACTATATTAATCTTTAGACGATTTCTCCACCTAAATATCAATATAACAATCTTTAATGGTTGATACAAAAGAAGAGTAGTGAATAAATCTATTTCTACAACTCATTCACTACTTGAAAATATATTTTATATCAAGACTTAAATAATCTCTTTCAACAACTACTCAAATCTAATATTCAACTTAGGGCAAAAATATCATTCAATACATCAACAATCTTTTATCATATATAAGAGTAAAATGAAATACATAAACAAATAGGAATAGCTACTACCTCCAATCTTGACAAAATGGGGTTTAGCTCCTCATCATCATTTTGGAAAGCAAAAGGCAATCGTAAGAACTCTGTTTTTCTCTTCCAAAATATCAAACTATGAATGAACGAATGAACATTTTCCATTCTGTTTTCTAAAAAGGGTTGACCTTTCCTAAAATGCTCATTTTCATCTAAAACTGAAAAGCCCCCTAAAACAGATACAAAATTGTCAAACACAGTTGGCATTGAAAATAGCACACTTGGCCAAAACAGCTTGCTGGATTCGCAAGGTTCGCGGCGCGAACTGAAGCTACTTCAGCTTCCTTGCCTTGCAAGCATCATCCAATGATTCTTCCAAATGTTAATCTTCAAAAATAGGCCTCCAAATTGCATTCAACACTTCTTCCAAATTATGATTATGCATTCTGAAGCTCTCTTATCCAAAAATTCTACAAAACTAACAATATGTGAAATAACTACTCAAAACAACATCAATTAAACCTAATTGCATTTATACAAAATAGTGAGAATAAAAGTGTGTAATTACATCAAAAATCGGTAAAAGGGACCAATAAAATTATATAAAAAGTAGTACTAATTGGTCCCTAACACCCACGCTTGAGGAGTATGCCTATCTTGTGGGCATACCTATCCTAGACCAGTTGTCGTTCAGTGGCTTGGAGAGAGTTCCTTCTTCTCAAGAGATTGCTGATCTGTTGCGTATAGATGAATCTATTATTGGTGCTCATTTGACTACCAAAGGTGGAATTCAAGGTCTCCCGTCTGATTTCCTCATTGATCAAGCTACTATGTTTGGGAAGGCCATGAGTGAGGACGCCTTTGAGGCCATATTTGCACTTCTCATCTATGGGCTAGTGTTATTCCCCAACATCGACAAGTTTGTGGATGTGAACGCCATTAGGATTTTCTCTACTCTTAATCCCGTTCCTACTCTGTTGGGTGACACTTATTTCTCTTTGCATATGAGGAATGCAAAGGGCGGTGATACCATTGTGTGCTGCTTGCCTCTGTTGTACAAGTGGTTTATTTCGCACTTGCCTCAGACGCTCGCCTTCAAGGAGAACAAAGGATGTCTACGGTGGTCCACGAGACTTATGTCTCTCACTAATGATGATATCTTTTGGTACAACTGTGTATATGATGGTGTGCAGATTATCGACTCTTGTGGTGAATTCTCCAATGTACCTCTTCTTGGTACACGCGGTGGAATTAACTATAACCCTTTTTTGGCACGTCGTCAGCTTGGGTTCCCCCTAAAGGATAAACCCAATAACATTCTGTTAGAGGGTGTGTTCTTTCAGGAGGGTAAAAATCCCCAAGGCTTGAAGGGCAAGATGGTCCGCGCTTGGCGCAAGATCCATAAGAAAGGAAGGAAGGAGCTAGGTCCGAAGAACTGTATCGCTTTGGAACCCTATACCTCTTGGGTTAGGAGGAGAGCTTCCGAGTACCTCATGCCTTATGAGTATCCAAGACCTACACCTTTGGTTGTGGCTGGGCCTTCAACCCTCCCTAGCCAAGGAGTAGAGGAGTTGAGAGACGAAGACCGTTCACGTGCTTGGATCCGTGAACGAGAGGAGTTGCTTCAGCAGATCAGAGAGAAGGATGCTTTGATAGAGTTCCTTGAGCACCAGGTTATTGATGATCCTGATGATGCATTGACTTCTCTACTTCCTTAGTCTTCCAAGTTTTGGAAGAGGAAGTATGATCGACTCGCCAAAGAGAAGGCAAATATGGAGGCAGCCTATGAGAGGGAGGTGAAGAGGCTTCGTGCAGCTTATCTTCCGGTCTCGAGGGCTTTGGACGATTGCTTCTAGGGATCCATAGGATGTTCATTTTTCTTCTCTCTTGTATCGTATTTGGTTACCAAGACTGTACTTCTTTGACGTAAAAACATTTCCAAATATTAATTGACGTGATATTTCTGTATGTGATAAACGTTTAATATTTCCAAAATTTGCATTTAAGACTCTAAAGTTCCTCTGATATAAAAATTAAATCATAAGCATTGCATGCATCATGTTTATCTATTCCTAGGGGTTTATATCTTCTTCTTGATTCTAGTCGGGGTTTTCTTACACTGTTTATCTAATGTGAGACTGGAATCAAGGGGTAGAATACCCTTTGGAATTGATAAACATGTCATTGCATTTGCATATACATTAGCATGTCTTGCATAACAGGTACCGCCACAGTGTTCTCAGTTTGTTTGGTAGTCCACTAGCAGGATAGCTGACTCAGGCATTCACCGATACTGTACCCGAAGGAATCAACAGAGAGCAATGGAAGGTTTACAAGCAGAGCTCGTTGAGATGAGGATTCGCATGAATCAGTTCATGGAAGTGGTCCAAGGAGTGGCTCAGGGACAGTAGGAGATTAAATTGTTGGTACAGAGGGATCCCCCTGCTACTCAACCAGAAGTTGTGGCTGATCCTCCCATTGGAGAGGCTAATGGACCCAATGGACCCAATGGACCGGGGCCTATCCCAATCCCACATGGCAACCTTGGTCAACAACCCATCCATGATGATCAGGAGGATTAATTCCCCCTGCTTCAGGAGGACTTTGGCATGGGCCATGGTATGGACCCTATGTTTCAGAGACTGGAAGAGAGGTTGAAAGCTGTGGAAGGGCAGAATGCTCTTGGCGTGGATGTTGTTGACTTGGGGCTGGTCCCAGGCGTGAGAGTTCCGCCAAAATTCAAAGTCCCCGTGTTTGATAAGTACAATGACAACTCTTGACCGAAGACTCATGTACAAGCTTACTGCCGCAAGATGATCGCGTATTCTGATGATGAGAAGCTGCTCATGTACTTCTTCCAGGACAACCTAGCTGGGGCATCCTTGGAGTGGTATATGAGGCTGGATAGAGCCCATATTCGCTGCTGGAGAGACTTGGCTGAGGCCTTTGTGAAGCAATATCAGTACAATGCAGATATGGCACCTGATAGGACTCAGCTCCAAAATTTGTCTCTCAAGAGCAACGAGTGCTTCAAAGAGTATGCTCAACGCTGGAGAGAGTTGGCTTCCCGTGTTGAGCCTCCGATGTTGGAAAAAGAGATGGCCAACATGTTTATGAACACCCTGCCTGGATCTTATTTGGAGCGCCTGGTGGGTTACAACGCCTCGAATTTTTCTGATGTGGTCTCTACCGGTGAGAGGGTGGAGAACTACTTGAAGACATGTAAGATCCAAAATGGGGTTGGATCATCTTCGGGGTCAAAGAAGCCATTCTTAGGAGGATAGAAGAGGAGAGAAGGGGATGCAAATGCCATATCTTCTTATCAGAACAGTGGTAACCGGAGGAATAACTTTTAGAATTACCATCAACAACCTTATGTTACAGCAGTGACCATTCCGGCTGCAGCACCAGTGCAACAACAACAACCTCAACGTTAACAAAATCAATACCAATAACAACAGGGTAACAAACCTGCTTATCAACAGAGACAGAGGATGATGGATAGGCATTTCGACACTCTTCCGATGTCGTATGCCCAATTGCTTCCCAACCTTCAACAATTGCAACTTGTGCAGTTACGCACTTTGGCTCCTCTCGTTGGCAGGCTTCCAGTGGGTTATGACGCCAATGCTAGGTGTAATTTCCACTCTGGGGCACCTGGCCACACTATTGAGAACTGCAAAGCTTTTAAGCACGTAGTTCAGGAC
Source organism: Lathyrus oleraceus (assembly GCF_024323335.1). Taxonomy (NCBI): domain Eukaryota; kingdom Viridiplantae; phylum Streptophyta; class Magnoliopsida; order Fabales; family Fabaceae; genus Lathyrus; species Lathyrus oleraceus. The sequence goes on along the minus strand of NC_066579.1, from coordinate 161,877,109 downwards.
CTTATTGATTCAAAGGCCATTAAGTTTGCGCCGACTCCCAATGTTGTCAACAATCCTATGCCGCAGCATGGTAGAGCAAATGTTAACATGGTTGAAGGAGAAGTCAAATTAGTCAAGGAGGTGTTGAAGCTGAAGACTCCGCTGTTAGAAATCAAAGAATACTTGCTAAAGGGGGATGTTTTCCCCGGCTGTGGGAGCGGTTGTTAGGGTTGTGTTGCACATAGTGGGGGTTGTGTGAAGCTGCAACAGGGTATCCAGGCCTTGCTTGACGATGGTATCCTCCAAGCTGAAGACTTATCTGCCCAAAGGTCTGTTGAAGGGGTTGTTGAAGGGGTTGTTGAGAAGGCAGATGTTGATCCTCTCTTTCCTGAAGATGCTGAAGAATTTACAAATGTTGTTCCTACTGATTTTGTAATTCCCAATGATGTAATTAATCTTTTTGATGTTGTTGCTGATATTCCAAACATGGTGTTTGATTTTGATGTACTTGTTGAACTTGATTCCGATGTTTCGGATGTTTTTACTTCAATAAATAAGATTTCTGAGTGTGATTGTGACGTTGCCACTATCATAATTTTCTACCCGACCGCTCAGATCAGTACGCCAGTAGCGCAACCGGTACCACCAGTGCGACCACATCAATCCATTATGACCATCACGACCCCTGGTCCTTTACCTTTCACCAGCGAAAGGGCCATTCCTTGGCATTACGGGGGGAGTGTGTACACACATGATCATGGAGTGGAGCAGCCACTAAAAGTAGAAGAGGTGCAGGATCAGAAGTCTGAACCTGGAATTGAGATAAAAGATCCCGTAGTGGACAATGTTGGTGGAATCGGGCGATTCACCAGAAGTGGTAAACTGTTCTCACCACCGATTACCCAACCTGATAGTGCTGACGCCGCGGTGAAGGCCAAAGGCAAGCAAGTTGTGAATGAGGGTACCTCTGCACCACAGGCTGACTCTGAGCCTGCTTTTGCGAAGGATGTGGACGAACTTTTGATAATTATAAAGAAAAGCGGTTACAAGGTAGTCGATTAGTTGATTTAGACGCCATCCAAGATATCTATTCTCTCACTCCTGCTGTGTTCGGAGGCACACATGGAGGCACTCCTGAAGGTCCTTAATGTTGCATATGTGCCTCAGGAGATCTCAGTGAACCAACTAGAAGGGATCGTTGCAAATGTTCATACAAGCAACGGGTTGGGTTTTACTGATTCTGACTTGACGCCAGCTGGACGCGATCATAACAAGGCTTTGCACATCTCGATGGAGTGTAAAGACACTATGCTATCCCATGTTCTGGTGGATACAGGTCCCTCTCTCAATGTGCTAAGAGAGACCTGTTAAGGTTAGATGTAGAAGGTTTGATCTTGAAGCCTTCCGATCTTGTGGTAAGAGCCTTCGATGGTTCTAAGAGGTCGGTGTTCGGAGAGGTAGAATTGCCAATTCAGATTGGATCACAAACCTTTAACACCGTATTCTATGTGATGGATACCAGTCCTTCGTATAGCTGCTTACTGGGTCGTCCTTGGATCCACAATGCTGGGGAAGTCTCCTCGACCTTGCATCAGAAGATCAAGTTCCCGGTCAACGGAAGAATTATCACTGTCTGTGGTGAGGAGGATATTCTGGTCAATAACCTGTCTACATTCTAGTATGTAGAGGTAGAAGGTGAGATTCATGAGACCCTGTGTCAGGCCTTTGAGGCAGTTCAAGTCAAGGATGTAGCTCCAGTGGAAGAGGTTGAAGCAGGTGCATCTTTGTCGTCCTTCAAGCAAACAAAGGCCTTGGTAAATTCAGATGTTGCTCCCGATTGGGGACGTCTGGTGGACTTACCTGTAAAGGAAGACAAGTTTGGGATTGGGTATCAGCCGACATTGACTTCTACAACTTCAACGCCTCAGACTCATCAGGGGCCTATTACTTTCTCCAGTGCTGGCATCATTCAGTATGGCCAGGTCTCTGCAATCAACAAAGAAGATGGGGATAGTGATTGCGACATTGACAACTGGGTGTGTCCAAGGGTCCCGGGTGAAGTTCTCCGCAACTGGTCTTCTGAAGAGATTATCCAAGTCACTCTTCTTAAAGAGTAATTTTCTTTGTTTATTCATGCATATCCAAGTCTTACGTTCCGCCCAGGGCGTGATGACTCATTGTAGGGCTCATCTATGTGGATACCTGCATTTTTTATCATAAATAAAGGACGTCTTTTTGCATTCAAATATTTTGTTCACTGTCTTTCTATTTTTGCAGTTTTCAAAAATCAAAAATATAAATAAAAAAAACATTTGGCAATGTTTTTTTTAGTTTCACTTCTTGTTCACACTCATAAGCACATACCATCACTCATGCAGATGCACGTCACCGGATCCTATTGATAACAGTTCTGCTATGGCTCGCTTCGACTTTGAAAATCCAATCTTTCAAGCTGAAGAAGAGGGTGATGAAGACTGTGAACTCCCTGAAGAACTTGCCAGGTTATTAAAATAGGAGGAAAGGGTCATTCAACCGCATCAAGAGTCTGTTGAAGTGATTAATCTCGGCACCGAGGACGCCAAGAGAGAAATCAAGATAGGGGCTGCTTTGGAAGATAATGTGAAGAAGGGGCTGATTGAATTGCTGCAAGAGTATGTTGACATCTTCGCTTGGTCTTATCAGGACATGCCAGGGCTTGACACAGACATTGTGGTACACCGTTTGCCTCTCAAAGAGGATTGTCATCCGGTCAAGCAGAAGCTCAGAAGAACAAGACCAGAGATGGCTGTCAAGATAAAGGAAGAAGTGCAAAAACAGTTGGACGCAGGGTTCCTAGCAGTTACAAATTATCCGTCATGGGTTGTAAATACCGTTCCAGTACCTAAGAAGGATGGAAAGGTATGGATGTGTGTTGACTACCGGGATCTGAACAGAGCTAGTCCCAAAGATGATTTCCCATTACCTCACATCGACGTTTTGGTGGATAACACGACCCAGTTCTCGGTATTCTCCTTCATGGATGGCTTTTTTGGCTATAATCAAATTAAGATGGCACCAGAAGACATGGAGAAGACAACTTTCATAACCCCATGGGACACCTTCTGCTACAAGGTGATGCCGTTTGGTCTGAAAAATGTTGAGGCAACATATCAACGAGCTATGGTAACTCTTTTCCATGATATGATTCATCATGAAATCGAGGTTTATGTTGATGATATGATTGCCAAATCTCAGACGGAAGAAGAACATTTGGTGAATTTGCAGAAACTGTTTGAGCGTTTGAGGAAATTCAAGCTGAGGCTTAATCCGAACAAGTGTACTTTCGGGATGAGATCTGGAAAACTGCCGGGTTTTATTGTTAGTGAAAAAGGGATTGAGGTGGATCCTGCTAAAGTGAAAGCGATAAAAGAAATGCTTGAGCCAAGAACAGAAAAACAAGTCCGTGGTTTCTTAGGAAGGTTGAACTACATTACAAGGTTCATTTCTCACCTAACAGCCACGTGTGAGCCAATATTCAAATTGTTAAGAAAAGATCAGGCTATCAGGTGGAATGATGATTGCCAAAGGGCTTTCGAAAAGATAAAAGAGTATTTGCAGAATCCTCCGATCCTTATGCCTCCAGTCCCAGGGAGACCGCTGATTATGTATTTGACAGTACTTGATAATTCCATGGGTTGTGTTCTCGGTCAACACGACGAGACAGGTAGGAAAGAGCATGCCATCTACTACCTGAGTAAAAAATTCACAGATTGCGAGTCGAGATACTCAATGCTTAAAAAGACATGCTGTGCAATTGCATGGGCTGCTAAGCGATTGAGACAATACATGCTGACTCACACAACCTTACTGATATCCAAAATGGATCCAGTCAAGTATATATTCGAGAAGCCAGCTCTCACCGGAAGGGTTGCTCGTTGGCAAATGGTACTGATAGAGTACGACATCCAGTATACATCCCAGAAAGCCATCAAAGGGAGTATTCTGTCAGACTATCTTGCTCAGCAGCCGATTGATGATTATGAGCCGATGAAGTTTGATTTTCCGGATGAAGACATCATGTTCCTCAAGATGAAAGATTGTGAAGAGCCAGTTGTTGAGGAGGGACCTGATCCAGATGAAAAGTGGACTTTAATGTTTGATGGGGCCGTCAATGCCAAAGGAAGTGGAATTGGTGCTGTCATTACCACTCTGAAAGGTGCCCACATGCCTTTCACCGCTCGTCTGACTTTTCAGTGCACCAATAATGAAGCTGAGTATGAAGCCTGTATCTTGGGTATCGAGCAAGCCATTGATTTGAGAATCAAGACTTTGGACATCTTCGGAGATTCAGCTCTAGTGATCAATCAAGTGAATGGTGATTGGAATACTCTCCAGCCTAATCTGGTCCCCTACAGAGATTACACGAGAAGAATGTTGACTTTCTTCACAACAGTAAAGCTGTATCATATACCTCGTGAAGAGAACCAGATGGCAGATGCTCTTGCTACTCTATCCTCCATGATCAAGGTGATTCGGTGGAACTATGCTCCCAGGATCGATGTTATGCGCCTTGATAGGGTCGCGTATGTGTTTGCTGCTGAAGTGGTAGTTGATGACAAGCCCTGGTATCACGACATCAAGTGCTTTCTGAAGAATCAAGAGTACCCTGCAGGGGAATCCAACAATGATATAAAGACTTTGAGAAGATTGGAAGGAAGTTTCTTCTTAAACAAAGACGATGTGCTGTATAAGAGGAACTTCGACATGGTTTTGCTCAGATGCGTGGATAGACACGAAGCAGACATGTTAATGCAGGAAGTTCATGAAGGCTCATTCGGTACTCATGCCGGCGGACATGCAATGGCTAAGAAATTGTTGAGAGCGGGTTATTACTGGATGACCATGGAATCTGATTGTTTCAAATATGCTCGGAAGTGTCATAAATGCCAGATTTATGCTGATAAGGTGTATGTGCCGCCAAACGCTCTGAAGGTGATGTCTTCGCCGTGGCCATTTGCTATGTGGGGCATTGATATGATTGGAAAGATTGAGCCGATTGCTTCCAATGGGCATCACTTCATCCTTGTTGCCATCGACTATTTCACCAAGTGGGTCGAAGCAGCGTCATTTGCGAAGGTCACCAGATATGTGGTTGCCCGATTCATCAAGAAAGAAATCATTTACCGTTATGGGATTCCCGAAAGAATCATTACTGATAATGGTTCTAATCTCAATAACAAAATGATGAAAGAGTTATGCAAGAACTTCAACATTCAACATCACAACTCTTCCCCTTATCGTCCTAAGATGAACGGTGCTGTTGAGGCAACAAATAAGAATATAAAGAAGATTGTGCAGAAGATGGTCGTTACGTACATAGATTGGCATGAGATGATACCCTTCGCCTTGCATGGGTACCGTACTTCAGTATGTACATCGATCCGGGAAACCCCTTATTCCCTTGTGTATGGTATGGAAGCAGTCCTACCTGTTGAAGTGGAGATTCCTTTTCTAAGAGTCATGTTGGATGTCAAGTTAGACGAAGCTGAATGGATTCAGACAAGGTTCAATGAGTTGAGTCTTATCGAAGAGAAGCGAATGGCAGCCATTTGTCATGGGCAATTGTATCAGAGTCGGATGAAGAGAGCCTTTGATCAGAAAGTGCATCCTCGATGCTTCCAAGTCGGAGATTTGGTGTTGAAAAGGATCCTTCCTCCTCATACAGATCATCGGGGCAAGTGGACTGCTAACTATGATGGACCGTATATTGTCACCAAGGTTTTTGATGGTGGAGCCTTAATGCTTGCAACTATGGATGGTGAAAAATTCACTTCCCCTGTGAACTCAGACTCAGTTAAAAAATACTTCGCATAAAATAGACCCGCTGGACGATAAAAAGAATAGTCCAGGCAAAAAAATGGGCATCCCAGCGAACCAAGAAAATGAAAAAGGTTCGGGCAAAAGTTAGGGATTAAAAAATGTAAAGATTGTACACCCGGTAAGTTGAAAACCTGAAAGGGCAACTTAGGCAAAAATGGGTATCCCAGTGGATTGAAAACCCGAAAGGGCGATCCAGGCAAAAGTTAGGGATTAAGCGAATGGCTACGTTCTGAGTAGTTCTGAATATCATCTCGTGTCGATAACCGGAAACTTCCGAAGGATACGAAACAATCCAATCAAATTTTTCGGAAAGCTGATCATCTGGAGGATCTTGAAGACGAGCGAATCATAGCAGAATTGGAACCCGATAGAAATCCATTTCACATTGCCATTAGGTTAATTTCTGTTTTATCTGTTGTTCAATTACCTCTTTCCAGGGATTGCTTCCTGATGTAAATACCTATTCAGAGACCACTCAATCAATAAAATTATGTTATTCAGTACATCTCTGTGTTCATTTTCATTTTACTGTTTTGTTTGCAAAAATGACGTCCGAATTTTGATAAACATTGCATCATGAAACATAAGAGCTTTACAGGTACGTGCTTAATAAACATTGAAAATTGCTGTAAATTTTAAGTGCTTTGGATCGTCTATTCAGAACAGGTACACTCGGGGCATTTCCTTAAGGTCCCCATCAAGTGATCGCGGATGTTTTTCCTCAACAGTTGGAATTTGGTATCTTATCCCTGCAGAGCTGGTCCGAGCGTCGGATTCTTCAATCCCCAGCAGGCTCTCACTGCTGTACTTCCCCAAGCATTTGTTTCAGATTATACATTCACCAGTAGAGTCGACAGTGTCTGACTGTATATCCCCAGCGGAGTTGACAGTGTCTGACTGTATATCCCCAGCGGTGTTGACAATGCCAGACTGTATCTTCCCAGTAGAAGCGGCTGCTCCTCAGAGTCCGATGCCAGATCGATGATCTCGACACTGGACCCATGGTCCCTTCCCTGGAAGCAGAATCTTGGTACCGTATCAGTGTTTCCTTCCCCTGCTGAGTCGTCTCTCCCGCAGATTATGGTTGCCAGAACCACCGTCGCTTTCCTCAGCAACAATCTTTCAGTACCATTCTCTCCCCAGTCAGAGTCTCGGTATTTTGTTATTTGCCAGAACACCGTGTGGCGGGTCATTTCCCCACAGAGTTCTTTATGCTGTGCATCTCCAACAGCCTTGCCAGGGTCCAGAAGATGGTGATCATTTCCCCAGCAGAATTCCTTGCCTCAGCTTGGCGTTCTCTCTAATCAAGCATTTCGCATCCCTGCATGTAGAATCATATTTCATTGCATCCTCCCAAATTGCGTAGCATTTCCATTTTCATGGAGCATTACGCCATTGAAAAATTCAAACATACGCATGTAAATCATAAGGCATTCTCGGTATCCCAAGTGATAAGTCAGAAGTTGTTTCCAGTACTCAGACTGAAGATTGTTCATGACTTATCTTTATTATTCTCAGTAGGGGTCGTTGGCCCACGCGCCACCTCAATTATCATGTTCCCTATTTCTGCCGATGCTGACAGGCATGAAAGTTTTCCGGTATTCAAACCGAAGTGGCATTCAGGCCAGTTTTCCGATGTTCAGATCGAAGAAGTTTCTGACGTTCAGGTCAACGCAACTTGTGGCATTCAGGCCAGTTTTCCGGTATTCAGACCGAAGTGGCATCCAGGCCAGTTTTCCGATGTTCAGATCGAAGAAGTTTCCGACGTTCAGGTCGATGCAACTTGTGGCATTCAGGCCAGTTTTCCGATATTCAGACCGAAGTGGCATTCATGCCAGTTTTTCGATGTTCAGATCGAAGAAGTTTCCAACGTTCAGGTTGACGCAACTTGTGGCATTCAGGCCAAGTTTCCGGTATTCAGACCGAAGTGGCATTTAGGCCAGTCTTCCGATGTTCAGATCGAAGAAGTTTCTGACGTTCAGGTCGACGCAACTTGTGGCATTTAGGCCAAGTTTCCGGTATTCAGACCGAAGTGGCATTCAGGCAAGTTTTCCGATGTTCAGATCGAAGAAGTTTCCGACATTCAGGTCGATGCAACTTGTGGCATTCAGGCCAATTTTCCGGTATTCAGACCGAAGTGGCATGCAGGCCAGTTTTCCGATGTTTAGATCGAAGAAGTTTCTGACATTCAGGTCGATGCAACTTGTGGCATTCAGGCCAGTTTTCCGGTATTCAGACCGAAGCGGCACTCAGGCCAGTTTCCCGGTGTTCAGACCGATGTTTGATAATCAAGTATCGTCCGATGCTCAAATCAAAGTTATTTCCAGTATTCAGATTGATGAGCGGCATTCAGGCCATGGTTATTTCTGTGTTACCATTTATTTTGGAATTCAGGCTAACATTCCTTGTTTCGGTGTTCAGACCGACTCTCACCGTACCAGACGGGTTCTTTTTCAAGACCATCTCTTGGCCGATTCTGACAGGCATTGTTACTTCATTTTTTCACTTCAGTGTAAATTTTCGGGCTTTTATCGTATTCAATCACTTGATACCTCGAAAGTGCGAAAGCCGTTGCTATCTTCCTTTCGGGTTTCCAGTTGATTGAATAGGGGCAGCTGTAATACCCCAAAATTTACCCTTCATTTTTCCTGGAAGCATGGGATTATGTTTTACACTTCATTAACATCATATTAGGTCATACTCATTGCATACTGCATTAGTGACATGAAGATCAGGTTTTGATCGATCACTCCTTAACAGAAGGAGCCCACACAAAACAAGATTGAGAATTGGACTTCATTTTCTAAGTATACAGGTCTCAAGGGTCTCAGGGGGGTCCAAGTATCTTATTATGGTCCTTAGTTCATCAGTGAAGAATTCAAAGCTATCAGAGTGTTCATCTGGATTTAATCAGAAATTAGGGTTTCATGGCTACCTGCAACAGGAAATGTTTGGTTGGAAGTAGAGGAGCTCATCCATGTCATGATTAGAGAGGCATCTTGGCCTAGGAAGATTCACAATTATCTCAGAAAGATCCATTGGCAATCAGTGCAATCAGTTCTTGATCATTTTGCCCTAAACCTAGGGTTTGGTATAAAATCAGTTTATTTCGGATTCTTTGGGTGAAACTCTTTTCCATGGCCCTCCATATGTCCACAAGGGTCTACATACAAAAAAAATCAGCTCTTTATTTGAGCTAGAAGTGCTTCAATTGATCAATGGAATCGGGAATCAGACAGTTTGGGAAAAGTCAACTGTGGGGCCAGAAAAGTCAACTCCTGACGTTTTGAGAGTGGAATCTCAAAATCCATGCCTAGGGGATCTTGCATGTGAAATTTGATCAAGGTTGGATCATGGATTCATCATTTAATCAAGAATTGGAAGAGTTACTTAATTTAGAAATGGTTGACTTTCCATTTAGGGCAAGTTTTCATGATCGTTGCACTCACTTTAAGCCAATTTTGCATCAAGATAAAAGCTCCATTTGAAAATTTCTACGACATGAAAGTTGTTCCTCTTGTTCCAAGCTTTCTAGAGATATAAATTTTTCTCCATTTGGATTAGAATTGAGAAAGTTATGCTTAGTCAAAATGAGACATTTTTTAGGACACTTAGAAAAATTTCTAAGTCCAAAATCTTCAAAATTTGTCAAGACTTCTTGGCCAGTTTTCTTGCATATCAAGGCATTATTTGAAAATACTTTCTTCACAACAATTGTACCTTGCCATGTCCTCTTTCACATACTTTTGGAATCATCTCATTTGGATCCATGGTTTGAGAGATACATTCATTTAAAGTGGGCATCATGACTTGATTTTCTAGGCAGATTTTGGGCCTGGCTGGCCCAATCAGATTTTCTAAGCATGCTGCACAAACCAGTCACGTTTTTTTTTACCTCTTTTGGCCATGCATTGGACATCCATTCACTTAAGTTTGGCCCAAAATAACAATATTTTACACCTCACTTCACACTTTTATTCTTATGGATAAATCACTTATTAAAAAGCTCATGAGAACACCTAATCCACCCTATTTAAGAAGCTGAAACCCTAACCCTAAAGCAGCATTGGAATTTCGTGGTAAGGAGGCAAAGCTTCATCACATATCAGATTCTATTCCACTTCTATTTTCCATTAGATAATCATCTCTTCCATGACCATGTTTTGATATATCTACGCTTGCTTACCATGTCTATCACCATTAATCCTTCCATTTTCATATTTCTTTTTCTTATTTAAAATATTTTCTTCGCCCATATAATTACCCAAAAATATTTTTCACTTTTATTAACGTTTTATTTAATTTTATATAATTTTGATTTTCGTATTTTTTTATATTAATATTTTATTTTAATTATTTATTCTAACTGGTCCATTTTAACACACTTTTTTATTGATTTTATTTTTATGAATTAAAACTATTGTTAGCATTTGATTTTTGGGATGAAGGTTAACCACTGTCTCATGATCAACCGACCTTTTCTTGGAATTTTATTTCACATTTTCAATTTATTTTGGATTTATTTTTGACCTAGTTTGGTTGGTGGACTTTTAATTTGACTTCTGTTTTATTTAATTAATTCACATACCAATTTTCATTATTTTTAAAATATTTTTGGGGGATGATGATGTCCTGACCCCACCTTATTTAGTTTAATTTTTCATAATTTTATTGATTAATTTACTATTTATTCTTGATTTATTTCTAACCTATTCTCATTAATTGACTTTTAGTTTGACCTCTGTTTTATTTTAATTAATTCACATGCCAATTTTCATTATTTTTAAAATATTTTTGGGGGATGATAATGTCCTGACCCTACCTCATTTAGTTTAATTTTTCATGATTTTCTTGATTAATTTTCTATTTCTTTGTTATTTTTTAAGTTGACTTGAATTTTCAGTTGACTTCTTTATGATCGATGTTTAACTTAGGGATTGCTTATGGCAATTGAAGAGATCTTTTGATCCTCCCTCGTTCATCTCATATGCCATGTATTAGAGGCCTTTTACCTTGATTTTATTTGGTCCTTACCTCATTTCCTGATTAAATTATTCAGTGGACCCTTCGTGTGCATATTTTCATCTGTTTGATTCATCTGTTATCTTTTATACTTGTTTCTCTCATTCATGCTTTCTATTGCTTGATTATTTAACATGTTCATACTCCCATGCATTGTTTAAATGCTCCATTATTTGATTCTTTGATTTGATTATATATTGTTTATTTATCCGATCTGATTGATAATTGTTGCCTACTTGTATGATGTATGAGGCATATATTCTTATTGTTTGTTTGCCATGAACAATCCCCATTCATAACAAATGTACACCTCTCCCATAAAGTGTATAATATTTATTTCTTTATTTCTTTAGTCACCTGTTAATACAAGAATTAAAACGAACATCTGATAACCATTTCAAAATAAGATCAAAAGCTCGATCCAACATCGAGTAATCATTTTCAAAACTTAACAGAACCAACACGCATTCATCCATCCTCTTGTAAGTCGATTGCCTTAGGCATTTTCATCTACCTGTAAGTTGATTGCCTCCGGCATCGCCATCTACCCTTATCCGTAACTCCTCTCCGCGCTCCATCCGTCGACTCTTGTTCCGTTTAGGTAGCACCCATTAGGTAGAACCCTTTGTATGATAACATAAGTAGAATTCCCTTATTCTTTGCATGCTAACATTAGGTAGATGTTCCCCTTTGTAAATCCTAACACATAGGTCCATATTGCATGACAACTCTAGAGCAGAGCTTCCCCACCTTTAGAGCTTCCGCGCATCTCCGATCTTGTGGCATGTCAGTCCGTTCTATTGCAAAGAGGTAACTGCCTAAGACTCGATTCAGCGAGCTGCGACACCTACTGCTAGGACGTTGAACACACTGCCCACCCTCCTTTGACATAGCTGGTGTCCTCTTTTATAAGTCCATGTTCAGATGGCAATCCTTAACCCCTAGTTAGCCGAACTATATTTTGCTCTGATTCTCATTCCAAATGAGATACGTAGGCATAAGACGCGACGTCTTGCCGAGCACACTTCTCTTTAACCCATAGGTAGCCGAGCTACGAAGATTCTGATTCTTATACTCAGATGAGATACGTAGGCAGTGGATCCGACATCCTTGCGAGTCATTTTCTTTTAACCTTCCTTTTAGTAAATAGTACTTTAGATATACCTACACCCTTTAGGCTAGAACAACACTTATGAAAAGGGCTCCCTAGGAGTACCTAGGATGTTTTGGGTGCTTAAAACCTTCTCATTGCATAACCAACCCCCTTACCCAGATCTCTGACATATTTACTAGTTTTTGATTCGACAAAACTTTTAGGTTTTTGTTCGCTTTCTAACCATTCCTTTGGATAAATAGAAGTGCGGTGGCGACTCGACTTGTATGGTTTACCTTGGATTTAGTCAATATCTCTAATGGTAACGAATACCCCACTACAACCGTATACCAAGGAATAAGGGGTTGCCCCTGTTGAAGTTCGTACCGACGTGCGATAGCCATGTAACGCAAAAGGTAACATCTCATGCCAATCTTTGTACGTGACAACCATCTTTTGGATGATTTTCTTGATATTTTTATTCGTAGCTTCAACAGCCCCATTCATCTTTGGTCGATAGGGTGATGAGTTGTGATGCTTGATCTTGAACATTGTGCATAACTCCTCCATGGTCTTGTTATTGAGATTGGACCCATTATTAGTGATGATTTTGTTGGGAATCCCATACCGACATATGATGTTGTTTTTTAAGAAATGGGCGACTACGTGCTTCGTGACAATCGCATAAGATGCGGCTTCCACCCATTTGGTAAATTAGTCTATGGCCACCAAGATAAATCTGTGTCCATTTGATGCTTTGGGTTCTATCATTCCAATTATGTCGATGCCCCACATGGAGAAAGTCCAAGGTGATGCTATAACATTCAGCGGGGTAGGCGGTACATGTATTTTGTCACCATAGATTTGGAATTTGTAGCACGCTTTGGTGTAATGGTAACAGTCAGCTTCCATTGTTAACCAATAGTAACCTGCCCTTAGGATTTTCTTTGCCATGGCATGCCCGTTTGCGTGTGTGCCGAAGGACCCCTCGTGTATGTCCTTCATAAGCTGATCAGCTTCGTGTTTGTCTACACAGCTCAATAAAACCATGTCATAGTTTTGCTTGTACAATACCTCCCCGTTCAAGAGGAACTTTGATGCCAACCTCTGGAGGATCCTTTTGTCAAGGCTGGAAGCCTCTGCCGGATATTCTCGCTTCTCTAGATACTGTTTGATATCAAAGAACCAGGGTTTACCATCTGGCTCTTCTGCTGTCGTCAGCCAATGTGCAGGTTCGTCAAAACGCCTAATTTCAATGTGAGGCTGATGGTTGGGCCATATTAATTTGTACATGGAAGCCAAAGTTGCTAAGGCATCTGCCATATGATTCTCTTCTCGAGGAATATGAGAGAAAGTGATTTTGTCGAATTTTGGGAGTAGCTTTAGAATATAATCCCGGTATAGAATTAAGTTAGCATGTCTTGTTTCCCAATCACCTCTGATCTGATGTATCACTAGAGCGGAATCCCCGAATACTTCTAGTATCTTGATCTTCAACTCAATAGCTTCTTCCAACCCTAGTATGCAAGCTTCATACCCGGCCATGTTATTTGTGCAAGTAAAATAGAGCTTTGCGGTGAACGTCCAGCCTGCTTTTGGCTCAAGACTTTCCTCTAGTTCCATGGCCTATTGCATTTGAAGCGCCGTCAAACATGAGCGTCCAGCCTTCTTTTGGCTCAAGACTTTCCTCTAGTTCAGAGTCCTCAACATCCTTAACAGCCATGATGTTCTCATCTGGGAAGTCAAACTTCAAAGGTTGGTAATCCTCCAGCGGTTGGTGAGCAAGATGGTCTGCTAATACGCTTCCTTTAATTGCCTTTTGTGCAACATATTAAATATCGTATTCTGACAACAACATCTGCCACCGGGAAATTCTACCAGTGAGAGCTGGTTTCTCGAATATGTACTTGATGGGATCCATTTTAGATACAAACCAAGTCATGTGAGTTAGCATGTACTGCCTGAGACGCTTAGCGGCCCATGCGAGCGCACAATAAGTCTTCTCGAGTAATGAATATCTAGTCTCGCACTCATTACAATTTTTGCTTACATAATATATGGCATGCTCTTTTCTACCAGTCTCATCTTGTTGTCCCAATACACAACCCATGGACTCGTCGAGCACGGTTAAATACATGATGAGAGGTCTCCCTTCAGCAGGGGGCATCAGAATCGGTGGCTCTTGCAAGTATTCTTTGATTTTATCGAAGGCTATTTGGCAGTCATCATTCCACTCCACGCCTTGATTCTTCCTTAGAAGCTTGAATATTGGTTTACATGTGGCAGTAAGATGAGAGATAAACCTGGCGATGTACTTTAGTCTCCCCAAGAAACCACGAACCTCCTTCTCAGTCCTTGGTGCGGGCATGTTCTGAATGGCTCGAACCTTGTCAGAATCTACTTCAATTCCTTTTTGGCTTACAATAAAGCCTAAAAGCTTCCCAGATCGAACCCTAAATATGCATTTGTTAGGATTAAGTCTCAACATAAACTTCCTCAAACTAGCAAACAGTTTCCCCAGGTTAGTGATATGCTCTTCTTCTGTCTGGGATTTGGCAATCATGTCGTCGACATACATCTCAATCTCTTCATGAATCATGTCGTGAAAAAGAGTCACCATGGCACGTTGATATGTTGCCCCAACATTCTTTAACCCAAATGGCATTACTTTGTAACAAAAAGTGCCCCAAGGGGTAATGAACGTGGTTTTCTCCATGTCCTCGGGATCCATTTTAATTTGGTTGTATCCAGAGAAGCCATCCATAAAGGAAAATACGGAGAACTGAGTTGTGTTATCCAATAATACATCAATGTGAGGTAATGGGAAATCATCTTTGGGACTAGCTCTATTTAAGTCTCGGTAGTCTACGCACATGCGGACCTTCCCATCTTTCTTCAGTACCGGTACAATGTTGGCCACCCATTGTGGATACTTGGCGACTTCCAGGAAACTAGCGTCAAACTGCTTTCTCACCTCTTCTCTGATCTTGAGAGCCATATCTGGTCGAGTTCTTCTTAGCTTTTGTTTGACAGCAGAGCATTCTTCCTTAAGGGGAAGCTTGTGGGTCACGATATCAGTATCTAATCCGGGCATGTCTTGGTATGACCATGCAAACATGTCGTCATATTCGTGGAGGAGCTCTATCAATCCTGTCTTCACTACATCTTGAAGCGCGACGCCTACCCTTACTTCTCTCTTGTCCTCTTCTGTTCCCAGATTGATAACTTCAACATCCTCCTGGTGTGGTTGAATGACCTTCTCTTCTTGTTTGAGTAATCTGGCCAACTCTTCAGGGAGTTCGCAATCTTCCCCCACTTCGTCTTCAGCTTGGTAGATTGCACAATCAAAATCATATTGGACCCTAGCAGTGTCGTTATCAATGGTCTCGGTGATGTTTCTGCATGTTATGATTTATGCAGTTTATTTAGAAAGTGTGTGCATAAAAATTGATGCCATTTTTGTAATAAAAAAAACGAAAGGAAAGGAACAAAAATTTGGATGCAAATTTCCATTTCATTAATGATATAAAAACTCTAAAAGATAAACGAGGCCATACAACACGCCATTGTGCCTTGGGCAGAGCACAGGGTTTTGTCTAAAATAATAAAACTACTTTTGAAAAATTTGGGGAACTTCCACAGCCTTCCAGTTTGTCAGTTCTTCATTAGGTGCGGCTTGTCGCATCCATCTAGACACCCCCTCTTCGCGATCTTCATTACTGATCATCGCCACCTGTTTTCCAAAAATGTGGCCAGCGCTGGTGAAAGTTTCCTCTACAGAAGGAATCTACTCTTTGTCATGTTGGTTACCGGCTTTATTTGATGACGGGTCATACCCCAGGCCAAAGTTGTCTCGTTTCTCTTTCACTTCCACCACTTTGCCCCAGTCTTGAGCATTTTCACTTTCCATAACAGCCTTAGCTCCTTGCCATGAGGCCATGGATGGTCCTGATTTTGGGGTCTCCAATGTCTGTTGGATGGCCATCATATTTACCACTTCCAAGGATTGGAATGGTGTCTCAGTTATCTCGCCATCCACCTCGATATACCGGAAAGATGTCAAGTGGCTAACCAAGATATCCTCCTCCCCTCCAATCACAATCATCTTGTCATTTGTAATGGGTTTTATCTTTTGATGTAGAGTAGAGGTGACAGCGCCTGCGGAGTGAATCCAGGGTCTCCCAAGTAGGCAACTATAACCGAGATGTATGTCCATTACCTGGAATGTGATATTGAAAATAATTGACCTATCTTGGTCGGTAAGTCAACCTCTTCTATCACTGCTCGCCTTGAGCCATCAAATGCCTTTACGATTAGGGTGTTGGGCTTCATACTTATCCCTTCCATTGGAAGCTTTATCAAAGTTGTCTTCGGCATGATGTTCGGCGAGGAACCTGTGTCCATCAGTACCCTTGATAGTATAGTGTCTATGCATTTCAAGGAGATATGTAGGGCCTTATTATGGTTCTTTCCCTCGATCGGCAGTTCATCATCGTTAAAACCCAAGAAATTCCCAGTTGTCACACAAGCTATCACATTGTCAAACTGTTCTATCGTTATGTCTTTTGTGATATGTGATGCGCTCAATACTTTCAACAACGAATTCCTGTGTGCTTCTGAGTTAAGTAATAAAGGCAACATGGAGATTTTTGAAGGTGTTTGATTCAGCTGGTCCACCACTTTATAGTCACTCTTCTTGATTATCCTCAGAAATTCCTCGGCCTCTTCACGAGTGACTGCAGCTTTAGGAGACAGGTGTATGTCTTGCATTTCTTGATTAGGGACGGGGACCTGGACAATAGCTTCCTTCCCTTTAGCCTTTGTAGAAGTATCAGCAGTTCTTGGCGCGAACACTCGGTCACTACGTGTCATTCCTGCCGGCCCCACAATTGAGGTGACATTTGGTTCGTTGATCATCAAAGGTTGGTCTTCCTGCCCTTGCTTAAAAGCTCTAGGCTGGTATATCCACGAGACCGCCTTCTCATCTTCATACGTGAATGGTGCTGGAAACTCTATCACCAATGGGGTTATAGGTATTTCCATATTAACATCATCATAAGGGATGTCCACCACGGCTATCTCCTCTTGGCGCTTGCTCTTGATACAACAATTTATCTGTAACTCGCCTTGATCCAACATTTGTTGTATAAAATTCCTCAACTTTTTATTGTTCTCTTCAGTGACTAGCTCCTCCGGGATCAGACCACTCTTCAGCAATTGTGCTCCTATCTTGGCGATAGGGGTTTGAATCTCTTCAACCTTACGAATCAATTTACCTTGATCACTCTCCTTAACGGCACTGACGGAAGCATCCTTATGTGTTGGCATGGGATTGGTGTTCACGTTCGGGCGTCTCGGAGTGAAGGAGACAACCTTTGCTTCGATCAAGTCTTGTACCCAATTTTGAAATGCGAAGCAATTCTCCAAGGTATGACCAGGTGCTCCCATGTGAAACTCACAATGGGCATTAGCATCGTATCCAGGTGGATATGGAAAAACAAACGGTTTTAGCTCCCTTAATGTTAGGAGGCCCTCCTTTTGCAGATATGGGAATATATGGCTATAAGGTACTGGTAGAGGATCAAGTTGCCTTCTTGGAGGCTTAGGCTTGAATTGTCTTGGTGGCGTGGTGTTTTGCTGATGATGACGTTGTTGATGTTGTGGTTGATACACTTGTTGTTGCTGCATTGGTTGTTGATAAGGTATGGGTACCACGACGGCGACTTGGCCATATGAAGCTTGTTGCTTCCCCTTATAGCCTTTGGATATAGCGTTTGTTTCACCTTCTCTTTTCTTCAGGAAGCCTCCAGAATACTTCTTTGGTGCGCTAGGGGCCGCCATAGCTCGTGGAATCTTTCTATCCCTTAACCCTTTCTCTATGCGATCTCCAATTGTGACTAGATGCGCAAAGTCAGATGCTGCACTACTCACCAATCTATCAAAGAATGGGTCCTTCAAGGTGTCCACAAATATTCCGATCATTTTCTTTTCAGACAATGGTGGCTCTACCTGATACAATGGTCATATTCTTTAAATGACTCATTTTCTTTCATGGTCATCCCTTGTAACTGCATTCAGTCAGGTGCCATATCTAAGTTATATTTGTATTGATGGAGAAATGCGTCAGCCAAATCCTCCCAGCTTTGAATCCGCCACTGCTCTAAGCTCATGTACCATCTTAGGGACGCTCCACTTAGACTGTCTTGGAAATAATGTATAAGCAGTTTGTCTTTTTCGGTATGAGCAACCATTTTCCTGAAGTACATTACTAGGTGACTTCTTGGGCAAGTTTGTCCTCTGTATTTCTCGAAATCAGGAGTTTTAAATTTAGCCGGGATGACCAAATTTGATACCAAACACATGTTCATGGAAGAGGCGCCGAAAATATTATTCCCCTCTATAGCTTTGATCTTCTTTTCTAGGGTACGAAGCCTATTTACAGTAGGATTTGGAAGTATCTTAGGCTTTGGTTGATCAGACACATAGAAAGCATCGTACGGGTCATCTCCAATTTAAGATCCATGATGAGTAGACGCATCAGAAGGCTCTGCATGATCCCCATCTCCTTTGCCTCCTATCGGTATCTGAACCAATCTCTTCTTGGTAGGGACGAAACTCTTGTCTTGGGGGTCCAAACCTGGTGTGCTATCATTCCTTTTTGCCCTAGCTTCTTCATCCACAATCCTCTCTCTTTGGGCAATTGCGAGCATTGTCTCCAACAGCTGATCCATTTTCTCTTGGATCGTATTGATGTTTGTCCTCATGGTAACTTGGTAAGCCTCAACTTTCTCTAACGTCATCTTGTAGTTACTTCGTGTCTCATATCGGTGTTGATTAGTCAGTGTGGTTGGATAAAGGGTAAAAAGGTTGGGTAAGTTTTTTTGAATTATTATGAAGCGTGGTGCATAATGAAGATGCGAATGTCATGCGTATTTTATTTTCAGGGAATTGTTCGAGTTTCATTAGTTGTTAGTAATTCGAAGAAACAAGAAATACTTAGAATAGCAATAATAGAGTAATTTTTAAACGTCATTCATTCAAGTACATAACATAGGGGTCCAAAAAGGCACTAGTTCAAAATACATTGTCAAAGGGACAAAATATAAGACATAGGAAAATTAAACTGCAGGCTTTCTGGCTTGGAGTTCTTCTAGTTCTTCCTTGAATCTCTTCAGCAACCCTCTACAGAGCATAATGAAACTGATTATGGCGGGAGGAGTGTTATCTTCCTTCAACTCTTCAACTGCGTCTCTTAACTTCCATGGTAATTCTTTAGCTGCCCAATTATAGAACCCCACTAGCCCATCGAGCTTTGCACGGAACTTATCCATATCTCCTTGCAAGAAGTCTATGGTCTTCTTAAAGGATTCATAATCTTCAATCATATACTCTTGTTCCTTCAACCATATGGAGCTGCCTTGGTGTAATAACTCTAGCTGGTTCTTCCAATAGCTGGCAGACTCTTTTGTGTCTCTTACTTCCCGACACTTCTCCTCCCATATCATAGGTGAAACCCTAGAAGCTTCGATGGCTATATTCTTGAGTCGACATTCTTGATCTACTTCAGCCTTTGCATGACGAACCGAAATGGTGAGTTCTTTTATCTGAGCCCCAAGTGTATCTCTTATCGTCTTGTTTTCCTACATGGCTAGATGCCACCAACGCTCATTGTCTTGACATTCTTTCTGAGCTCGTCGTAATTGACCCTTAAGAGTATCTAGACAATGGTCAGCTTGTTCTAATCCCACTTTGATCTTTTTCCTCTTATGCTCCTCTTTGTTGAACTTTTCCACATGTGCTTGAAGCTGTGCATCCTTTCTCTCAAGCTCCCACTTTATGGTATTTTTCTCATTGATGATTTGTTGGAGTTTTATCTTCAAATCTTCATTCTCTTCTTCTAGCTTTGCCATGGTGGTCTTGAGTTCTTCCACTTCTTCAATAGGGACATGGGTGAGCTTAGGTTCAGGAAGAGGTATAGGTGTCTGAATGACGAATGGCATTTTGATCATCTCCACCATTTCCTTTACCCAATGAAAATATGGTTCCTTTGTAATCCCATTTTCTCTCCTCAAATCAGCTCTCCATTTTCGATTGACATTCTTCCAAGCTTCTTTGATTCATTGGAACAAGCTAGGATTCTCAACCCCAAAGTCAAGTAACAAGAAAGCTTCCAAAGACCTCGCCTCTAGAGGGCCTTCCATTGGGTAGCCAAGTTGTCTTAGTGATAGAACCGGGTTAGCATTCACACATCCCCGAGTTCCAATAAATGGTAGATTAGGGAAATCTCCACAGCTGAATGTGATGTCCATGTTGATGTATTCTTTGGAATACCAAGAAAGATCTTCGGATCGCAGCGATCCCAATCTCTGAGGCCAACTAACATCTGTCTGTTCAACCCAAGCACCTATCTTTGGAAGATGTTCTAGAAACCACTGATATAATAAAGGAGCACAACAAGCAATCATTCCTTTCTTCTTGGTGTACCTATGGCTTATGTAATAGTAAACATCAGCTAACAAGGTGGGTACTGGGTTTCCAGTAAGGAAAATGCAAATAGCATCCATGTCTATGAAACCATCCATATTTGGGAACAGGGCGATGCCATAGATGGCCAACACAATAGCAGAGTAACAAGCGTCCCAACTTTCTACTTTTAGTAGGGTATGAGCTCTTTCCAAGAGAAAACTTAGCGAAAATCCTTTGGTATTCCCTTTGGTCTCTAGGTTAGCCTCTACTTCCTTTTCATCCATGTGAAGCATGCTAGCAATGATCTCAAGGGGTAAAGATTCATCTATCCCTTCAAATAGTGGCTTGTTCTTCATAAGAATCCTAACAAGACGCTCGAATTCTTCCAACATCGGTGCTAGCTGGAAGTCTTGGAATGTGAAGCATCTTAAAGGTAGGTCATAGAATTAGGCCAAAGTGACTAAAGCTGTATAGTCCACTCGTTGGTCGAGGATGCTGAGCAGATTGCCATAATTCTTCCCAAAGTTGATTCTATATACCGGGTGCATCTGAGAGACCAAGTCATGTAAGCTCCTTAGATCGGGATCTTTGAACTTGAAAGAGTAAATGTTTCTTTTGCTTGATTCCATGTTTCTTGAATTCCTGAAACTTATGACACTCAGATTCCTTGGAAATAAAATAATATGAATGTCATGTTATGCATGCCACAGGTAGGTCAATATACAGGCCGTGAGAGTGGGTATCCTTGGTTACTAAACAAAAACCCTTTTGGGAGGATGCTAAAGTTAAGAGGTTCCCAAAGTCATCAATCACTATTTAGGAAGGTTATTGTCATGACGAAAGTTCATCCGCCAATAACATCCCCAAAAAGAGTCTCGTCTGGGTGAGGCCTTCGTATGATCCTAAAGAGGAAGACTCCTAGTGGGTCCATACTACACAACTCTCGAGTCCAAGTTTCTAATAAGGTTCTCAGAGTTATAGGTCGAGGTTGGGAATACTACTATAAGGTAGTAATATGCCCAAGGGATCTCATATGATTGGGGCTTTCATATTAACCCAATAAGTCTAGGACTTTTCAGGTAAATACTACATAACCACCGGATATAATGGGTTAAAAGGTCCCTAGAGTCATTGATCCACCTTGAGAATATTATTGTCGTGATGAAAACTCGTCGGGCAATAATATCTCAAGAGAATCTCCTCTAGGCGGGGTCTTCGTATCTTCCCAACAAGGAAGACTCCTTGTGAGCGTCCACTATGCAACCACCAACTTAATCTTATGGTTTTTCTCAGACTCGGGTAGAGAGCCTATCTCCCAAAGTATCACCAACTAGAGAACCCCAATAATACATAGCCAATAAAACACCAGACAATAATTATGACAACATAATAATAACAAAATAAATAACAAACAAGTAAACAAAATTAACACACAATACATCAACTGAACTAAATTAGGCTTCACTCTCTTTTGCTTGGAGCTATCCCCAGCAGAGTCGCCATCTGTCGCATCTCGAAAAATACGATTCCTCGCGATGGTCGCGGAAAAAATAGTGTTCGAACAGAGTCGCCACCGAACTTTATTTATCCCAATGAAGGAATAGGAAAATATCCATAAAACCTTTAGGAAATGGAATAATGGTCGTTGCAACCATATTCAGGTTCGGGAGTTAATTACGCAAGGGGAAGGTAATAACACCCCTCACATCCGTTGTACTAAACGGGAACCTTTTAGTTCTAATTTGAGATTGAGTGTTTAAATTATGTTTGTTTGTTATCTTCGGGTTATAAATATATTGAAAATAGAAATGGATGGGAATCTCAGAAAGGGAAAGGGGAGGTTTTTTATTAGTGTGCTCACGAAGATACAACAATCTCCTGCCTACGTATCCTTAGAGTGCAATAAGTAAATCAGAGCATTCGTAGTTCGGGGAACTACGGTTGGTTGGTGTCTTTTAGTGAACAACTGTTTAGATCGCATTCTAAAGGCTAAATGTTGGCTTGTCTACTCTCGGCGGAGGCTTAAGCATTGGTTTGTTATGCGCATTAGAAAGGATTAAATGGTGTTCTTTCTGAAAATAATTTTGGTCACACGGGGGTGACAAGTTGGATTAATATTTTGGATGTTCTGATTGGTTTCGATGTCTTTGGTTGGATGACGATTACTCGGATAGTCAAGTAAGACAACTCGTATCCTAATAGTCGGGAAAGGGAATAGAAGACT